>NC_041383.1:105831954-105904908 GCF_002162155.2 Triticum dicoccoides
CGAGGATGGCTCCTCCGTAGGAGGACGGAGGTGGATCCTCGGTAGTGTATTGAAGTGGTGAATAGTGGACTCGTGTGCGCAAAACTATTTCAAGTTGAAGTATCGTAGGATAGCCTAGCCAAGAGTCAAAGCTGGCTTGCTGCAATAACTCCACCAACCCTTCTTGATACTATGCATGTATGTAGGATCTGATGTAAGTCTTGCTGAGTACCTTTGTACTCATGTTGCTATAATCTACATTTTTACAGAAGACGCTGCAACCCCTTCTGATGGGTTCTATGTAGACGTTGACATCAACGAGTAGGCTAAAGACCCAGGTGGTGACCCTGAGCTTGTGAAGGACCACATAGTATAGCCAGAGGCTTTCCAAGCCTCTTTTATTTTACTAGTTGTCTGTACTCAGACAAGTTACTTCCGCTGCTGGCTTGTATGATTGTATGACTTGTATGTTGGGTCGTGAGACCTGTACCTTTGTGTGTATGTTATGTATGGCTCACTGAGCCTTAAATAAAGTACTTGTGTCATAGAGTCATGTTATGATGCTTCGTTGTATTTGCACATATCGAGCATATTGTGTGTATGATTGAAATGCTTGGTATGTGTGGGATCTGACTATCTAGTTGTTTATCTTTAGTAGCCTCTCTTACCGGGAAATGTCTCCTAGTGTTACCGCTGAGCCATGGTAGCTTGCTACTGCTCTGGAACACTTAGGCTGGCCGGCATGTGTCCTTCTTCGTTCCTGTGTCTGTCCCTTCGGGGAAATGTCACGCTTTGAGTACCGGAGTCCTGTTAGCCCGCTACAGCCCGGTTTACCGGAGTCCTGCTAGCCCAGTGCTACAGCCCGGACCCACTTGCTGATGACCGACACGTTCGAAGCTGGGTCATGGATGCCTGTCCCTGTAAGTCTGTGCCACTTTGGGTTTACGACTAGTCATGTCAGCCCGGGCTCTTTATCATATGGATGCTAGCGACACTTTCATATACGCGAGCCAAAAGGCGCAAACGGTCCCGGGAAAAGGTAAGACGACACCCGTGGGGATACCGTGCGTGAGGCCGCAGAGTGATATGAGGTGTTACCAGCTAGATCGATGTGACATCGAGTCGGGGTCCTGACATCTTCCCTCCGCGAGTCTTCATCAGAGTGCCTTCGACAGGGATCCATTCCACCATGGCCGGTCGGTGCAGCTCCTCCTCTCGCCTCTCCAGCCCTCGGCCCGGAGATTGGGGGCGGTGTTCCGTCCCGCATAGCGAGCTAGTAGTGCTTCAGTCCAAGGGGCTCCTCCTCCCAGCATATATGGTCCCAGTTCGAGCCGGGATTGCCACCTATAGCGGCGGAGAGCAGGCGGAGAGCGTCCCCAATCCCTCTCAAGGAGAGCGGGTATGCCTAGTCCCTTATTTAATAAGAGGATTCGGATTTCCAATTCATCCGTTTCTCCGAGGGCTACTGGAGTTCTACGGCCTCCAGCTACACAACCTCACACCTGCCTCCATACTGCATATCGCAGGCTTCGTGGCCCTCTGCGAGCTGTTCTTGGGCATTGAGGCCCATTTCGCGCTGTAGAAGAGGTTGTTTTGCCTCGTGCCCCGTTCTCGGGAGGGGTCTATTTATCAAGTGGGCGGAGCCGAACTATGGCGCATCGCTGGGACCGGATATCTATCCGGTACCCCAAAGAGGACGTCCGAGGACTGGCCCTCAGAGTGGTTCTATATAGATGACGTCCCCCTGCCGGACCCTGTACGGATCGGCCTCCCTGAGTTCAATAATGCTCCGTTGAAGAAGCGCCTGAGCTGGCGCCCGTGGAACCCTCAGAGGGAAACTGACAGGGACGTCCTTTACCTGATGAGTCGGATAAGGTTGTTGGCTTATTCCGGACTGACCATGATCAAGGTCATGGCCATATGCATTAGCGAGGGGTGCAGGCGCTTCAATACATAGGCCACCCCATGTGGGATTTCAATGGGGAGGACGACGCCACCCGGTGCGGTTGTAAGGGGCCAGATTCGGCCGCCACTTTAACGAGAATCTTATCCGCTTTGTACAAGGGAGAAGAAGAGGAATTCCTCCGTGCCAACCCAGAGGGCGGATTCTCCATGTACAATCCTCCAAGTTGGGTGAGCGAACATTTTCACTTGCCTACCCGCTTTCGAAATTCCCATAGTTGAGTACTTAGTCTAGCAATGTTAACGCAGGAGCTGCGCCAGACTGTGAAGGAGATAAACAGCCCTCCTCCACAACCCGAGGACCCGGAATGGTCCCTCGATCCGGACTCCCAAGAGGACCCGAACTTATGTGTGGAGTTAATTGATGGGGTGTTTCATCAATTGAGTAAGGACAACACCTTTGTGGCCATTACGGCCGACTATCCCGGACTACTTCCAGCCTCAAAGGTAACCGAGACTGAAGTCCCAGTATTTTCAAGGAGATCCATCCATGCTTTATCTTGAATGCCGTGAACTAATAGTGTTTTGTTTCGCAGGGTAAATCCTTGAGGCGGAAGGCCGAGCCCGTTGTCGGTGTCAAAACCGGCGGATCTCGGGTAGGGGGTCCCGAACTGTGCGTCTAGGCGGATGGTAACAGGAGACGAGGGACACGATGTTTTACCCAGGTTCGGGCCCTCTTGATGGAGGTAAAACCCTATGTCCTGCTTGATTAATATTGATGATGTGTGTTACAAGAGTAGATCTACCACGAGATCAAGGAGGCTAAACCCTAGAAGCTAGCCTATGGTATGATTGTTGTTCGTCCTACGGACTAAAGCCATCCGGTTTATATAGACACCGGAGAGGACTAGGGTTACACAGAGTCGGTTACAATGGTAGGAGATCTACATATCCGTATTGCCAAGCTTGCCTTCCACGCCAAGGAAAGTCCCATCCGGACACGGGACGAAGTCTTCAATCTTGTATCTTCATAGTCTTGGAGTCCGGCCGATGATAATAGTCCGGCTATCCGGAAACCCCCTAGTCCGGGACTCCCTCAGTAGCCCCCGAACCAGGCTTCAATGACAACGAGTCCGGCGCATATGTTGTCATCGGCGTTTGCAAGGCGGGTTCTCCTTCGTGCTCCATGTGTTTGCCGGACAGTGTCCGACTGCTTCATAAATGTTGCGCTCCTTGGCTTCTATGTTCAATAATGGCCTTCTTCCACGTGTCGTACGAATGCGAAAGCCAGGGTATTCTTACGTTTTTCCCCCTAGCCGCGCGGATAAGTTGCCTATAAGAGAGGCGTGGATCCAGATCCAAATCACACCATCCTCCTTCCGCAAGTACTCATCGAGGCGCACCTGACAAAAAATCCATTCCAACATGGACAGTCGATGCGGCTCCTCTTCTCGCGCTCCCAGTCCTAAGCCAGGAGATTGGAGGAGATGCTCAGTCCCGCATAGCGAGTTAGTGGCGATCCAAACAGAGGGATATCTTCCCCCGGCCTTTATGGTTCCGGTTCGAGCCGGACTAGCCAGCTACAAGGGCGGGAAGCAGGCGGAGAGTGTCCCCAATCCCTCCAAAGGAGAGCGGGTATGATTCGTCCCCTACTGGATAAGGGGACTCGGATTTCCTATACATCCGTTTCTCCGGGGGCTCCTGGAGTTCTATGGACTCTAACTTCACCACCTCACGCCTGCCTCTATTTTGCACATCGCAGGCTTTGTGGCTCTTTGCGAGCTGTTCTTGGACATCGAGCCCCATTTTGCGCTGTGGAAGAGGCTGTTTTGCCTCGTACCCCGTTCTCACAAGGGGTCGATATATCAAGTGGGTGGAGCCGAAATATGGCGCACCGCCGGGACCGGATATCTATCCAGAACTCCGAAGAAGGCCTCCGAAGACTGGCCCTCGGAGTGGTTCTATATGGAAGACGCCCCGCTGCCGAATCCAGTTCGGATCGGCCTCCCGGAGTTTAGCAACGCTCCTCTGAAGAAACGCCTGAGTTGGCGCCCGCGGAGCCCTCAACGGGAGGAGGATAGGGGCGTCCACTATCTGATGGGTCGGATACGGCTACTAGCCCATTCCGGACTAACCATGATTGGAGTCATGGCCACATGCATTATGCGAGGGGTGCAACTGCTTCAATATAGGGGCCACCCCATGTGGGATTTTAACGGGGAGAATGACGCCACCCGTCATGGACGCACGGGACCGGGATCGGCCGCCGATCTAGTGAAGATCCTGTCCGGCTTGTACAAGGGGGAGGAGGAGGACTTCCTCCGCACGAGTCCATTGAATGGATTCTCCATGAATAACCCTCGAAGCTGGGTAAGCGGACGCTTAAATATCTGATCCGTGCTTTCAAAGATAAGTGTCTTACCTTATGGTTTCGGCGCAGGAACTGCGCCGGGATGTGGAGGGCATAAAGAGCCCGACTCCACAACCCCGAGGATCCGGGAAGATCCCTTGATCCAGCCTCCGAAGAGGATCTGGACATTAAGGTGGATTTGATTGATGGGGTGTTCCACCAGCTCAGCATAGATAATGCTTTAGTCGCCATTACGGCCGACTACCCCGGTTTGTGTCCGGCTTCCTAGGTGAGTACGACCGAAGTCCTGACACCGTTACTTTTGTAATGCTTATTTCTGACCACCGTGCACCAATGGTGCTTGGGAGGAGGTGCCTTCACGGCAGGAAGCCGAGCCCGCGGCGGCTGACCAACCGAGGTCAGTGAGGCCTAGCAGGCGGAAGAGGAGTACGGCGCGAATTGAAACGTCGCCACAAAGGTACGGGGCACCCTTGTCCTTTGAGGGAAAGACTCCTAGGAGGCATATTAATGCTCGTGATTCTTCCAGGAGGAAAAGCGCTCGCCGGACTAAGTCCGAAGAGGGTGCCCACCAAGCCTCCGCCAGCCAGGCTCCAACGCCTGGTCCGGAAGGGGAAGCGAGCTCAAGGCGCGAGCCGGACGCTCCTCCAACGGAGGACGCCGACAGGTTGTCCGCCACCAGATCTGAGGTGGAGAGCGCCATGAATCATAGGCGCTGTCGGACAGTTCTTCGTGACGCGTGTTTCTCCCCTGAGGCGTTAAATGCCTTTAATGCAGGAGACACGCACCTCCGTGCTGCTCAAGATGGTTTAACCAAAGCCACGGAGCAGTATGTAAAGGACATACGGGTAAGGAATTTTAATGGCTATATATGCCAGTAGCCCCCGAGACTTAAAATAGTTAAACTAACTGATTTAAGGATCATTTGTTATGCAGGACCTTACTGAGAAGAATACCCACCTGTCTCAGGAGCTTCAAGAGTGCAAGGCCCAACTTGAGGCCGCACTAGCCGCTGCCGGGGGAGCCATGAAGACCCCCTCTGGTAATTCATATTTTGTAAAGAGAAGTAGTTTATGAAGTGCGGCGTGTGTGTATAGTATGACAATAGTATTGCAGAGGGTGCCGGACTAGATCCGGACAAGCAACAGCTGCTGCGCCAGGTGAAGGCCGGCGAGAGGGTGCTTCTGAGGGTGCAGCAGGAGAGGAACAAACTCCAAGATGCCAACACCCAGCTGGGCGAAGAACTAAAAGATGTTCGACTCCAGCTGTCAAACTCCGTAAAGGAGAATCGGCGGCTTCGTCGCGGCATTTATAGTAAGTGCTTAAGCAAACTCTTTTGAAAAGAAGAGTTCGGCGAGGAAGTCGATTGACAGAAATATGTTTGTAGGTGTGCTCACGGGTCGTCCGGCGGAGGAGATGCCTGGTTCCACGGGAGACCCTCTTCCCGAGCTGCTGCAACTGTACGAACGTGTTCGGTAGGTGATGAGCGGCGTCGTTCAGGCCTTATGGCCTTCTGTCTCCCTACCCGAGGGTTCTTGGAGGGCTTGCTGAGAAGCTTCAGGGAGTACAGCGGCGGCTCCGTCTGTGGAAGATATCGGCCTGCCGTCAAGGCGCCAGAGAGGCCTGGGCCATGGTGAAGACGCGGTACCCGAAGGCTGACCCAAACCACATGGCCGAGGTCGGACCTGCGGGGCCCGATGGGAAGGAGATCCCTGTGAGCCTAGTGTACGGCCAAGTAGAGTTGGCCGCGAAATATTCCCAACAGGACTGTAAATTAGACAGCCTATTAGATGGGATTGAAGAGGAGTACAATCAGTCGGTTTGATGATGTAAATTAAAAATGACATGTAAAATGCCTTCTAGCCGGATTGTAGATCGTTTGCCTTTGCGGACCTTTTCGCTTCAACCTCGGGACCCAACAGTCCGGAGTGTGTCCGAATACCCTGACGGTTATAAATGAACCGGGGCATGCATGGAGACAAGGCGTAGGGGTCATAATTGCTTTATCAGACAAGTGCCCAACTAGCTATGTTATATTACATGGTTAGTAAGAAACATCTTGCAGGGAGAATAGTTCCGTTAAGGGTTCCTTTCCCTGGGAGGCATGCCCTAAAGTGCATGTCCGGATTGCGAAAAAAGCAGAGAAGGCATCTGGGGGCAGATAAATAAGTAAGTAATAAATCATCTTTCAGGTCACCGACCGAATATTCCCTTAAGAACGCTAGCCTTCGGCTTCACCCAGTCTGAGGTACACATCCGGCTACCCGGCAATAACAATCACAGAGGTGCTCCCTTTACCTCCTAGCCGAACAATCGGGAACGTAGGGGGAAGCACAGGAGCCAGGCAACCCGGCTTGGCCAAAACTTAAGTCATATCGATGCATATAGTGGTGATCAAAAGGTACATGCGGAAGTGTGACACATGTGGTGGGCACGAAGCCCATATAAATAAGCTTCTGTTAAAGAAGCCCCCAGGTATAACGAGTGCGAGTAGCACATCGAGTGAATGCAAACAGAGCGCAGATCAGCCCTCAAGAGGTTTGTGCTGAAGAAAGGGGAGGAGAAAGGAGGGAAAACAAGGACAGCGAAAAAATATGAAAGGTGGACGGAGGAAGGAGACGAACCCTGAGTTCGCGCTAGGCGTAAAATCTTCTGAGACGGGCTGCGTTCCATGGGTTTGGCTCGAGTCGGTTGTCAGATGCGTTGCGTAGACGGTAGGCACCGCCGGTAAGGACTTGGTCGATGATGAAGGGACCTTCCCATTTGGGCTTAAGTTTGTCCTTTTTCTTGTCCGGCAGGCGTAGAACTAGCTCGCCAATGTTGTAAGTTTTGGCCCGTACTTCTCTACTTTGATATCTTCGAGCCTGCTGTTGATAGAATGCGGAACGGGATTTTGCCACGTCGCGCTCCTCCTCTAAAGCATCCAACTGTCCTGCCGATCTAACTCGGCTTCTCTTTCCTCATACATGCGCACGCGAGGTGAGTCATGAATTATGTCGCAGGGCAAAACTGCCTCGGCGCCGTATACCATAAAAAATGGTGTGAATCCGGTTGTGCGGTTTGGCGTGGTCCGCAGCCCTCAGAGTACGGAGTCGAGCTCCTCTACCCAGTGCGTGTTAGATTCCATGAGGGACCGCACTAGTCTGGGTTTGATGCCGCTCATGATTAGACCATTTGCTCGTTCCACTTGACCGTTAGTTTGAGGGTGGTAGACCGAAGCGTAGTCGAGCTTGATGCCCATGTTTTTGCACCAGAGTTTAACCTTGTCGGTCGTGAAATTCGTGCCGTTATCAGTGAAGATGCTGTGAGGGACGCCAAAACGGTGTACTACCCCGGATATGAAGTCTATCACAGGTCCGGATTCTGCCGTTTTGACCGGCTTGGCCTTTATCCATTTGGTGAATTTGTCCACCATGACCAATAAGTCTTTGTGCTTGTGGGTTCCCCCTTTAAGGGGTCCAACCATGTCAAGCCCCCAGACCGCGAACGGCCAAGTGATGGGTATAGTTTTGAGGGCGGTGGGTGGCATGTGGCTCTGATTAGCAAAGAGCTGGCAACCAACGCATCATTGGACTAAGTCCTGAGCATCTGCCCGGGCTGTCGGCCAATAAAATCTTGTACGGAAGGCCTTGCCTACAAGTGCCCGGGCTGCCCCGTGGTGCCCGCCGAGTCCGGCGTGAATTTCAGCCAGGAGATTTCGCCCTTCCTCTTCGAAGATACACCTTTGAAGGACTCCGGTTGTGCTTTTCTTATAAAGTTCTCCCTCATGGACCTTGTAGGCTTTAGAGCGCCGAACTATGCAGCGGGCCTCATTTTGGTCTTCGGGAAGTTCCTGCCTAATTAGGTAGGCTAGGAATGGTTCCGTCCACTGGGCAATTACTGCCATTATTTCGTGGGCTGAAGGTGTTATATCATTGGCTGAGCCACCGATTGTGTCAGAATGTTCTATGTCGGGTGGTGCAATTGGTTCCGGGTTGTTATTTCCGGACTCCCCTTCCCATAATACGGAAGGCTTAAAGAGCCATTCCAAGAAGATGTTTGGAGGGATGGCGTCGCGTTTTGCGCCGATACGTGCCAGCACGTCTGCTGCCTGGTTATTATCCCGGGCTACATGGTGGAATTCGAGTCCCTTGAACCGGGCTGACATTTTTAGCAGATCGTTATGGTAGGCTGCCATTTTCGAATCCTTGGTGTCGAAGTCTCCATTTATTTGGGATATTGCGAGGTTCGAATCCCCGCGCACCTCTAGGCGTTGAATACCCATGGAGATTGCCATCCGGAGTCAGTTACAATGGTAGGAGATCTACATATCCGTATCGCCAAGCTTGCCTTCCACGCCAAGGAAAGTCCCATCCGGACATGGGACGAAGTCTTCAATCTTGTATCTTCATAGTCTTCAATCTTGTATCTTCATAGTCTTGGAGTCCTGGATTAGGGGGTATCCGGACAGCCGGACTATATACTTTGGTCGGACTGTTGGACCGTGAAGATACAAGACTCAAGACTTCGTCCCGTGTCCGGATGGGATTCTCCTTTGCGTGGAAGACAAGCTTGGCGATCTGGATATTATATTTCCTTCTTTGTAACTGACTCCATGTAAACCCTAGCCCTCTCCGGTGTCTATATAAACCGGAGAGTTTAGTCCTTAGAGACAGAATCATAATCATCATAGGCTAGCTTCTAGGGTTTAGCCTCTACGATCTCATGGTAGATCAACTCTTGTAACACTCATATCATCATTATCAATCAAGCAGGAAGTAGGGTTTTACCTCCATCGAGAGGGCCCGAACCTGGGTAAACATTGTGCCCCTTGCCTCCTGTTACCATTAGCCTTAGACGCACAGATCGGGACCCCCTACCCGAGATCCGCCGGTTTTGACACCGACAGCTGGCGTGGGAAGGCCGGAGAAGGCGAAGAAGGTGGGTGGCGGGCCGTCAAGTTGGAGTACGATGGCACCGACGCCTTCGTATCATATTGAAGGATCGCTGCCTCATCATCCAGCTCTCTTCCCGGCACCATCATCACCAGCCCTCCCCTAGGCGGCCACCGGCATGTTCTCTTGGCGCCTTCTGCTGCTCGTACCTCGCCTAGGCGCTCCTCCTGCCCTCTTTCCTTCTTGTTCCATTTCCTGAGAAGAGGAACAAGAAAGGGATTACGAGCACCTTATCTTTTTTTAGCTTGTAAACCGACAAGCCTTAGTTAGATTTAAAACTTGTAATCCCCCTGCTCATGTTTACATTCCATATGAACTATACCTGTGTGGGGTGTATTAATGAAAAAGGGTGTTTGTCGGGTTCTTTGTGCGTGAGCAATGCCCATACCAAGGAACAAATCCTTGTTACTTTTATCGTAAACATTGTCGCCCGGCAATAGGCCTTGCCGTTCCCTTTCTTCATTCGACCATACTCACGCTCTTGGCGGAGACAGGGGTGAGGTAGGGTTAAGCCCTATGCTTGCTTCCTCGCCACCACGGCTACAACCAGAGCCCAACCCAAGAAATAATTCTCGGGTACGGGCAAGGGGGCACGGTAACTTAGGAGCGAAACGAGGTTTCACACGTCCCAACCCACACGGAAATGTAAAATAGGGGAAGGAAAAACTTATCTGAACCTACAGCCCCCGGCAATCTCAGCTTGCCGGGAGCGGACCCTTGTATCTTCAACCCTCAGCAAGCTTAGCTTGTCGGGGCTGGGGCGCCGGCCCGTTCTTTTTCCCCCATCCAGCTTGGCGGGAGTGCTCATGTTTCCTGCGAACCAAAGGAGATGGAAAAGAAATAGGGAGACGCGGACTCGACCTCTATGCTAGGGGTTAGTCGCTGCTAAGCACTATCAACCCTAACCGAGGGAGAGACCCAACCTAGCATACATGCTATAACTTAGGGCGCCAGTGCTTCGTTTATTTATGCTCAGGGTCTGCGCCTGGCTTTGTACAGAGGGTTACATGCCTTGCTGGCAAGGCTTGTACAAAAGGTGGCTTGCCGGGGGGCCCAGCAGCCGCGCCTTATGGGTAAAACTTGCGAAGATGCTCGACGTTCCAGGAGTTGCTCACTGGAATGGCATCTTCGGTCTCCAGGCAGACTATGCCGGGCCTGGTGACTCGTGTTACCCGATAAGGGCCTTCCCACTTTGGCGTCAACTTGTTGGAATTCTTGGCCGATTGAACACGCCGAAGAACAAGGTCGCCTTCCTCAAAGCTTCGGGCATGAACCTTGTGGCTATGGTAGCGGCACAAGGCTTGCTGGTAGCATGTTGCTCTCACAGCCACCCGAAGATGATCTTCCTCGAGGAGCATCGCGTCATCCTACCGCAATCGCTCTTGCTCAAGCTCATTATAAGAGAGCACTCGAGGTGACCCATATATGAGTTCCGTGGGGAGAACTACTTCTGCCCCGTATACCAGGGCAAACGGTGTCTGGCCGGTGGCTCAATTTGGCGTCGTTCTGATCGACCAAAGAGCTGTCGGTAACTCATCAATCCAGCGCCTCCGCTCTTGTGCGGCCTATCAAAAGTCTTCGTCCTCAGGCCACGCAGCACTTCAGCATTTGCGCTCTCTGCTTGGCCCTTGCTTCGTGGGTGTGCCACGGAAGCAAAAACAGACCTTGTTGTCGAGGTCTCCAATGTATTGCATGAAGGTGTGGCTTGTGAACTGCGTGCCGTTGTCAGTTATGACTCTGTTCGGCACACGAAAGCGGCAAACTAGCCCCTTAAAGAATTTGACGGCTGACTGTGTGGTCACCTTCCTCACTGCTTCCACCTCTGCCCACTTTGTGAACTTTTTGATTACAATATATAAGTACTCAAAGCCCCCGATGCCATGGGGAAAAGGGCCCAGTATGTCGAGCCCTCGGACCGAGAATGGCTAGGAGAGAGGGATTGTCTGCAAGGCTTGAGCTGGCTGATGAAGCTTCTTTTAATGGAACTAGCACGCTTCACACTTGGTTACTAGTGTCGTCGCATCCTGGAGGGCAGTGGGCCAGAAGAAACCTTGCCAGAAAGCCTTGCCGGCAAGGGCCCTCGACCCTATGTGGGAACCACATATGCCTCCATGTATCTCCGCCAACAGCTCCAGTCCTTCCTCCCGGGGGATGCACTTCAATTTAACTCCATTTGGTCTTTTTCTGTACAGAACATTGTCAACAAACTGGTACAGGGCAGACCGGCGGGCTACTTTCTCTGCTTCTTCCTGCTCCTCAGGAAGCTCCCTTGTTTGGAGGAATCGGACGGTATGGTGCGCCCATGCTGGAGCCTGTGGCTCGACGGCAAGGACCAAAGGCACTTCCTCTGCCGTGGGAATGGTTGCCTCCACGGCAAGGGCTTGGCGCCCTGCCAGAGTCGGTTGTCCCACGGCAGGCTCGGCGTCCACGGCAACATCTTCGCCAGCGGCCCCAGGGAGCTCGATGGGGAAGTACTTGCCGGGGCCTGACTTCCTCTGCTTGTTCTGCTCTATTGATGCTTCGACGAATGGTTGAGTTAACCGAAGCACAAAAGTACCTGGTTCCACAGGTAGCTTGAGGGCAGCGCGCTTCGACAGGTAGTCGGCAATGTCATTCTCCACTCGGGGGACATGCTGCCTATATACCATCAAAGCGCTCCTCCAGTTTCCTCACTTCATCCACGTAAGCCTCCATCAATGGGCTTTGATAATCCTTGTTGACCTGCCTAACGACAAGCTGTGAATCTCCCCTGACGATGAGCTTCTTGACCCCGAGGTCTGTCGCGATCCTGAGACCGGCAAGAATCCCTCGTATTCAGCGGTGTTGTTCGTCGACATCTCCTTGGGAAAGTGCATCTGGATCACGTACTTGAGGTGCTCTCCGGTGGGTGCAATGAGCAGCACACCAGCACCGGCGCCTTGTAGCGAAAAAGCCCCATCAAAGTACATAATCCAGTTGCGACTTGTTTCCTTGCCGGGAAGAGTGGTCTCCTGGATCTATTCGTCGGGTGTTGAGGTCCATTCGGCAATGAACTCTGCCAAGACTCTGCTCTGAATCGTCGAGGTGCTTTCGAACTTCAAACCAAAACTTAACAGCTCCAAGGCCCATTCCACAATCCTCCCCATTGCATCTAGGTTATGCAGTAACCATTGCAACGGGAGGCGGGTGACGATGGTGATCTCATGCGCTTGGAAGTAATGACGCAGCTTCCTCAAGGCCATAAGGAGGCCGAAGAGCAATTTCTGCACACCGGAGTACCTCGACCTAGCCCCTGCAAGAGGGAGCTGACGAAGTAAACCAGGTGCTGCATCATCTTCTTCTTCTGCACCACTTCACCTAGTTGCGTGGGCCCTGTCGCACTGGCGTCAGACCTTGCCGGGACCAGGCCTTGCCGGATGGTTTGCCATACATCAACTCTGCCGTTACTGCTGCCTCTTTGTCGACCTCCCTCTACGCCACCAGTGCGGCGCTAACCACTTGATTCGTTGCTGCTAGATACAGCAGCAACGGTTCTTGTGGTTTGGGTACAACCAGCACTGGGGTGGAGGAGAGGTATTTCTTTAAATCCTGCAGTGCTGCCTCGGCCTTTGGGGTCCATTCCATTGGGCCCGCCTTCTTCAAGATTTTGAAAAAGGGAAGGGCACGCTCAGTGGACTTGGAGATGAATCTGGTCATGGCGGCGACGCAGCTAGTGAGCCGACGCACATCCTTGATCCGCTTAGGTGCCTCAATCTGCTCGATGGCCTTGATCTTGTCTGGGTTTGCCTCAATCCCACGCTGCGACAGAAAGAACCCGAGAAGCTTGCCGGACGGGACGCCGAAGACACACTTCTCAGGGTTCAACTTGAGGTTGATCTTGCGCAAATTTGCAAACGTCTCTTCCAAATCTTGCACAAGTGTCGCCTTGTCCTTTCTTTTGACCACTATGTCATCCATATAAGCTTCCATATTTCTATGTAGCTGGGGCTCAAAACCAATTTGGATTGCTCTTGCAAAGGTCGAGCCAGCACTCTTCAACCCGAAAGGCATCCGTAAAAAGCAATATGTACCACATGGGGTGATGAATGTTGTCTTCTCCTCATCTTCTCTTGTCATGAAAATTTGGTGGTAGCCTGAGTAGGCGTCAAGGAATGATAACAAGTCGCACCCAGCCGTAGAGTCAACAATCTGGTCGATGCACGACAACGGGAAAGGATCTTTCGGACAAGCCTTATTGATATATGTGTAATCGATACACAACCTCCACTTCCCATTTGCCTTGCGCACCACCACCAGATTGGCCAACCATGTCAGATGGAGTACCCCTCTTACCAAGTCTGCCGCCTCTAGCTTCCTGATCTCTTTCGTGATGAACTCCTGCCTCTCCAGAGCTTGCTTCCTAACCTTCTGCTCGACGAGCTGCGCATGAGGACAGACAACAAGATGGTGCTCAATCACTTCCCTGGGAATGCCGGGAATGTCGGATGCTTGCCACACAAACACGTCGACATTTGCCCACAGGAAAGTGACAAGCTCGCCTTCCTATTTGTTGTCGAAGGTGGAGCTTATGGTGAAAGCCCCTCCTCTGTCGTCCTCTCTGACGGACACCTTCTTGGTCTCTGGTGGTGCAGCTCTGGATTTCTTGCTCTTGCTGGTGGAGCTCTCTGGCACGTCCTTGATGGGAGCACAGCACTCCGGAGAGGTGCACTTGCCGGAGTGGGTGCGAGAGGTCTCGCCGGTCTTCTTCCCTCCCGAGACTCTAGCGGCAGGAGCAAGTGCCTTAGCGGCAGCTGCTGCAACTGCTTCCTGGTAGAGTTTGTCAGCACAGATTAGCGCGTCCTTCTTGTCGGAGGGGACGGTGATGATGTTCATCGGCCCCGGCATCTTTAGCGTATTGTAGGCGTAATGTGATGCCGCCATGAACTTGGCGAGTGTCGGGCGGCCGAGGATCCCATTGTAGGGCAAGGGGATCTCAGCCACGTCGAAGACAATCCTCTCTGTTCTGTAGTTCAGCTCTCCTCCAAATGTCACGGGCAGCGTGACCTTACCCTTCGGCTGGCTTCTCCCCGGATTGACCCCTTGAAACATGCCCATCTCTTCGAGGTCTCCATCAGGAATCTACAGCCTTTTGACCACGATCGACGAGATCAAGTTTAGACCGGCCCTGCCGTCAACTAGCATCTTCGTCACTCTGAGGTTGCGGATTGTTGGTGAAACCAATAACGGCAAACACGCGACCGCAGTTGTGCGATCAGGGTGGTCCTCGGTGTCAAAGATGATAGGCGTGCTGGACCACTTCAGTGGCTTCCGTGCATCGAGTGACAGCTCCACCGAGGTGATCTCACGCGCCCACTACTTGAGTTGGCGGTGAGAGGTGTGCAGCGAGGCGCCACCATCGACGCACATGGCCTCTGTAGCTTTCTGAAACTTGTGGTCGCCGGACTCGTCGTCCTTGTCATGATCATCATCTTCCTGCTTCTTATCGCGGCCCCGGGCGGGCCTCTCTTGCTGGTTATCCTTGCCACGGTGGCCTCCCTGGCCGCCATGCTTCTTGGCGGATCCTTCGGCACCTTCCTGGCTTTTCTCCTTGTCCCGCCTCTCATATTCAACTTTTTGCTTCTCAGCAAGCAGCTCGACTTGCTGGCAGTTTTGGAGGTCATGGCCCTTGGTGCGGTGGATCTTGCAATACTGCTTGTCGGAGCTTCCCGGCTTGTAGGCCGCCTCCAAGGCCCAGCAAGCGGCACACTCGGCAACTTCCTTGCCGAGGTCGCTCGCCTTGGCCTTCTTGGCGGTGCCGGTGTCGCCGGACCCCTCGACAGCAAGTATAGTCTTGCCTTTGCGCTTCCTATTACGGTGCCGGCCCTTCTTCGTCGGGGCAGCGGTGTCATCGTCCATGGAGTCGGTTTTCGCACTAGCGTCCTCGCCGGGGTACTTCCTCCCCTCTTTCGCCTGAGCGCACCTATCAGCCAAAACATAAAGTTCGGTCACATCCCTGAACTTGTTCATCTCCAGCTCCTCATGCATCTTGCGGTTACGCACATTCAGATGGAATGCGCTGATCATGGCGGTGGGATGAATGTCTGGGATGTTATACTACGCTCGGCTGAACCTTTGGATGTACTTGCGCAGGTTTTCTCCTTCCTTCTAGGGGATAATATGCAGGTCGCTTGCCTGGCCATGAGCTTGATGACCTCCAGTGAAGGCGCCAACGAACTCATGGCACAGATACGACCAAGAGGAAATGGAGTCCACCGGCAAGTGCATCAACCATTACATGACATTGGGCTTGAGCGCCAAAGGGAAGTAATTGGCAAGCACCTTATCGTTGCAGGCTCTAGCAGCTTGCATGGCAATGGTGTAGATGCTGAGGAACTCTGACGGGTGAGTCTTGTCGTTGTATTTCTCACCAACGCCAGGCTTGAACATGTGGTGGGAGGGCCACTGGAACTGCCGCAACTCACGGGTGAAGGTCGGACAACCCACCTCGTAGCGTAGGCCATCATAGCCTCCCGGTGTCGGGTGGTCCATAGTGGGTCCAGCCTGCCTGTCTGATTGGTGGCGTGCATCACGCCGATGCTTGATGGTGGTTCGAGCGTCTTCAAGGGCTCGCTCCCGGAGAACTTGACGTTGGTCGCGGTGGGTCCGCGGATTGGATGACACTATAGAGATATTATCACAAGTGTCATCGCGATGGATCGACACCCGCGGTGGCTGGCGTGGGGGAGGAGAGTGCACCGTGGCTGCATCACCTCCGGCCCTTCCACCGCTGGCATGCGGTGTCTCGACGGAGCGACGGCCTACGGGCCCCGCTGGTCGTGGCTCATCTTTGTTGGCGATGCCGACGAGGCTCCGGACAGTGTCTCTCCACTCGTCGAGCCTCTCCACCGCAGGAGGAAAGTCAAACAGCAGCTGCGCGCGCGCCAAAGCTTCTGCTAGTGTGGGCGGCGGCGAAAGCTGCATGGACTGTGACGTGCTTCAACTTCTAACTATGTTAGAAGGAGCTCTATCACGGCCCTGCGGCTGTCCACCATTTTCACCAGCACCTCGGCGTGCATGCTGGCCTTCCTTGTCCCGTGAAGGACGCGCGGGACTCTTCCCAAGGCGGCGCCCAGGGTCACCAGCATGGTGGCACTGCTCATCGCACACGACTTGGGAAGAGCGCGTGATACGTCTACAACGTATCTATAATTTTTTATTGTTCCATGCTATTATATTACCCCTTTTGGATGTTTATGGGCTGTATTTTACACATTTATATCATTTTTGGGACTAACCTGCTAACCGGAGGCCCAACCCGTATTGCTGCTTTTTTGCCTATTTCAGTATTTCAAAGAAAAGGAATATCAAACGGATTCCAAACGGAATGAAACCTTCGGGAGCGTGATTTTTGGAACGAACGTGATCTAGAGAACTTGGAGTGCAAGCCAAGCAGCAGCCGAGGCGGCCAGGAGATAGGAGGGCGCACCCACCCCCTCTGGGCGCGCCCTCCTATCTCATGGACCCCTCGGGCGGCCACCGACGCACTTCTTCCTCCTATATATACCCACGTACCCCGAAAACATCCAGGGAGCCAACGAAAAACAATTTCCACCGTCGTAACCTTCTGTATCCGCGAGATCCCATCTTGGAGCCTTTGTCGGCGCTCCACCGGAGGGGGGATCGACCACGGAGGTCTTCTACATCAACACCATAGCCCCTCCGATGAGTTGTGAGTAGTTTACCACAGACCTTCGGGTCCATAGTTATTAGCTAGATGGCTTTTTCTCTCTTTTTGGATCTCAATACCATGTTCTCCCCCTCTCTTGTGGAGATCTATTCAATGTAAACTCTTTTTGCGGTGTGTTTGTTGAGATCTGATGAATTGTGGGTTTATGATCAAGTTTATCTATGAGAAATATTTGAATCTCCTCTGAATTCTTTTATGTATGATTGAGTTATCTTTGCAAGTCTCTTCGAATTATCAGTTTGGTTTGGCCTACTAGATTGATCTTTCTTGCCATGGGAGAAGTGCTTAGTTTTGGGTTCAATCTTGCAGTGTCCTTACCCAGTGACAGCAGGGGTTGCAAGGCACGTATTGTATTGTTGCCATCGAGGATAAAAAGGTGGGGTTTATATCATATTGCTTGAGTTTATCCCTCTACATCATGTCATCTTTCTTAATACATTACTCTATTCTTATGAACTTAATACTCTAGATGCATGCTGGATAGCGGTCGATGTGTGGAGTAATAGTAGTAGATGCAGGCAGGAGTCGGTTTACTTGTTGCGGACGTGATGCCTATATACATGATTATGCCTAGATAATTGCATAATTATTCGCTTTTCTATCAATTGCTCGACAGTAATTTGTTCACCCACAGTAATACTTATGCTATCTTGAGAGAAGCCACTAGTGAAACCTATGGCCCCCGGGTCTATCCTTTATCATATAAGCTTTCAATCTACTTTTATTTGCACCTTTGCTTTCCGCATCTATATTATAAAATACCAAAAATATATTTATCTTATCATACTATCTCTATCAGATCTCACTTTTGCAAATGGCCGTGAAGGGATTGACAACCCCTTTATTGCGTTGGTTGCGAGTTCTTTGTTTGTTTGTGTAGGTGTGTGGGGCTTTTGAGGAGCCTCCTACTGGATTGATACCTTGGTTCTCAAAAACTAAGGGAAATACTTACGCTACTATTGCTGCATCACCCTTTCCTCTTCAAGGAAAACCAATGCAAGCTATAGATGTAGCAAGAAGGATTTCTGGTGTTGTTGTCGGGGAGGTCTTCGCTCAAGTCAAGACATACCAAGTACCCATCACAAACTCATCTCCCTCGCATTTACATTATTTGCCATTTGCCTCACGTTTTCCTCTCCCCCACTTCACCTTTGCCGTTTTATTCGCCCTCTCTTTGCCAATCTTCTTATCCTCTCTCTTTTTTCGCTTGCCTTTTTCTGTTTGCTTGTGTGTTGGATTACTTGTTGCCATGGCGCAAGATAATACCAAATTGTGTGATTTCTCCAATACCAATAATAATGATTTCCTTAGTACTCTGATTGCTCCTCTTAATTATGTTGAGTCTTGTGAAATCAATACAACTTGGCTGAGTCTTATTATGAAAGATCAATTCACCGGCCTTCCTAGTGAAGATGCCTCTACTCATCTAAACAACTTTGTTGATTTGTGTGATATGCAAAAGAAGAAAGATACGGATAATGATATTGTTAAATTTAAGTTATTTCCATTTTCACTTAGAGATCGTGCTAAAGTTTGGTTTTCGTCTTTGCCTAAAAATAGTATTGATTCTTGGAAGAAGTGCAAAGATGCTTTTATCTCTAAGTATTTTCCTCCCGCTAAGATTATCACTCTTAGGAACGATATTATGAATTTTAAACAACTTGATCATGAGCATGTTTCCCAATCTTGGTAAAGAATGAAATTGATGATTCGCAATTGCCCTACTCATGGTTTGAATTTATGGATGATCATACAAAAAATTTATGCCGGTTTGAACTTTCCTTCTAGAAATCTTTGAGATTCGGCCGCGGGAGGCACGTTTATGGAAATCACATTAGGAGATGCTACAAAACTTCTTTATAATATTATGGCTAATTATTCTCAATGGCACACCGAAAGATCTTCTAGTAAAAAAAGTGCATGCTATAGAAGAAATCAATGTTTTGAGTGGAAAGATGGATGAACTTATGAAATTATTTGCTACTAAGAGTGCTCCTTTTGATCCCAATGATATGCCTTTGTCTACTTTGATTGAGAATAATAATGAATCTATGGATGTGAATTTCTTTGGTAGGAATAGTTTTGGAAACAATGCTTATAGAGGAAACTTTAATTCTAGACCGTTCCCTAGTAATTCCTCTAATAATTATGGAAATTCCTACAATAGTTCTCATGGTAATTTTAATAAGATGCCCTCTAATTTTTAGAATAGTGTGAAAGAATTTATGATTTCTCAAAAGAATTTTAATGCTTTGCTTGAAGAAAAATTGCTCAAAGTTGATGATTTGGCTAGGAACATTGATAGACTTTCGCTTGATGTTGATTCCCTTAAACTTAGATCTACTCCTCCTAAGCATGATATCAATGAGTCTCTCAAAGCCATGATAATTTCCATTGATGAGTGCAAGGAAAGAACCGCTAGATTGCGTGCTTAGAAGGATTGCTTTGTAAAGGCGTGTTCTTCTAGTTTCCATGAAAGTAATGATGAAGATCTTAAAGTTATTGATGTGTCCCCTATTAGATCATTGTTTTGCAATATGAATCTTAATAATAATGGGACTAGAGATGAGTCAACTTTAATTAGAAGGCGTCCCAATAATTCGGAGTTTTTAGATCTTGATGCTAAATTTGGTAAAAGTGGGATTGGAGAGGTCATGACTTTAAATAGCATTGAACCCACTATCTCGGATTTCAAGGAATTGGTTTATGATAATTGTTCCTTAGAAGGTTGTATTTCCTTGTTGCAATCCGTTGTTAATTCTCCTCATGCTTATAGTCAAAATAAAGTTTTTACCAAACATATCGTTGATGCCTTGATGCAATCTTATGATGAAAAACTTAATTTGGAAGTTTCTATACCTAGAAAACTTAATGATGAGTGGGAACCTACTATAAAGATTAAAATTAAAGATTATGAGTGTTTTGCTTTGTGTGATCTGGGAGCTAGTGTTTCCACGATTCCGAAAACTTTATGTGATATTTTAGGTTTCCATGATCTTGATGATTGCTCTTTAAATTTGCACCTTGCGGATTCCACCATTAAAAAGCCAATGGGAAGGATCAATGATGTTATCATTGTCGCAAATAGAAATTTGGTGCCCGTAGATTTTATCGTTCTTGATATAGATTGCAATCTTTCTTGCCCTATTATTCTTGGTAGACCTTTCCTTAGAACAATTGGCGCGATTATTGATATGAAGGAAGGGAATATTAGATTCCAATTTCCATTAAAGAAAGGCATGGAGCACTTTCCAAGAAAGAAAGTCAAATTACCTTCTGAATCTATCATGCGAGCTACTTATGAATTGAGTGCCAAAGATGGCACTACTTAGATCTATCTTCGCTTTTATGCCTAGCTAGGGGCGTTAAACGATAGCGCTAGTTGGGAGGCAACCCAATTTTATTTGTGTTTTTTTCTTTTTGTTTCTGTTTAGTAATAAATTTTGCATCTACCTTCTGTTTATATGTGTTTTTATGTTTTAATTAGTGTTTGTGCCAAGTAGAACCTATAGGATAACCTATGGTGATAGTTGATTTGATTCTGCTGAAAAACAGAAACTTTGCGCAAACGAAATTAGTTTTGTTAAATCACAGAAATGTGATTTTGCGTTGATTCTTTTTGATGATGATCAATAGACAAATTTTCCAGAACTTCCTATTTTGGTAGAAGTTTTAGAGTTCCAGAAGTATGCGTTAGTTACAGATTGCTACAGACTATTCTGTTTTTGACAGATTTTGTTTTTCGTGTGTTGTTTGCTTATTTTGATGCATCTATGGCTAGTAAAATAATTTATAAACCATAGATAAGTTGGAATACAGTAGGTTTAACACCAATATAAATAAAGAATGAGTTCATTACAGTACCTTATGTGGTGGTTTTGTTTTCTTTCACTAACGGAGCTTATGAGATTTCCTGTTGAGTTTTGTGTTGTGAGGTTTTCAAGTTTTGGGTAAAGATTTGATGGACTATGGAATAAGGAGTGGCAAAAGCCTAATCTTGGGGATGCCCATGGCACCCCAAGATATTCAAGAGTAGACAAAATCCTAAGCTTGGGGATGCCCCGGGAAGGCATCCCCTCTTTCGTCTTCGTTCATTGGTAACTTTACTTGGAGCTATATTTTTATTCGCCACATGATATGTGTTTTGCTTGGAGCATCGTGTATGATATTAGTCTTTCCTTTTTAGTTTACCACAATCATCCTTGCTGTACACACCTTTTGGGAGAAGCCTCTTGATTGAAATTTATTAGAATATGTGATAAGAGCATTTCCTATTCATAATTTGGCACACAAATTTAGCATTTATTGTGATCTGACCATCAATATTTGGTATGAACTGTTGCATATTTGAACGAAAATCATGTAAAAGGATCATTTACTTGTTACTTGTTTCTTTTGCAGAAAAGTGCGCAAAGGCACTATAAACCAAAAAGAAAGGAGGCACCTGAGTTGATAGCAGATTAAAGCTTCAAGGGGCCAAGCTCAAGATGGGAGGACCAACTTGGGAAGAAAGAAGAGAAGTAGGAGGGCAAAATTGAAAAGTGGCAGATCTGATCGAGGGGGGGTCAAATCCCTAGCCATCTCCTTCGATCCCCTTTGAGCCTGGCACACATCTCTCTCCCTCATCCCTTCTTCTCCACATCCGGCTGCCGCCGCGGCCAGGCCGTCGTGGCGGCGCGCCATCCATCACCAGCACCACCGCACCCCAGCGCGCCGCCACCACAGCACCACCACAATCAGCACCTCCCTCCAGCCCGTGCAACCCTGCCTCACCCTGCTTCTTCTTCTCCTCGACCTCCTGCTGCTACTACTCCCTCTTTTCCTCTTCCTTCACCTACTGCGATCTCTCTCTCTCCCACATCTTTGCCCTGCTGAATCCTCCACGCTGCTGCTGCTCCTTCTTCTTATCCCCAAAACTGCTGCTGCTCCCTCTCCTCACGTCCCTGCTGCTGCATCTTCTCTTCTTTCCTTGCCTCTGCTTCGCTGAACCTGCTCCTTATCCCCATGCTATTGCTGCTCATCTCCAGCGCCTCCTGCTGCTGCTCTATCTCCAGCGCCCCTTTTTGCTTCTCCTCTTGCTGCTGCTACCGCCGCCCTCAACCTCCTGCTGCTATCTCTCTCTACTTCCCCTGCTACACTTCCCTCAATCTCCTGCTGCTGCCATCTCCCTCTCTCTAAATTTCTGTAGATTTGAGATCGAATGTAATATTCAGATTTGTCTAGTGCTATGATATGTTTAGTTTCAGACTCAAGCTTGTGTGGTTTTAAATTGTTGATCTGAAAACTATATTGTGGCATATGACTCTCTGTTCTTATGTGTGGTAATTAGTTAAACCCATCACTTGTGTTTTGTACTTCTTGAATAAAGGAGTTCATCTTGTAGTACCTGTGGTAGTTAGTTGTGTGATCATCTAATTTTTAGTCTTTGTATTAGCTCTGTACATGTAATATATGTTGTGACATGAAGCATTTTCATCCTTGTCCATTATCTCGTTTCTTCCCTCTGTCATACGCTTGTTAGATAAATATATGTGTTCATGTCCTGTTGTTCCCTTTTGTGTTAGCATTTTAGTTTCTCAAGTAATAGGAAAACACCAAAAAAGACAATATAGACAATCTGAACCTCCCCTTTGCTTATTTTACATTTTCTTTGGCGACGATCTTCGGGAACTACCTTGTTTAGTTTAGGTTTATTTTCTTGCATTTATAATCTGAGTTCTGTCACCTAGCTTTAGCCGAGCATTGTTGCTGTCGCCTAGTCCCTGTGGAGAACACGACACTCGTAGTTTGGGGCGTAAAAACCCCGCTATACTTTCAATTGATCAATATGCTATGTGCTTCACTTATGTCTTTTTGAGCTAGATAGTTTTTGCTCTAGTGCTTCACTTATATCTTTTAGAGCACGGCGGTGGCTTAATTTTGTAGATATTGCTAGTCTCCCATGCTTCACTTATATTATTTTGAGAGTCTCTTAGAACATCATGGTATTTGCTTTGGTTATAAAATTGGTCCTAGAATGGTAGGCATCCAAGTTGGGTATAATAAAAACTATCATAGGAAGTGAATTGGATGCTATGATCAATTTGATACTTGATAATTGTTTTGAGATATGGAGGTAGTGATATTAAAGTCATGCTAGTTGGGTGATTATGAATTTAAAGAATGCTTGTATTGAAGTTAGCAAGTCCCGTAGCATGCACGTATGGTTAAAGTTGTGTAACAAATTTGAAACATGAAGTGTACTTGGATTGTGCATCCTTATGAGTGGCGGTCGGGGATGAGCGATGGTCTTTTCCTACCAATCTATCCCTCTAGGAGCATGCGTGTAGTACTTGGTTTTTGATGACTTCTAAATTTTTGCAATAAGTATATGAGTTCTTATGACTAATGTTGAGTCCATGGATTATACGCACTTTTACCTTTCCACCATTGCTAGCCTCTTTGGTACCGTGCATTGCCCTTTCTCACCTTGAGAGTTGGTGCAAACTTCGCCGGTACATCCAAACCCCGTGATACGATACGCTCTATCACACATAAACCTCCTTATATCTTCCTCAAAACAGCCACCATACCTACCTATTATGTCATTTCCATATCCATTCCGAGATATATTGCCATGCAACTTTCCACCGTTCCGTTTATCATCATGACATACATTACTTTTGTCATATTGCCATTGCATGATCATGTAGTTGACATCGTATTTGTGGCAAAGCCACCATGCATAATTTTTCATACATGTCACTCTTGATTCATTGCACCATCCCGGTATACCACCGGAGGCATTCATATAGAGTCATATCTTGTTCTAGTTTCGAGTTGTAATTCATATGTTGTGACCAATAAAAGTGTGATGATCATCATTATTAGAGCATTGTCCCCAAGAAAAAAAGAAAAAAAGAAAGGCCAAAAGAAAAAAGGGGGGCCAAGAAAAAAAAAGAAAAAAAAAGGGTCAATGTTACTATCTCTTTTTCCACACTTGTGCTTCAAAGTAGCACCATGTTCTTCATATAGCGAGTCTCATATATTGTGCTTCAAAGTAGCACCATGTTATTCATATAGAGAGTCTCATATGTTGTCACTTTCATATACTAGTGGGAATTTTTCATTATAGAACTTGTCTTGTATATTCCTACGATGGGCTTCCTCAAATGCCCTAGGTCTTCGTGAGCAAGCAAGTTGGATGCACACCCACTAGCTTTCTTTTGTTGAGCTTTCATTCATTTATAGCTCTAGTGCATCCGTTGCATGGCAATCCCTACTCCTCATGTTGACATCAATTGATGGGCATCTCCATAGCCCGTTGATTATCCTCGTCAATGTGAGACTTTCTAATTTTTTTGTCTTCTCCACACAATCCCCATCATCATATTCTATTCCACCCATAGTGCTATATCCAGGGCTCACGCTCATGTATTGCGTGAAAGTTGAAAAGGTTTGAGATTATTTAAGTACAAAACAATTGCTTGGCTTGTCACCGGGGGTGTAGAATTTGGGAACATTTTTGTGTGACGAAAATGAAGCATAGCATAACTATATGATTTTGTAGGGATGAACTTTCTTTAGCCATGTTATTTTGAGAAGACATGATTGCTTTGATTAGTATGCTTGAAGTATTACTATTTCTTTTATCAATATGAACTTTTATTTTGAGTCATTTGGATCTGAACATTCATGCCACAATAAACAAAATTACATTGAGAAATATGCTAGGTAGCAGTCCACATCAAAAATTATGTTTTTATCATTTACCTACTCAAGGACGAGCAGGAATTAAGCTTGGGGATGCTTGATACATCTCAAACGTATCTATAATTTTTTATTGTTCCATGCTATTATATTACCCCTTTTGGATGTTTATGGGCTGTATTTTACACATTTATATCATTTTTGGGACTAACCTACTAACCGGAGGCCCGGCCCGTATTGCTGTTTTTTTTTTTGCGTATTTTAATATTTCGAAGAAAAGGAATATCAAACGGAGTCCAAACGGAATGAAACCTTCGGGAGCATGATTTTTGGAACAAACGTGATCCAGAGAACTTGGAGTGCAAGCCAATCAGCAGCCGAGGCGGCCAGGAGATAGGAGGGAGCGCCCACCCCCTCTGGGCGCGCCCCCCTATCTTGTGGGCCCCTCGGGCGGCCACCGATGTACTTCTTCCTCCTATATATACCCACGTACCCCGAAAACATCCAGGGAGCCAACGAAAAACAATTTCCACCGCCGTAACCTTCTGTATCCTTTTATGTATGATTGAGTTATTTTGCAAGTCTCTTCGAACTATCAGTTTGGTTTGGCCTACTAGATTGATCTTTCTTGCCATGGGAGAAGTGCTTAGCTTTGGGTTCAATCTTGCAGTGTCCTTACCCAGTGACAGCAGGAGTTGCAAGGCACGTATTGTATTGTTGCCATCGAGGATAAAAAGGTGGGGTTTATATCATATTGCTTGAGTTTATCCCTCTACATCATGTCATCTTTCTTAATGCGTTACTCTGTTCTTATGAACTTAATACTGTAGATGCATGCTGGATAGCGGTCGATGTGTGGAGTAATAGTAGTAGATGCAGGCAGGAGTCGGTCTACTTGTTGCGGACGTGATGCCTATATACATGATCATGCCTAGATAATCTCATAATTATTTGCTTTTCTATCAATTGCTCGACAGTAATTTGTTCACCCACCGTAATACTTATGCTATCTTGAGAGAAGCCACTAGTGAAATCTATGACCCCTGGGTCTATCCTTTATCATATAAGCTTTCAATATACTTTTATTTGCATCTTTACTTTATGACATATATATTATAAAATACCAAAAATATATTTATCTTATCATATTATCTCTATCAGATCTCACTTTCGCAAGTGGCCGTGAAGGGATTAACAACCCCTTTATTGTGGTCGTTGCGAGTTCTTTGTTTGTTTGTGTAGGTGCGTGGGACTTTTGAGGACTCTCCTACTGGATTGATACCTTGGTTCTCAAAAACTAAGGGAAATACTTACGCTACTATTGCTGCATCACCCTTTCCTCTTCAAGGAAAACCAACGCAAGCTCAAGACGTAGCAGCGCGCCGTGGGCGCTGGTGTTGGTGTCTTGGAGGCCGCCGCACCGCCGTCGGGTGGCATGGCGACGCCCCTGGAGGGCCCCGTGCCGCCTGCGAGGGACCCAACTCCGTCTCTAGAGTTCTTGGCGTGCGGCCCGTCTCCTGGCGCACGAACGACGCCGCTCGCCAAGTCTGGACTGCCAGGGTGATGTGGGTGTTCGCGGGTCATGCCACGGGTTCTTTCCGTGACCGGCCCGCTACTGGCCCGCACCGTTACAGGTAGTCCGGCTCCGGATGAACCGAACGCCATGGTCGTCTTCCTCTTGGGAGCCATGGTGACGAAGAGTTGTTCGACTAGCTGCTAAACCAGATTCTCACGACTGCGCCCCCCTACCTGGCGCGCCAAAGATGTCGGTGGAAACGACACCTATGGGATCACGGGAATCCCTACTATAGTTGCGGGGCACGGGGTCGTGAGAAGAGCGGGAACAGCAATCAGCACAAGCACATGGGTCGTTTACCCACGAGGATGCGTAATACCCTAGTCCTGCTTTTGTGTCTATTTGAGTGTTCTTGGAGCTCTTGAGCTAGCTACGATGAGTGTAACTTGTCCCAGGGTCCGAATCCTTCTCCTGGATGCCTCGGGCCTCCTTTTATAGTCAAGGGGATCGCCACAGTGGCACACATGAGGTGGCATCGGTGTATAGTGGCTAAGCTTATCGCTTAGCCATTACGGGACAAGATGCATTAAATGTGCCTCTTAGGTGTCCCTCTCACTTTATCGGGGGTGGAAACCAGCCCCCGTCCCATCCGTCGCCGCCCCACCTTGCTCCGACACGCGTCCAGGCCAGCGATGCGCATGGTGCCATGTAGGCTGGAAAGCTGGTGCGGTGGTAGGGCCGTCACGAAGATTTGCATGCTACCACGTAGGCACGCGCTGAGTTGGCCTAGAAGCCTCATGTCGACACGCAGGTGCCTTCCTAGCTGGTGGGCTGGCAGCTGCATGGGAGTGGCGGTGGAACCTTGGCGGGTGTGGGTCTGGCTGTGGCTCCGCTGATGTCCTCGGCAAGGGCCTTGCCGCGGCACCATGGTCGTCCCCGGCAAGGATCTTGCCGGAGGTCTCGTGGATGCCCTTGACAAGGGTTTCACGGAGGCTCCTCATCTTCTAATCCTCATCCAACTCTGTGTGCTTCTTGTCTTCACAAAGATCTGCATGCCATCATGGAGGTGCCTCCCGAGCCTTGGTTCCAATGTGGTTGTCGGAAACCTTGGGCTCGAGGGTGGCGCGCTCCGTTGGGGTTGGGCAAGCTGTCCCGGCAAGGTCCTGGCCGCAGGCGTGGCTCTGACTGCCCGTGCACAGGTAAAGGGGTACAAAGTAGTGCCCTTACTTCTGTACACCGACAAGATGATCGCTTCATCTCACTAAACCTCTCAGGCAAAACGGAAAGCTTCCTTGATACATCAACCAAGAGAGTGGGGGCTTCATTAGATGGAGAAATTGTGGCCAATGCACGCTGAGCACCAGTGTAAAGCTGCTCCACCAGTGTGTAAACCGCCTTTAGCTTCACAAGCATATCTTGGTTGAGATTGGTGCTCCTGGGGCCTGCAAAATAATCATTGGATGGATTAAAAGTGGTTCATATCATCAAGGAAGATATTTAACTGTGATAGTCATAAGGCGGCTTACCAAAGATAGATGAAACCATCTGAGGCACATGGCGGTTTAAGCCGGAAAGTTCAGTGGTCGCTTCCTCAAGAGCCGCCTCCGCCTTTTCAGCCCGCTGTGTCAAGGCAATCTTCTCTTCAGCCCAGGCGCTTTTTTCAACTTCAAAGCCGGCTTTCAGTTTTTCTACCTCAGCCACGCTGAATTCGAACTTTGAGTTCGCCTTCTGGGTCTCAGCATCTTGCAGCTCCAGACGAGTCTTCAAGTCAAACAGCTCTGATTGAAGTTGAGCAGTGGTGGTTTGTACATACACCGGATCAAAATCATAATTCAACTTTAGTTCAAAACATTAAGTCCCAAGCCTTTTGCAAGCAACAACACTTGGCACTTGGGGGGCTAATGTCTGCCGAAAACTTTATTTATGTGACGGCTTATGTGAATAAGTCCCAAGCACTTTGCGAGCAAGAGTACTTGGCACTTGGGGGATAATGCATATTACTTGTTTTTATTACAATGACCCGTTTATGCTACAAACGGCCACATCCGACTCATGAGAACTACACAAGTAAGTATTGTCTTCTATACAAGAATATAAAGAACCGGCTCATTCATGCTGATTAAGCCGGCCCTTGGGGGCTATGGATTCAGTGTTAACCATTACAGCTATACTTTAAGCTAGATGCTTTAAGACGGATTTTTAAAGGATTCTATCAAGGGATATTACTTATGCTCCTGGTTAATCTAAGTCTACAGCATATTCATCATAAACAGTAGACTTGGGGGCTGACAGGATGTGCATAACTCAATAAAGGAAGAGTTTATACCTCAAACTTTTAGTGCATTTGCTTCACCATGTCAACTTCAAGTTCACGGCTGATGTGTACTTGACTGAGATAACCAGAATACACTTCGCCAATGCTTAATTGGGAGTACTCAGCAACATCAAATCTTACTTTGCATCGTTCAATGTGCTCTTCCTTAGCAGAGTGTTTGGCCAAAATGGTAGGCATTCCCGACTCTCTAAAGCCGGTATTGGTGATCACCACGTCATCATCATCAGTCGTCTTGACTGGGCTTGATGCTTCAGGGTTTAAAGGGTTGTCACTGGCTTGATCAACAGGAGGCTCAGGAGTCACTGGTGGAATATCAAGAGCTGGCTCAGATGGTTGAGAAACAGAGGCTTCAGGCGCTACAGTTTGTTGCTTCGGTTCACTAACTTTTGGGTCTCCGCCTGGCTTATTTACCTTTGCCTTCTTGTTGGGCTTGACTTTTCCACTTCATGAGTCATGAAAGGTCAGTATAAGTATCAAGAAGCATAATGAGAGAATAAGTAATTGTTATTACCCGGGAGCAGTCTTGAAAGCCGGCAGATGAGATTGAGTTGAATCGCCGGAAGAGGAACGAGATGTTTCCTGATAATTTGAGTCGGAAGAATTGAGTGATTGGCGGATGAGGCCCGCCAAAGGATAAAAATAGTTTTAAGTCGGGGGTGACCTCATTTCGATGCTTCCTCGGAGTGTTCGGTAAGCTGGAGGATAATTCTTCATCCCTGCTAGTCCGAGTCTGTCGCCGACTCTCGTGCTGTTGTTGCTTCAAAAGAAAGTGAGGATCCAGATGAGCTAAGGGGTGTGAAAAGCTTACTTTCCGGGTTACTCTTCGGAAAAAAATTCTTGGCAAGGGCTCGGAGTCGGAGGAAATGATAGTTACCTCTTCTTCAACCGCCTGACTCGTACCCATGTCATCCTGGTGATAATCAGTGTCAATAAGATGGTTGAAAAAGGAGCCAAGAGAATCAAGGGCTACCTTCGACTCAGAGATGTCGTCCAGCTCAAGCAGCTCAGAAGCACTGGGCTTCTTTCCCCTCTTCTTGGTGGTTCTCTTGGCTCCTTTCTTGGCTTTCCTGGCCCTTTTCGCAGCTTCATGGTCATATTCTTTCTTCCAAAAGTCGTCATCGGCCTGTGAAAGTCATCAAAGTTGAGTTAAACAAAGTATTAAAGATGAAGGCAAAATAACTAGTTTGGCGGCTTACTTCTGGTGTCGGGTTAGATTTGCAGAAAGGGCTTAGGCCCACCTTGCTGCAGTCAATCGGGCTTTCATTCAGAAGAGACTTTGTCATCTCATTGATGGTGTCATCAGTTAAATCCTTGGAGTTGTGGCGCAGTGGATCCTTTTTGCTACCGGTGTAGGTGCACATTAAGCCGGTGCGGCGACTCAAGGGGATGATCCGCCATGCGACCCAGCACCAAACCAAGTCAATGCCAGTTAAGCCGTTTCCCAACAGAGCCTTAAACTTGGCAATAGTAGGGGCGAGTCTTTTGCGTTCAACGACTGTCAGCTTGTCAAGGATAGGATGATTTGATTCGAGACGTAGGGCGCGAAAGCCGGGCGGTCCGTTCTCGTCAGCCGGAGAGGTATCCTTGCAGTAGAACCATGTCTGGTTCCAATCCTTGGGATGACTCGGCAGGTGCGCATAAGGGAAAATAGCATCTCTCCATCGTTGGATGGAGATCCCACCAAGTTCCAAACTGGGTCCATTGGAGTACTCGTTCTGGAGGTTAAAATAAAAGTACTCTCTGAATAGCTCCACACTGGGCTCCTCTTGAAGGTACACCTCACAGAACACTTGGAAATTGCATTTATTTGACACGGAGTTGGGTCCGATGTCTTGAGGATGAAGGTTGAAAAGTGCAGAATGTCTCAGAAGAATTTAGAGCCGGGCGGTGAGAAGCCCTGGTTCATGTGATCGGTAAAGACAATGACTTCATCATTTTTTGGTTGAGGTTTCTCCTCTTCTGGCTTAGGAGTGTGGTAATGCATAACAGACTTCTTTGGTAAATAGCCGGTTTTCACAAAGTCCTGGAGTGTGTTCTCAGTGACAATGGAAGGAACCCAGTTGCAGGAAGTGGTTGTCTTTGGGGCCATTGCGAAGAAAGAAGCCTAAAAAGGAAAAAGAACAAGTTTGCCGATTCAAAATTAAACCGGTGGGAAAGTATTACAGTACATATTCAGAATGGCGGCTTAAAATGGGGCCTAATGGTATATGACTAGTTACAGCAGGCTATGTAAGCCGCCATGAGCAGTTTGGTGTCTATTAAAGGAGAAAATTGTTGAACATTGAATTTAACTACATCCGATGATATAAGCCGCCATGACCAAGTTGGTTTATGAGGAAGAAAATTTTACCAAGTTCCAGACAAACAGGTTTCGCAGATTACAATTATAAATTTGGATCTAGCGCTGGGTGAAAAAAGAAATAAATCAAAAACCTAAAGCATTACAACAGAAGAAGAACTGGTACAAGGGGGACATCTATGTATCTGCGAAGCAGGTTTTAAGACAGCAAAAGGAAGAGAAATAGGTCCTGCACGTCCTAACAGGGATGCTTAGATCTAAAATGAGGACTATGAAGAACTATGAAGAACACGACAAACTACTGAAACCCTAATGCGGTCTCGAGCATGGAAGGGGGAAAACTTACAGATGCAGATAAGACTGTAGTGGAGCGCCGATGTTTTCTGGTCCGAATCAGGTTGATGCAGCAGCCGAGGACGAGGCAGACGATGAGCTTCGCAATGGCGGTGGAGCTCGGGCAGCAGGAGAGTCGCGAGAGGAGGAAGACGAAGTAAAGGGGGGAGAATGAGAAGGGGCCATTCGACCCTATTTATAAGGAAAGGTAACGGATGGGCGCGAAAAACAAGGAGGCCATAAAACATGGTTATCCAGCTGCTTGGGCGCCCCGATTCTCGGGACGGCTATTAAGATAAAGATCAGTTGAGATATATTGGATATTGTGCGAATTAATGACAGGTGACGTCATGGCGGGTTATCGCAATTCCAGGAGATGACGTCATGGCGGGTTATGAATTTCTCGCACAAATAAGGAAGGGATGATTTTTCTAAGTGTTGAAGATTGACATGAACCAGTTCAAATCAACCTGGGGCCTAATGTTGGGGATATAACTATTAAGTATGACCCGCCCAGGAGGGGCCGGGTTATACCTATGGCGATTCATCATATGAAGCCCACGAGGATGTTGAAGATGGCGGTTCAAGATAAGGGCCCAAGGCCCAAGGGCGAATTAAGGCCCGTAGAAATAAACCGCCTTATATGTAAGACTTGTATTGTAAGGCATTTATAGATAGTCACCAAGCCAAACACATTGTCTATGAGCCGGCCGAGAATCTGAGAGCCGCTAGGCATCTACCTGTGTATATAAAGGGACGAACCGGCACTGGTTCAGGACAAGAAACAACAGATCGAAAACTAGGTCAAGCGGATTCAATCCCTGGTAATCAAGACATAAGCAATACCACCTCAAACTGGATTAGGCATTTACCTTCACCGCAAGGGGCCGAACCAGTATAAACTCATGTGTCCTTTGTCCCATTTAACCCCTTTAAGATAACCTAGTTGTGATGGCTCCACGACTAAGTCCTTTCGCTAGGACATCTGCCGTGACTATTCCACGACAAGCACCCTCTGCTCCGGAGGTGGTGCCCGGCCACCACTGGGTCCTCGTGCCCGCGGCAGGGCCGGCGCGCACTCGGATGCCCGAGTCGGAGGCACGAGAAGCCCGGCGCGAGCGGCGAGGGCCAGGACGTCTTCGCATGAGGCGGTGACATTGCAAGAGGCCTCCACCCGAGTCTCGATGTCGTCTATGATCTCGTAGCCATGCACCGACTTCACGTTCGGTGCTGCGTTCTTATCGCCGGTGAAGTTGGTCATGTCGTCGAGGAGTATGGAACCGTCGCAGCCCTGCAACACACGCGCGCCTGCGTCAATAGTCGAAGCAGAAGGAGAAAGATGTTGTTGCTACTCTTCCAGTCTACCTCTACCAGCAGTGACAAAGCTAGCTGAAAATCATTGGGGACGAAACACAAATCATGTGGGGCAAATGGTAAATAAAATTATAATCTAAGCCCTCCTACATAAATTCCCTTGGGGGGTGCAGCGCCCCATGGCCTCGTAGGAGTCATCCAATCTGGGCAAATTGCGATGTATTATTTGCTGGTGGACTCAATTAAATGACAAGTGCGCTTTTCATATTTTACAGAACCTAACATCTCCTTGCGTACATTGTAAACCAGTGGATGAATAAACCAATCAGTTTGATAACAAATATCAGAACCATAACTCTCTAAAATGCAAGGCACAACTCTAACTTGTAGTGGTTCTATAACAAAACTGGTGCAGTGCTAAGATAATTCCATTGTCGCAGATGATGGAGCAATAAATAGCAACAAATGAATCCACCAAAGAGGAAACAATACAACTGGCCTGACAACTTACCAACTTCAAGAATAATGCAATGAACCACAAAAGTGGTATCCTCAAATGCCCCGGCCGGTAGTAGAAGTTAACCTGCTAAGAGCATCTACAACCGGACCCCTCAAATCCGTCTCACACGTCCGGGGCAGGCAGGTCGTCCGGTCACGAAATTTGGACCCAGAAGAGCCTTTCAAACTGCCCTCAAACGCCCGGGTTGACCGACACCCCCTATATCCAACCCAAGTATGGGGCGGTCTGGGCACGCCCGCCACGTTGACTTGGCCCAGCCTGGCCCGCGACTGCCGCACAAATATCACCGTCCGGAAAACCCTAGACTGCAGTCAATCTGAACTCCACTTCACTCACCTCTCCATCCACTCCACTTCCGATCCCCTCCAAATGCATCCGCTGGCCGACGACCGAAGCAGCTCCACCTCCGGCGGGGACTCCAGCTCCGACGATGACTGGTCTAGCCTGCTGCATGAAGCGAACCCCGACGATGTGGAGGAGGTCGCCCTCCGCATCGCATTGAGGCGTTCGATCGTTGACCAAGGCAGATCCGGCAACGGCGAATCCACTTCGTCAGCGCCCGACGCCCGTCGACGCAGCGTCGCGGCATCGTCGGCCCTTCCCGCTCGGCACGCAACTCCGGCCACTCCACTTCGCTTCTCCAGGTACGCCCACCACCACCAACACCCTTCGCTCGAGAGGTGGAGCCTGGCCACCATTGGGTCCTCGTGCCCGCGACGGGGCTGGTGCGTAGTCGGACGTCCGAGTCGGAGGCACGAGCAGCCCGACATGAGTGGCTGCGGGCGAGGGAGAGGGTAGTGGCATCCGAGTCGATGTCCGCACACGCCCGCGTGCAAGCGCGTCGGTCGATCCTAAGGCAGCACTCCTCGCTACTGTCCTTCGCCGCTTGCTCACGACGGTGGAGACGGATGTGCGGCGCCTCCGCCGCAAGAATGCCAAGGCGCTCCGACTCGCCATCGAGTTGTCGGAGCGCGAGGCAAAAAGGAGGCAGCGGGGAAGGCCGCCCGCCATGCCAAGGAGCAGGAATGCTTGCTCTGCGGGCTATCAGGCATCAGGTGCACCTCCGGCTTGGATATGACGGATGGATCCACCTCCAGCTCCGACAACGACGCGCCTCCGCACCCCGACGCCTACACAGAGGAGGGGCACATCCACGCCGACACACAGAAGGGGAAGGGGCTGGCGAGGAAATGGTGATTTCCTCCGCCCTTCCTCGTTCTGTTTATATTTTATCTATGTTTATAGTATGGATTTGCACTATCCGCCGTTGAATTCCGATGAATCATGTTCCTTTTGTCCAGCTAATCCGACGAACTGCGCTATGATCATGTGTTTTATGTAAAGTTGCATGAATTGCATGGTTTTGAGGTTTAGAATATGAGGGACGCGAGTGTGGAAGACGAAATATGAGGCGGGCCCGATCAGTGCATGTGGACACGCCCAGGCGCGTCCGCGGGTGTTTGAGGTGTTGAATTTGTCCAATGCGGTTGTAGATGCTCTAAAAACCTCCTATGATCTCATGAATATATAGCACATGCCCCGGTTGGGAGTATTTGGGTAGCTCAATATACGAACAAGCAAGAAGGGACTGAGAGGAGAGTTGGAGGTAAAGAGGAAGTATCACCGCCACTGTCTCCAACTTAGTAACGATATTTAATTTCTCAAAAAAGGTAACCGATATATAATCAGGGTGTAATCTATTCGTCCAAGTTAAAAATTTAAAAGATCTAAAGATTAATATCATCTCCTCAATGGCTTCGACAAAGTCAAAAGGATAATCACCACGGTTACATGATGATACAACCAGGTGTGGGTGAAACATGCAACTGGAGCGAGTGAGTTGCAGAAAACCACCACATTGATGTTTAGTTTTGCAGAAAATACCGTTCTATGAATTCCTCCTAGAAAGCACTAATTTTGGGTTTAATCTTTTGCAGAAAACACTGACCCATCACTTTGGGCATTTTTATGAAATGTGGGTCCCTTTTTTATGACATGACATAACGGCCCCAAAGTGACCACATTTGATGGTGCTACAGTGACCAACGACGCGCCTGCTCGATAATACCTGGCTTGAATCGGCACTGGGTCGCCCTCTCTCCTCACTCTCTCACGTCTGGGTCGCCCTCTCTCCTCACTCTCTCACGTCTGGGTCGCCCTCTCTCACTCTCGTGCACATCCTCTCTGTTCTTCTCCCTAGCCACCGCCCCGAAAGTCGGCCGCCGACCGCTGCTCCACCACGCCATGGTGTCGCGAAACCAATGAGGATTCAATCCAGGACGTCACCTCCTAACTGTGATGGCATCATCAAGATTAGATTGGTAGAGCTAGAGCTAGGGTAGGGTTTCTCAACCGATTCGTAGACATATACAAGACTGCGTTGGACGCCGAAACACGTCCCGGACCGCGAGGTCCGGATGATGCTGCGGTTTGAGGTTGTCATGTCCCCACCAATGCTGGTGTCGACGGACAACAGACAAGTGGCCCCGGGTCTCACTGTGCAGAGTGAAAGGGTGTAAGGTGTGGTGTGTGTCTGACCATGGGTCCGACTGGTAGCGTGTTCGGTGTGGTGTGGTTATATTGTAGCTACAGAACTCTAGAGAGGCATGTTGTTTAATGAATAGTATCTGAATCTCATCTCTCCCATGTTCTCTCCTCCTACTCCTCCTCTGGTTCCCCTTTTCTCCTCCCTATTCTTCCTGATCCCCTCTCAAATCATGTTGTTGATCTGTGAGACTAGCCTAGGGCCTCACAATTGGTAATCAGAGCCACGAATCCGCGTCCACTCGCGCCCAAATCCTCTTGGCCAGGCTATAAAATTCCACCACAAAGGGTGCAATTTTGCTTCGGCAAATTTTGCGCGAAATCCCGAGCGGGGTTAGCTAGACTCGGAGAGAGCAGCGATGGCGCCTTCGAAGCCGTCCGTGCCGTCGGCGCAGACCAACTTGGTCCTCTCGGCCATGGGGGAGAAAAAAGAGACAATTCAGGCGTTGTTGGCGACCCTTTTGTCCAAGTTTGAGGCCATGGATGCGAGGATGTCTCATCTGAGCAAGCAGATTGAGACTACACAGCAGCATGTCGACGAGATCAGAGTCCGGCAAGTGGCGGTAGGCGTGGCACTGGCGGGCTCTGCGGTCACGGAGCTGGGTGCTACCTCGACCTCTCGCCCTGCGCCACGGCTCGCCAACCTGCAGCGGCCGTTACTCGGGGCGCCGGGGGAACAAGCCGGGGGTCAGGAGTTCTTAACTGCGCCGCCCTCACCAGTGGATCCGGTGGCTGATCCGGTGGTTGTGCGGGGACCACAAGCACCACTTCGCCGTGACTATAGACCACCGCGTGAGCACGTTCCTGAGCAGCGCCGCGAGTTTCAACCAAATCAAGGCCATGAACAGTTCATCAAGCCGCCTAAGCACAATTTCCCTCGTTTTGCTGGTGAGAACCCACGACTTTGGTTCGATTTGGCTGTCACTTATTTTGAGATGTACCAAGTTCAGCCACATCAGTGGGTAGCAACTACAACTTTATATTTGGAGGGACATGTTGCATTGTGGTGGCAAGCGTTCAAACGCCACTGCCGGTTGTGGCCCTGGGATGATTTTGCAGCCAAGATTGCACTGCAGTTTGGTCAAGAGGAGTTTGAATCTCACATGAATCATCTTCTGCAACTGAAACAACAGGGCACAGTGACTGAATACAAGTCTGCATTTGAGACAGCAATGTACCATTTGATAGCATTAGATCCTTCCTTCAACTCGAAGTTTTTCATATCTCAGTTTGTGTTGGGATTGAAGGATGAAATCCGTGCTGCAGTCAGGTTACAGGCACCCACTAGTGTCACAAGGGCAGTGTGCTTAGCTAAGATCCAAGAGGAAGAATTGGAGTTACAAAAGACTAAACCACGGTTTCCACGTCACATGCAACACCAGTCAGTTCCAACTACAATTCAGCCTATGCAACAAGGCAACAAGAAAGCAGTGGATGATTTTGATAGGGAGCGTCGGCTGAGAGACTTTAGGCGTGCTAATGGATTATGCTATCGATGTGGAGATAACTATAGTAAGGAACATTAGTGCAAGAAGCCATTGCAACTGCTGACAATCCAGTTGGGAGAGCATGGTGAAATTTTAACTGAAGATGCAGTGCAAGCTTTGGAATTACTAACTTAACCCACCACAGTTGAGTGCTGTTAGATTTTAGCCCATGCTATTTCAGGAGCTGACAATACAGAAACCATTCGCATAAGAGCATTGGTGGGCAACCAAGTCATGTTAGCACTAGTGGACTCGGGCAGTAGTCACAGTTTCGTGGATGAAATTTTTGCCAAGGATGCTTCATTGGATTTGGTCTCTGTTCCAGCAGTGAAAGTTACAGTTGCAAATGTTCAAGCTATGGAATCCAAGTTTCAAACCCCTAATCTGACTTGGTGGGTGCAGGGTCACACTTTTGTGACACCAATGAGAGTGCTGCAACTGGGGGCCTATGATGTAGTGCTGGGAATGGACTAGCTTAAGTGTCACAGTCCGATGATTTGCGATTGGGAGGGCAAATCATTACAATTTGCACATGGTGATACTACCATATCCCTTCAAGGTGTTCAGCCTGTGTCTACTATGCAATTGAAAGCTATGTCAGTAGAGCAATTGGACAAAGCTCTGCATGGCAATGATATTTGGGCTATGGCCGTGGTTGATCCTTCTTCAGGTGATGTTGTTTCGACGCTTGGCTCATATCCGGAATATCTTACTGCAGTTTTAACAGACTTCCAAGATGTGTTTGAAACTCCAACTGGCCTGCCCCCACATAGAGTGTATGATCATGCAATCACCTTGGAAGTGGTTCATAACCCTCCTAACTCTTGCCCTTATCGATACTCGCCACAACAAAAGGACGAGATTGAACGACAAGTGGTAGAGATGATCAAGGCAGGGATTGTGAAACCTAGTATGAGCCCGTATGCATCGCCAGTACTTCTGGTTAAGAAAAAAGACAGTAGTTGGTGTTTCTGCGTGGATTACCGCAGACTCAATGCCATCATTGTGAAGAACAAATTCCCACTACTTATGGTCGACGAATTACTTGATGAACTGGCAGGATCAAAAAATTTCTCCAAGCTGGACCTCAGGGCAGGTTATCACCAAATTCATATGCACGAACCGGATGAGGAGAAGACTGCATTCAAGACACATTCAGGACACGTCCAATTTCATGTTATGCCATTTGGGATGACCAATGGACCACCAACATTTCAGTGCTTAATGAACAACATTTTTGCTCCAGCTAATCGCAAGTATGTCATCACATTTCTGGACGGCATTCTAGTTTTTAGCACCACTTGGGAGGAACATTTGGAGCATCTCCGCTCGGTACCGCAGACCTTGCGTGAGCATCAGTTGTTTGTGAAGCTTTCCAAATGTTCTTTCGCGCAGACTGAAATCCAATACTTGGGTCATGTGATTTCTTTCGAAGGTGTGGCTACAGATCCAAAGAAGAATATGGCGATGGAACAATGGCCTCAACCTACCAGTGCTACTGAATTGCGTGGGTTCCTTGGGTTGACCGGGTACTACCGCAAGTTTGTCCAAAATTATGGTACTATGGCCAAGCCTTTGACTCAATTGCTGACCAAGAAAGGGTTTGTTTGGACAGAGCAAGCAGGTGTAGCTTTTCAGACATTGAAAACAGCTATGACTAGTACTCCTGTATTGGCTCTACCGGATTTCAGTCAATCTTTTGAAGTCGAAACTGATGCTTCTGCTACAGGAATTGGAGCCATACTCTCATAGAATAACCATCCTATTGCTTATCTAAGCAGGGCTTTGGGTGTGGCCAATCAAAAGTTGTCTGTCTATGAGAAAGAATTCTTGGATGTCATTATGGCCATTGATAAGTGGCGCCCTTAACTTTAGCAGGGTCCCTTCACTATCATTATAGACCACCGAAGCCTCTGTCATTTACAGGATCAACAACTCATTACTGATCTTTAGCGCGAGGCCATGGCTAAGATGGTGGGCCTACGATTTCAGTGTAAATATCGCAAAGGCTCGGAGAACAATGCCGCAGATGCATTATCTCGTGTGGGTCATTTGTACACAATCACAGCAGTCTCGACTTGCCAACCAATGTGGATGCAGGAGGTTATGAATTCCTATCAAACTGATCAATCAGCTCTGGACCGGTTGGCTCGTCTAGCAGTGCATAGTCCGGATGAACACGGTTATTCACTTGATCAAGGACTGTTAAATATCAAGGACGCTTGTGGATTGGTAATAATTCTGCGTTGCAAACAAAACTAATCAGTGCTCTGCATTCAAGCGATGTCGGGGGTCATTCAGGCGTCAGGGCCACCTATTATCGTGTGTCCAAATTATTCCAATGGTCTGGCATGAAACAACAAGTTGATGACTGGGTGAAGCAGTGTCAAGTTTGTCAGCAAGCAAAACACGAGCGCACACATCCGGGTGGTTTGTTGCAGCCTTTGCCAGTGCCTACACGCCCTTGGAAGGACATTACCATGGATTTCATTGATGGGCTTCCAAAATTAGAAGGATTTGAGGTAATCCTAGTGGTGGTCGATCAAATCACTAAATATGCCCACTTCTTCCCTCTGAAACACCCCTATACAGCTCAGTTTGTAGCCACAGTTTTCATTGATAATGTGGTTCGCCTTCATGGAGTTCCGGCATCGATTGTTTTCGACCGAGATAAGGTGTTTACCAGTTTTTTTTTGGAAGAAGCTCTTCAAGGAGATAGGCACCAAGTTATGCTACTCTACGGCCTATCATCCCCAAACGGACGGGCAATCCGAGCGTGTTAACCAATGCTTGGAACAGTATTTACGTTGTGCCGTTCATGACAGCCCGGCAAGGTGGAAACGCTGGTTACCAATGGCAGAGTTTTGGTATAATTCCTCTTACCACACGTCACTTGGCAACACTCCTTTTAAGGCATTATATGGTAGTGATCCTAATTTTGGTACTATGCCAATTGACACTGGAGAATTACCTGCTTCCCTGGCAGAGTTAGCAGAAGACCGTGAAGATTTTTTGGCTTTGTTACGCGACCACCTCTTGCGTGCTCAACAGAGAATCAAGTTGCAGGCTGATAAGCATCGTACGGATATGGAATTTGCTGTTGGCGAGGCAGTTCTGCTCAAACTCCAACCTTATGCACAATCTTCACTGGTCAACCGTCCCTGCCACAAGCTCGCATTGAAGTTCTTTGGTCCATTTCGTGTCACTGAAAGAATTGGTGCTGCTGCTTATCGTTTGGATCTTCCGGCTGCCAGCCTCATACACCCTGTCTTTCATGTTTCTCAATTGAAGCCATTTACTGCAAACTACTCTCCAGTGTTTGCAGACTTGCCCGAGGCACCAGATTTGTCTGTTGTTACATTGTAGCCCGAAGCGATCCTCGAACGACGCATGGTAAAGAAAGGTAACTCAGCAATCCCTCAGATCAAGGTTCAGTGGCGCGGAATTGCTGCAGATCATGCAACCTGGAAAGATTATTATGTTCTTCGGGCTCATTTTCCGGCGGCTTCAATTTGGGAGGAGCCTGCATCTCAAGGGGGGGGAGTGTCACGTCCCCACCAGTGTTGGTGTCGACGGACAACAGAGAAGTGGCCCCGGGTCTCACTGTGCAGAGTCAAAGGGTGTAAGGCGTGGTGCGTGTCTGACCGTGGGTCCGGCTGGTAGCGTGTTCGGTGTGGTGTGGTTATATTGTAGCTACAGAACTCTAGAGAGGCATGTTGTTTAATGAATAGTATCTAAATCTCATCTCTCCCGTGTTCCTCTCCTCCTCCTCCTCTGCTTCCCCTTTTCTCCTCCCTATTCTTCCTGATCCCCTCTCAAATCCTGTCGTTGATCTGTGAGACTAGCCTAGGGCCTCACAGAGGTCGCCGTGTTGGAGTTGCCTTAACAACGATCGATTTCTACGTCGCAAAAAACAAAACAACGATGGGTTCCAACAAGTACGTTTTGGCAGTTCGGAGTATTAAACTAGCAATCAACTTTGCACAGCAACACTATCAAATTAACCCGCCGGCACCGGCTTTTGACGCCGTGCCGTGTCACGCCCTCATCTTTCTGCCATGGCCGGATCGAAAGCTACTCCGTAGAAGAAGTGGGGGCCGAGTCATCCGAGGGAGATAGCGAGGCCTAGTGGAACCATGTGCTTTGCTCCACGAGGAAATATTCCTGCCGCCTTTGTTTGACAGCCCCTGAACTTTCCTTGCTCCTCTCCAGTTGCTAAGCATGTACCGGACTCCCTCCCTGTCAAGGACCGGATATTATTGTCTTTGTCTCCACGGGTTTAATTATTTATCGGCTTCCTTAATTAGTGTACAACTCTGTGATGCATTGGCTGTCTTTGTCCCGCTGGATTTTAATGTGACAACGAAACGGCAACGACCATTTTAGTTAGGCAGTTGTATGGTGGTATGGGTGAAGATGGGCCAGTAGTTCATGTCATCTTCCATTTCTTCTGATTTGTATCTCCCTATACATATGCTTGCTGAGATAAGGATAACTTTATGTATACGGTAATGCTAACTGGCGAACATTCGCCGGGAAGGAATTGTCCGGGAAATTGCTCTTGACCGCGAGGAAATTTCCACTGTATCTAGAACACAAATACATTTCTTTCGGGAGGACTAGCTCGAGCAATTGCTTTCTGTATTTTCTTTGTTAATAGTACAAGTAAATTTTTTGTGGCTGAAACCATAACAATGGTGGAGTATATCTCTACTAAATACCTAATCCAATGTATTGACAAGCAAAAATAAGGGAATGAATTGATCAAGCATTTGATTCATGCATCTCCATTGGGCAGCTTGGCGTATCTGTATCTGTGGGCTGCCACCACCTCCTCCTCCTTGCTGTCCCTGCACTCGAAGTAGTACGCCGTGACGGCCGCGACGGAGAACACCTCCACGGCGCCGAGCAGGGCCACGTAGGCGGTCCCGGCGGCCACCCCGGCGCACGGGCTCCGCGGCCACCACCTCAGCGCCAGCGTGTACACCGGCGACACCGCGGCGCCGAGCGCGCACGTCGCGACCACGTAGAGCGCCGCCCGCGCGCTCCTCCCCTCCATCAGCCGCCACGCGCGGGACACCGCCGCCGCGCCGTGCCGCCCCGGCTCCGCCGCCGAGACCACGACCGCCACCGCGCAGACCACGGTGAGGTAGACCAGGAAGAGCGACGCGAGGAGCACGAGCAGCACGTCGAGGAAGAGGAGCAGCAGGGAGCGCTCCAGGAGGTAGACCGTGGCCAGCGCCAGCGCGACGATGGCGCCCACGCAGGCCACCTCAAGGACGTACCCGAAGGCGACGGTCGCGACGGGGCCCCACAGGTTGCCCCTCGCGCTGCCCAGGACGGCGGACACGGTGAGGCGCTCGGTGGCGTCGTCATCGGCGCCGGAGGAGAACACCCTGACGGCGGCGAAGACGGTGGCTATCTTGATGGCGGACCCGACGACGACCGCGGCGAGGACGCACGCGCCGACCTCGAGCAGGAGCCGCCTGAGGTCGCCCCTGAGCGCCCTGACGAGGCCCGGGTACGCGGCGCCGGCCGGGTCGGCGCGGCTGATGGCGCTGGCGTCGACCAGCGCGGCGGCGGCGAGGGGCTGCACGGCGAGGGAGTTGGTGAGGAGGAGCGCCGCGGCGAGGGCCGCGGTGAGCGCGACGAGCGGCAGGAAGAGCCCGCCGTGGCGCGCCGGGAGGAGGGCGCCGTGCTTGAGGAAGGCGAAGAAGCACGGTGGCGGCGGTCGGGCCGCCATGGCCGGCTCAGGGATTGAGCTGAGCTAGATCTTGATTGGGTGGGTGGGTGATTGGGCGGGCGGGTGGGGTTGCTCCGCGGCCCCGTGCGCGCGCGGAGGAGCGGAACGGCGAGCTTATAAAGAGGGGATTTTTTGACTTTTTTTATGACGGTGGGTGAACGCGTTGTAGTACTCCCTTGGAAATTTTAGTAGGGGTCGATGGGACCAAGTGTTGATAAACTCCCACTCTGATTACCATCGGCAGACCATCTAGATATTCAGGGGCAGATCATAGTTCTATAATGAGGCCTCTTCTATAATTCTATTTCTTCTAAAGATATTTGAATAATGAGAAGAAAAATAAGTCATGCCCAACATTTTGTGCCTCTATCCCAAAATAAGTGACGTGGTCACGTCTGATGCCACTTATTTTGGGACGGAGAAATTAGCTTGTCAAACAATAGGAAATTAACATGCACGTCACAGCCTGAAATCAATCAACCATCCATCTATTGGCCATCCGCTACCCCCATGAGTTGTTGATGTTAGGAGAATAACAACTTAATGTTATTAGAAGGTCAAAACCAGCGTATAGATGATCTTGCACAGCAGCATACATAAAAGAAGTGTCAACACCAATATGCTTGGTAAGCTCATGCTTCACGGGGTCCCGTGCAATACTGATGACACTTGTACTGTGTGACAAGAGGATGGTAGGTGTAGAAACAAAAACATCAAAATCCTTCGGTAACCATCGTAACCAAGTCACTTCTGCCATCGGAAGAGCCATAGCTCGCAACTCAGCCTCGGCACTTGACCGGGGAATTGCAAATTGTTTCTTCGTCTTCCAGGCAATGAGAGAACCACCAAGAAAAATACAGTAAGCAGAAATGGAATGGCGATCCGAAGGATCACTAGTCCACATAGCATTCGGATAGGCCTGGAGTTGTAACGAGCTGGAACGGGGAAAAAGAGACGGCGAGAGATTATGCTACGAAGATGTCTTAGAACACGAAGAAATTGACTACAGTGAACTGAAGTGGGAGCAGAAATAAACTGACTCGGAATATGGACAGGGTAGGAGATATCCGGACGAGTGGCAGTAAGATAGACAAGACTCCCAACAAGATGATAATAACGCGTTGAATCAGACAAGGGCTCACCATCAGAAACACGAAGGTGAACATTGAGCTCCATAAGAGTCTCAACAGTGCGCTCATCACTAAGAGCCGCACGAGCAAGAAGATCTCGGATATATTTTTCTTGGGAAATAAAGAAGTCATCAGAGGTGGAGGAAATCTCAATCCCAAGAAAGTAACGAAGGGGACTAAGATCAGACGTATGAAATTGCTCATTGAGACAGGCCTTGACAAAGGCAATGTACTCAGAATCGTCGTCAGTGATGATCATGTCATCAACATATAGAAGAAGAATAGTGCAACCATGAGAAGAAAGGTGGACAAACAACGTTGAATCATGAGCACTAGGCAAAAAACCAGTCGTAGTCACCACAAAGGCAAAACGCTCAAACCAAGAGCGGGTGGCTTGCTTAAGGCCATAGAGAGAGCGACGAACATGGCAAACCATGCCATCAGGAACTTGATACCTAGCTGGTGGTTGCATATAAACCTCCTCACTCAACACACCATTAATAAAGGCATTCTTAACATGAAGCCGAGACATAGAGCGATGGCGAACAGAGGCCATGGCGAGAAGTGTGCCGACAGTGGTCATATGGGCTACAGGAGAAAATGTATCATCGTAATCACGACCATGCTCCTACTGAAAGCCACAAGCCACAAGACGAGATTTATAGCGCTCAAGACCCATCAGAGGGAGTCTTAATCTTATAGACCCACTTACAAGTGATGAAACAAACACAGGGAGGAAGAGGAACTAGATGGCTGAATGTAGTTCTGGTCCGCTCTGTGGCTTTCGAGATGTGTGCCACCACTGGTGGGTCTTTGGGTGGCGATCCACGCCGTGTCTCGGGATGCTTACCACCATTGGTGGACGTTTGGGTGGCGATCAACGTCATGTCTCGGTCGGGTGTTGATTAGGCGGATCTTGGCTGACTCGATCGGATGGTGGTGGATGCTCGGTGGTGGTGCACATGATTTGGTCATCGAGCTTCGTATGCCAGGCTACACTATGCCTCCACCGTCACTACGGTCCTTCTTCACTAGATATCTATCGTGCTTCAGTGATGGTCGCGGTGTTCCCCACATCGATGCCAGGTGCTAGCATGCACGGTCATTGTCTGCATGGTGAGATCTGCCATCTCAGCAAATGCATATGGTGTTCACTTTGATCCGCAATTCTGGTGTTGATTGGGACATTGCAGCATGACTTTTTCACTAGCAAGTTGGTGGCGGCAACACAGAGGACTTCGTCTATGATGGTGAATACCAGGTCTCGAGTTCCGGTGTGAAACCTTAGGTCTGGCCTTCATTGGTTGTACATGGCAGTGGCAGATTACGCTCCTTTGTTGAAAGCACTGACTGGAGAATACTCGGTCATTCTCTTCTGGGTGAAAATCCATGATTCGGCCTATGTGGTTCGATCTAGCAATGACGGTGTTCATGCATCATTTCCTTGCTGAAGGTATCGTTGTTGGGGGAACCTTCTCGTTGTTTGAGTGTTGTCAAAGGCAGTGGTAGTAGTTGATGTTTTGCTACAACGGATTGTTCTCTTCACCTTGACCCCTATGGGTCATTTCCTTTCTTTTTTGGTGTGTGCGTCCTAGTTGTGCAGAGGGCGGGTGTGTGCTCGGTGTGTCTGTATCCGCTTGATGCGACATTATGAGTCAATAAAGGGCGACCTTTATCGCAAAAGATGATTCCAACTTGGGGAGGGTAATTACTGCATGCCACATCAACATAATACTCCCTCCGGTCCTTTTTAGTCTGCATATAAGTTTTGTTCGAAGTCAAAGTATCTCTACTTTGACCAAACTTATAAAAAAAATATCAACATTCACAATGCGAAATCAATATTGTTAGATACATTATGAAATGTAGTTTCATAGTTTATATATTAGGTATTGTAGTTGTTGATATTTTTAAAAATAAATTTGGTCAAACTTTGTAAAATTTGACTTGATCCAAACCTACTACGCGGAGTAAAAAGGACATGAGGGAGTAGCATTTTATCCGTAAGTTTTGTCCATAGTTGTAGCAAAGCTCGCGAATTAATATGGATCAGAGCGGAACGTAGAATGTTGAAAACTGGCCCGTGTGGTCTTCCTCTTTGCTCTCTTTCCAAGCCAAAGGACATGGAATCCTGCGCATATAAGTTGAGCACAAATTTCTATACTCATAGGAGTATTTGAAGATATTTAATGAAGACAAAAGTTGTACTCAACATTTTGTGTCTCCTACTAATAATGTTCACATCGCTATTCATGCGTGTTCTACCATAGTCTCGACACATCATCAACACAAAGTTCTACCGGAACACGCGATAAGGAGGAGGAGCACAGTGCAACCCTTTGCGACGTCGATCAACTACGCCACCTCCATGCCAAGCTCGACAAGGCGGACCACCCACTAAACTGTACCGATGATCTTCACGGCTACTTTTCTTGAAAAAATAACACGTCTAGACCGGATCTTGTTGTTGCAAGCACGACTCATTAGATGCAAAATTTCCTCCGGCCTAAGCTTATTTGTCTGACAGAAGGCGTTACAAAGCCGATGGATGTCAAACCGAGGAGAGATTGATGATTCTATCCGAAAGAAGTGGCGGCATGAACATACACTCACGTACACGTCGTGGTGGCCTGACTGTGCGACCATTCTCCATAGCCTCTGATCTTGCTGCATGTGCGCGTCGCCAAGGATTCTTGTGGGAGCCTGCTGACCCGAAGATGATGTGGGAGATTGCCGAGGGTTGCACTCTCAAGTCTCGGTGGCATAGTTCATTCCATTATGACGTAGTGCTCCTTGCTTCTCACAAAGCATATCATGGATACAGTACAAAATGCTTGGATGGCTTTGGGCGAAAGGAGATGACCTAAAGAGTCGGTCGCTTGGCGCCCCTCCCCCTCTCCCAAGATTTGTTCATCACAAACAATTGAAATTGCTCATCGCCAAGGGTAAAAGCGCCCATCACCGCCGGACCATTGGTGATGTGAAATTGCTCATCTCTCGAGATCTCTGGATGCCTCCATTTCTTTCCTCGGTGTGTTTCAGTTTTTTTTTTCCTATTCCAGTATGTAAAGATTATCACTCTCTGGAGTGCAAGAACCTTTGACCTTATTTCTCAAGAAAAAGAAAAAAATTGACCTTTCCGTCTTCGTTCTTTTGAAGCTCTCCGATCCTAGGATGTGACATTTGCACGTGTTGACTTTTTGGGGTAAAATCCACTTCTCCATCCTCATTCCAACTTGAGTTGGTTCCTGGACTTGGACTAGATGCTACCTTCAGCTTTTTTGGTAGACCTTTGAATTTATTTTCCCCCTTTCCACCAATAAATTGCCTTCGTTGATGCCAAAATCCTTTGTTCTCTTCAAAATTGCTTTCACGGAAGTGGTTGCTTTTTTGTTAGAAACACATTTGGCGGTTCTTGCTCCTCAGGAAGGCTAGCAAAATGACTATCCGTTCCGTGGGGTCATAAAACTTGTTCACAAAGTCACAAACCACTCTCATGTATCCTCGTCGATCTAGTATTATGTTGATGACGCAAAATAATACCAGGTTCGAACATTTAAATAGTAATACAAAGTTTGAACATTTTTGCCACATTGCTTACATGAAGAACTGTCTCATTACATTTATAAAATTCAACACTGGAAAATAGATTGCATCCCCAAATTCAGTGCTCAAAATTCATCAACTCTTTTTCTGAGTGAGGACTCGGAATATTATTCTCATGATAACACTATGTTAACGTTGTAAATAACATATCATAAGGAGATAACAAATTCGTTACCACAATGATATCCCAAAGATTCAGAGCCTCCATAGCCGACCTACCAAAATTCGCAGGCAAACTGGAAGTCTAAGCCTTCGAGAGGGCCAAATTTTCTTGGAAAAGGGGGGGGCTAACTAATTGTAAACGCACAGTGCCCCACTATATTACACATGTTATTACAGCTGGGGCACTTTACCCAGGATACTTGTCATCGGCTCTGAGAATTTTAACTTACATACTTCAGTCAAACATCCAGCAAAGAGGCCATACGAGATGACGTGACACTAGTCCACAAATGAACACGACTATCTGCAGGCCTGATGGCTCACCAGCAGGAATTCAGGCTTGAGACTGCAATGGCTCCTACAAGTTGGGTTGGGGGCAAAAAATTCCATAAGGCAAGATCATTGTAGCAAGGTTTCAACTACAGCAGAGATTGCCTTTGGTCCTCCTCGCTCGAGTAGTGACAGAGCAAGATCGTTCTCGTGCCAACTTCGAAGCCCCGCGGCAATCTTCTTCAGCGTGTCCAGTTTTATGTCCCGTAGCCATGTCGGGACAAACTTCACCACAAGGAATACAAAGCACGATACATACGCCTTCCACGTACCTGGGTCGCACCCCAGCAGGATGTGCCCATCCAGAACACCAGCAATGAAATCCATGTGGGTGCCCACCACTCGCGGTCTTCTCGAGAGGAATGACAGTTTCATGATGGGAGAAGTCTTTTCTGAGCCCCAGAGTAGACTCCCACAGAAGAAAAGCATGTTGGCCATGGCATAACCTTGAAGTCTGCTGGCCACTGGTCCAGGGTCTTCCAACATCTGTTCCTGAGCTGATAGCAGTAGGGTCGGCAAGGTCTCCTCATATAGCACCTGGACCAGGAGAGGCCCCCCTGCAACACACAGCAGTCCCGCACCAAGCATGGCAACCTGAGAAGCCATGGATGCAGCACCAGACAGTGGCGGTCGACCTGATTTTACATGTGGAGGCCCATTGGAAGACCAGCCATTTGCAAGTTTGTGGGAACAATCAATCACTTGCCTGAGGATCATCTCGCTCACAAAGTAAGTATCGTGGAATGTTCGACAAGTTCTCAGGTAGATGAATCCAGGGGCCATGGGAAAATGAAGACCTTGGTGGCCTGTGATTGACTCTCCCATTAAAGCTCCAACTCCACGGCTTGCAGTAATATCAGACCCACTGGATGGGGATGAGCGCAGAAAGGATGAGAAGCAACTTTGGATGAGCTGTGCCACAGCATCTTTGTCTCTACCAAACGGAGACCGGATACATGAGAGGACAATAAAATCATGCCACCTTCGCACTTTCTGTGTCCACAAGGCCCCTATGATGGGCATGCTTGGCCAGGAACTACCCCCTGCACAGTTCTCCAGTGCCTGACCAATGATCCCGTGAATGTAGTCGAGACTCCTATCCAGCTTAAACGTAATTGTCAAGCTGACAAGTGCAGCCATTGGTAAAGGAAGCATTGGCGGCACACCACCTGCAAGAGTAAAATGTAAATTTTCTATAAGCACATAGAGCAATAAAGATATTGGGGCAAATTTTCTGCAAAGATGATGCTGAAAACCTGAAGGCTATCACACATAGTATGAACTAATGCAACTAAATTGATGCATAAGAATAGGAAGCAGGTTATACGTGGATAGCAGCTGTGAATCTGAACACCAGCAGATGCAAGGATTTCCTTTACTTCATCTTCAATGGAGTGAAGAGCAGCACCAGGGCTGGGCCATTCAGTTCCGTTCATAGGGACAGCTTTCCATATTCCTCGTGTAATTTCTGCTGAGAAGTAACTAACAATTGCAGCAAGAGAAGCTGGTAAGAAGTCCACTAGATCCCTTAAACCTGCAATGCAACGGCACATTAACACATGAATGAGATTAAGACATATCCCCATAGGACTGGAAAATCAATATAATATATTAAAATGGAAGCAAGGAGGTTGCTTACTGGTAGTCATGTCTCGGCTGGAAATCCTCCCGTGAGAACAAGCTGTAAGAACAGCTTCAAGAACATAAGGAACTGCTTCTAGAAATTCCCATGCTGGAAGTGTCGGCCTTTGGTAAGAATCGTCAGATGTACTTAGAGAGGAACCACTGACACTGCTACTGGAAGCAGATGAAAGATTACCAGATACTACCCCGCTTTTAGTAATTTTCCGGCAAATCATACTCAAAATTTTGTTTGCAACTTGATGGACAGGGTTTGTATTGCCAAGTCCAGAAAGAGTAGAGGCTATGCAAGCTTGATTCTGAATGTACCAAGCCCTTAGCTTGGGGAAGGAGTCAATATAAATTGGTTGGGTTGGGACCTCGTCGAACGAGCCCGTACTGCTGCCAGAGTTAGTACTAGTAGTAGATGAATTTGGGAACTCAATACGGCTATTGTGCATTAACACCAAATAGTCCAGAGTAAGTTCCAACCTTACCGAGCCTCCACGGCCAGCAAGACAATACTCTTGAGGGGGTTTGTAAAATTTCCACAACCGGAGAAGACAAAGAAATGCACAAGAGAAGACCGAGTAAACCGACGTTTCATCAACAATGGTAGACCTGTGGTTAGATGGGGGTGGCATTGACCCAAAAGCTTCACAGAGTGGCATTAAAGCTGCAGCTACATCTGGAACCTGTATGACAAAAGGTTATTATATTGTGAACTAACAAACAGCACAAACATATAGACTGCAGACAACATTATTCTAGAGCACATGAAAAGTGAAAGTAGTTATCTATCTATTCGATACTCCCTTCGTAAAGAAATATAAGAGCGTTTAGATCACTACTTTATGTGGTGCATCTCAAAACCTACAGAGCAACTTCGGCCATCAAGTCTTAGAACAGATATGCCAGAAAAGTGGTAAGAACATGGATTTGCCATCAAAGCATCTTAAAGAAGGGCTGATAGGCATATGAGGTGCCAACTTTGAAAATGACACAACAGGAACTGAGATATTGCATGCGGACATAAATTTATATCCACATGCACTATAAGGGTAAACTTGTCTTCTTTTTTGTATCAGTGACAAAATGTGACACTGAGGCATTGTTCAAGCTTTTGGAATTTGCTAAACAATGTAGTTAGGCTTTAGCAAATGGAGATGCCAGTTCCCCTGGGTACCAGCCAATTGCCATGAACTCGCTTCTTTTTCTACTTTCAAGACAAACAAAAAAAGAACATATTTTCTCCGCCACCAATTTCATATGTTAAAAATGGATTGTTGCAAGAATATTACAGTCAAGCAGACAGTGCATTGCCTACCATTCCATACAAAGAAAAAATGTGGACAGCATCGACATATGAGACACCAAGTAAGATTGCATTTAAGGTAGACTTCTGACTAAGGTAGTGGCTCATGCTCCCCTGTAATGAAGAATCTGAGGGCAAAGGAGGCGACAATAACTTGACCACCATGCGGACAACATGTTCCTGAAGAAAACATGTAGAATATAAATAAGATGTTTTAAAGGAAAAGTTGCCAGATAGAATTTTCAGACCCATTTCCGTGTGCTCACAAGTGTAGCCCCAGAAAACTACTCCCCCCGTCCGGAATTAGATGACACTCAAACAGATGTATCTAGTAAGTAAAAAAAGCTTCAACGACGTAGCAAATTAGAAAATGTGCAGTTCAGAATATTTCTACGCTGAAAACATAAACTTGTCCTATATTCAGAAATATAGGCTAGCCTTGCTTTTTCTAATACAGCAAAGAAATATGTACTAGAGCCATGAAGTTTGGGGCCATTTTCTGAACTATTTGCTTAACGCTAGCGAACAATCACTGATATTAAGATATGATTTTTACCAGAATCAGCATAAAGTAAATAGTGGATTTGGAAAGCATGGACAAGTCAACTCAATATTATTCCGTATACTGTTGTGGAGATCAACTCGCCAAAAATCACTAAATATTTTTACAAGACCTTAAGGAATTTTGATTGATTATTATGAACTTGTAATTTTTCATGGCAAATTGGCAATGTAAGCATGTTGGGAACTCTTAACAATAAATAAAAGTAAATTACCTGAATATTCCAACCACGCACAAGTGATGCACCGCACACAATTTTAGCTGCAGCTGACTTTTCTTGTTCTGAACCATTCAATGCGATGTGGTACAGTTTATCCAGTTCTGCAACACTGAATAGACAAAACAGAACTACAAATCAAAGAACTAACATGATATACAGATATGTAGGGCCAGGGAAGTGCAGGGGTGAATTGAGAAGCATATTGAACTAAGAAACTAACTTAAAAAAATGGAGATTCCTGGTAGAATAATATCCAAGAAATGTGTTTTAACTTCGCTTTGTAGCAAAGATGCAGTTCAGAAAGAAAACTGCTTTAAAATACTCGGCAGAGTGGAAAAAAACTGTTTAATTCAATGCTAGCCCCTAAAATTTCTATTTTGGTTCCAGATTTAGCTCCATATACCTTGAAGCAGGAGTAGCAATGAGAGCATTTTTCAGTGGATCAGATAGTGGAGCTCCTTGCATAAAGTTTACCCATGGCGATTCCTGGGGTAAAGATGTATCCTTCGAATGCCCCGGTAGTACAACATAACCAGGCCACAAGTAAGCAGTTGTGTCGATCAAATTCCTCGAAATACAGGCTTCAACTATAAGATGTAGCATGTTTCCAACTGAAAAATGATAGGTAGTAGGGGGGAGGGTTAAAAGCTAAGACAACCAGAGATAAATATGTTTTCAAAGTATTGGTGCAACAGTATGAAAATATAAAATCAAAGAACAGCTAGCAACTAAATAATAAAACAGAATACTACCAGGATCTACTAAGCAGTCAGAAGTCAGTCTAGTTTACCAAACATGACCAAATTGATAGCACAAATATAATACTCTACTTAGATTGATATAATAGAAGGACATGGCATTGTTAAAAGAAGTACAGGGAAAATATGCCTAACAGGAAAAATCACAAATACTCACAAGCAACAATTTTCAGAAATGCCAAGACAGATTGCATATACACAAAAATTGTCACAAATAGTAACCTCAGTGAATAAGGAAAGGTACAGGTACCAGCTTTCGTCGAAGAGTCACTCTGGCCAATCATGCTAGGGTTGCCACCAACAACCTTACAGTTGGCCCTAAATATTGCAGCTTTTGAAGCCGCAGCATTGGCCACATTCACCAATGATGAAGGTGGTACAAGAAGTCCTGGATATTGCACCAAATCCTGAAGAGAAGATACAAGTCCTAGTCTTCGGGGCAGACTTTTGTTTCCTTCAGCTCCACATGCATCAGTTTCTTCCTTGAGAATTGCAGCAATTGCTAGTGGAATAAGAGCTAATAGCATGCATAATCTTGTGTCTAGATGAGGAATTGGACCCTCTAGAGGTTCTCTAGCCTAGCAACGACATCAGCGTGTGAGGAGGCCACAAAAGAAGTGATATGATTTCACCCATGATAATACATCAAAGGAAATGTTTATTACCCGCTGTACAAGACGAAGGGCAGAAATCCAAAGAGCTTTAAAAGTTTCCTGCCAACTTGCCTCATTAATTGCTTGGGCTGTCTTGGACATTTCTGAATCAAGGCAAATATGGTATTAGTCAATGAAAACCATGCCACACCTATAATAAAATTGGAAGATCTAAACATTATGATCAAAATTCACACTGCCGGTTACTATATCAAGACGACAGCACGGATATGTAAAAAGCTCTTCAGACACTAACAGTCTAACACAGATAAAAAGGTGAAATATTTCAAGTCAATATAAGCTGATCGTGTGGGAGTACCTTTTATAATCTCGATAGCAGATATACCGCCTAGATGCCTCCCATCCATTGCATTCTCCATGTAAATATCAAATATAATCCAACAGGCAGCTCTCCCAGCTCCTGTAAGTTGGCCCAGCATGGAATTGCTGGATCTCAAGTTACCAAGAACACCCACAAGCCGTTTGTTGTTTGGTTGGTAATCTAGATTGCTCACTCTCCAGATATACATCACGAGATCATCAATTTTATGACTAGTAGGCAATAATCTCTCGAGTGCCATCTTGTGAGCTTCAATCAGTGTCAGCCTCTGGCTCAGAACACTGAATTTGTCAGGCCTAACCTAGAAAATTGTCTAATTAGCACAAACTTGCCATTTGTAATGTTGATTCTTAGCTACACCAAAGAACAAATGGACTGACAAGTTGTTTTTTTAATAGTTGTTAGGCAAGGTGATGTGAATTTGTATATAAGAAAAATCTTACATTCTTAACACATAATAATGGAGCATGTTTACAACAACGACAACAACAAAGCCTTTCAGTCCCAAACAAGTTGGGGTAGGCTAGAGTTGCAACCCATAAGATCTCGAAACCTAGTCATAGTTCTGGCACGTGGATAGCTAACGTCCACGCACCCCTGTCCATGGCTAGTTCTTTAGAGCATGTTCACAAATCGAAAATAAAAAGGGAATAGCTAATGGAGCAGTAAGTTAACATTAGAGTAGTCACTGTCTGTGCAAAGTGGAAAAGGAGTCGGAACAGCCTACAGAAATGCAGCTTTACCTTGACATCATTACTATGGTTATTTATAATACTTGTGCCTACTCCGTTTGTTATATTTGATTGTAAAAAAAAGACCTGATTGTCCCCTTATCCTCACATGGTAACCCAACAAGGTAACGGGTGCCAAAATATGACGATTAGCTGCAGGCAAAACTGAATGCCCATGGGTATGAATATCTACAAAGTTGACATGTTAATAAGTTTGTTCAACACGTACATGTTAAGGCATATCAAGCGCAGAAATGCTTGAATCTTCCTATCAGCGGCCATGATATGCAACACTTCCAAAGACATGACGGTGTTCTTTCGACGCAACTGTTCACGCTGCTCATTTTGCTTCACAGCGGAGACCCCCTTGACATCCATGTCCATGGGCTGGGGCCCTTCAGTGGGATATACACTCTCCTGCTCCTGTGCCATTCCAGATGAAATGCCGCAATCCTCCAGCACACAATCGATCAGTTTGGTGATAACAATCAACACAAACAGGATGACAACATGGCCAAAGTCCGTCCCAGAAACCCCGTAGCTTTTAGACAGTTGCAGAGCAGCGTCGATGGATTTTGTTATCCTGGGAGGCAAAGTAACCATGTATGAGCAACTGAGCAGCAACTAGCAGGCAGCATACAGATCACTGATAGCCGAAATCTAAACGGGGGCTCGCATTCAAACATTGCATAGCTGAACCCCTACTTGTCACGATTAGGCCCGGCCAGGAGCGACAGCGAGAAGGACGTGACGTTGCCCTTCAGCAGCTCGAGGTACAGCCGGTACGCCTCCGGCTGCGCCCGGCGCTGCGGCAGAACCCTGCAAAAACCACCGCCGGAGAGTCACTCTCGCATATCCTTCTAAAACGGCGGGAAAAACGGGCGGGCACCGGCGCGGACCTGGCGGTGAGGAGCGCGAGGACGTGGAGCGGGCAGAGGAGGCGGGACGACATGGCCTGGTCGAGCAGCTTCCAGAGCGAGGGCGAGTTGTGCGCGAAGCAGAGGTTGGAGACGAGGATCCCGGCGAGGTCCGCGCTGGGGACCCCGGCCCCGGGCTCCCCGGCGGCGAGGCGGGAGATCTCCACCGCCCGCAGCAGCGGCGGGTCCCCGCGCGCCTCCGACGCCTTGACCGCCGCCATCACCCTCCGCTCCAGCAGCTCGCCCCCGCCCCCCGCGGCGGGCGCGGCCGCCAGGGCCGGCGCCTCCGCCGCCCCCATTCGCCCGCGGGCGACGTCGCCGAGGGTTTGGGTTTGGGATTTCGCGTCTCGATTTCGCCTTCCCTCTCCCTCTCTCTCTCTCTCCTCGTGAGTCTTTGGATGGATCCTTGTGGATGGAAGGGGGGGAAGAATGTGGTTTATGAGCCGGGGGACAGGGAGGGGGAGATCTGGGCCGTCGGATCATTCTGTTTTGGCGTGGGGCCGTCGGATCTCCGTCCCGTCGCCGTCTGTCGCAGTCGTACCGTGCGAGACGGGATTGACTTCCCAACGGAATGACGTGTGCGCATTGTGTCTGGCGATGAGACGAATTGCCCATTGTGTCTTCTTCTTTTTATGGTAAAAAAAAAATGAAGACCCCCAAATTCTCAGGACAGCGCATGGCGTCAGTGTCGGCACACGGCCTGACCGTGTATGCTAACCGGTCGATCATCATGCTGCTCCACTTGCTTCTTCCTTGCCTCTGGATTTTTTCCTCTTTGAAAACATTGTTCACAGATCATGGCGTCGTATGAAGGACGCTCGGCATCATCGTGCTAGTCAAAGTCTTTCTCGTGAAGGAACTATCATGTGGGTTTTTGACAAGACACCTTCATCGATTTCTTGGTTGAAGAAACTACAATACATGGAAAACACGGAATGTAGATGCAAGCCCCCTCCATGTCTGGCATGGACTAAAGCATAGATAGAATCATTTAAGCGACGCCTTCGGACCGTCCTCCTAACCACATACACTCGTCCCTGCATTATGTTGGGGTGCGTATAAATCTGATCTCTGTCGTCACCATGGCAATGCCCTTTTCTGTTGAAAATCGTCAACAATCGTTAAACCTCAAACCCCGAGGTAATCAACAACATGAATAACCTTCTGAGACCACCATCTTGAATCTCAACTCCTTCCTCTAGCTTTAATCGTTTTGATTTGGTATGCAACCATATCAGTGTGTTCTTTCTGGACGCCTCTTATACTTTCACATGCTAGAACAGAGGCCACAATAGGCGTAAGATTGAAGGGGGGGGGAGTATTTAAGTTGAGCCAGTTGATCCAGTTGTCATGAAGAACAAGAATACTTAAGTTCTCGGCTGTTGATCTATCCACATACCAATATTCAGTCAATGTGTAATTTTGACTTTTGTGCATGTTAAGATATTGGGCGAGTTACATCAAAAAAAAGATATTGGGCGAGTCAAATGACAGCATTACACGCATGGTAATGCCCTATAATCCCTGGAAGGGCTATGTGTATAATCAAACGAGCTTTCATTGGTGCATCAAGAACATTTTTAACCGGCGTCGATTGTCCCCATCCAAGCATATTTTGTTCAAAGTCGGGATGGTGTAATTCCATGATCTCATTGCTCCCTTCATCTAGCACATCACCTTAATGCAATGGCTTTTGATTTATGATGTGTGGGCATAATCAACAATCGTGGATGGAAGATCTTACCTCCCGATGCTATATGGTACCGATGTTTTTGAGAGTGAATGCATATAAGCGGGTTTACTAGTGTCCCAGCTCGCTATCACTCCTTTCCATCTTCCTTGAGCTTTGTGGTGTGTAAGAACTGGGTATATTTTCGTTGAGCAATTAGTGGGAAAGGGGTAAAGCTTGGTTGGAATATGGCATGCGATGAGATGCTAGGAATGCTCGTCACCAATCAAGGGCTCTTTTAGTGAATAACCAACCATGCCATTTTTGTTAGTATGGTGAAAATCATAGGATTTGTGTCGATGGTTAGTCAATTTTATTTTTTGTCAATATTAGCCAAAATAGGATTAAAACATCCGCATGCCTGTGGAATCACTTGAGCTCAAAATAAGCACAAGGGTAACTCTCAGCGTTTGAATAGGTTGTAAAGAAAAGCAAAATCACTAATTATATCTTGGGTTGCTCCGCGTGGTGTCAATAGTGAGGTTCCTCAACCATTTTGCGGTAGAGATAAGGCTATGGTCTCCTTTTCTCTCCTTGGGTGTCTATATGATGCGATTTATATCGCTCTATGTGTAATCATGATCCCTCTCTATCGTTGCGGCGTTCTCTTTGCCATTGTTCCGAACCCGACGTAAGTTTAGTCCAGAAAATGGTTCGACTCGAATATTTCTGATCTACATAAGGCTTTTACGATGACAACTTCTTTTTCGGGGCGTTGGTATAGCTGGACCTTAGCATGTCATTTTTCTAACTACATGATACAATGTTAAGTTGACTCCTATGATGAAGGGAGTGGGGGAAGGCTGCCTTGGTTCGTGCTAGTGATTGGACTTTGTATGAACGAAGTCCTGTTTTGCTAATTTTCTGAAATATCTTGCATCGTCGGAGGGTAGAAGCTACAAACCGGGTTGTAATTTGCTTATTTTCTCGAATGTCCCGTGTTAGGGCATCCTTTGGTTCGTCACCGTTGCGTATGCCTTAAGCGGCACATTGTTCCTTTCTTGGGGCTTGTCGAGTGTGGGTGCACCCTGGCTGGTGTGGCGTGTCCGGGTTCTCTCATGTGGTTCTCCCACCCAGTCCTAGTCTTGACACTTGTGCACCCATTTTTTTGGATTTATTTCGGACTTTTCGACAATGTTTATTTAGTGGGAGGAGATATTTCTGTGACTAAAAAGCGCATGTGCTGATTTTTTCAATTTTAAGATGGTGTGTCAGTCCAGTAACCTAAAGATGCCAGGGGTAAGCGCATATATGATTATACTATGTTGAAAAGAAATGTTCACGACAAAAGTTTACAGTACCACATGATTAGACACACAAATAATAATGTTCAACGGCCCTGTAATCTGAACCTTTGGGGATTGTATGTATGAAACCTATAAATTAATCTTGCAATCCCTTCTCTTCTCCATTTTCTTGGAGCTTGAGAGGTTGCATTGCATCTGAGCATATCGTGGACGAACATCAATAAGAAAGATAAGAAAGGGCTGTTCTTCATCATCAAGCTTACTATACATAAACGGTGAGCCGATGCACGCATGGCTTGTCTGTAATTGTAAAAACCCGAAGATCGATCGTGCGAAGACGTACGCGCGCGTGAGATCAGACGTTGATCCCTTGCATCATGATCTTGAACTCGCCGAAGTCGACGCGGCCGTCGCTGTCGCGGTCGACGTTGCAGATCATCTCCCGGACGTTGGCCAGGCTGCTGGCCTCGGGCATGCCCAGCTTCTTGAGCACCTCCTGCAGCTCCGACGCCGAGATGAAGCCGTCGCCGTCCACGTCGAACACCTTGAAGGCCTCCCGCATCTCCTCCTCGTTCTGCCCGCCGGCGCCGCCCTCCTCGGCGTCGTCCGCGAGGGCGCCGAAGAGCGCGTCGCCGAGCGCGCGGTGGAGGCCCTCGAAGTCCTCGAAGCGGAGCCCGGAGGCGCCGGGCGGCACGTGCGCGCCCACGGTGGCGGCCAGGCTGGCGCGGTCCGCCTCCAGCCCGAGCGCGTCAAGCGCCTGCGCCAGCTCGTCCACCGTGATCTGGCCGTCGCCGTTGCGGTCGAACATGTCGAACACGCGCCGCAGCCGCACCGCGTTCAGGCTGCCGTTACGCAGGCGGAACGACGGCGACGGCGAGCCCTTGGACAGGGCCTTGGCCGCGCCCTGGCTCTGCTGATGCTCGCCGGCCATTGCCTTGCTTATTTTCGGACGGTGTGGGGAGGAGGACCGCGCCGAGAGTCTCGCAGCTTTATAGGACGGGGGATGGAAGGAGGAGCGGGGCCGCGTCGTGTCCCCGGCGTAGGCGGAGGGCCGGCTTGGCGTCCTTCCTTTTTCTCTGCCGGAAAATCCATCGCCTACCATACTATTTTCCATGGAAACAAACCGATCACGGTGGACGTGTTGGATCTGTCGCAGGGGAAGCAAAAACACGCTGGGAATCGATCGTTCGAGTTAGGTATGTTGCCCCTAACCTGAGGCGCGATCCCGCGTGGAGTAGGCAGCACACTTTCGCACCGGCCTCGGGCTGGTTTGCTCTCTTTGTTTGTGAACCTCTGGTTCCGTGGAAGCTCGCATTCATACCTTCTGTCTGCCGGAAGAATATCATTGTCGAAACCAACATTTGATAGGTGGAAACAGATAAAAACCACGTGAAAACGATGTTTTGAAATTTTAGAAAAATCTCAAAAATATACGAGATGTTAAGAGGGTGATGTTCTGGTCACTCACTGTTTCCTGTGTCTGCCTCGCCGACTGTTTCATGTGTCTTCTGGTTCCATATCCCATGTTCCCTCTTTCGGATTTAAAAGCTCTATGTGTCAGCTAGATCGATGGTTCGACAAATATAATGCAAATCGAGTTGAATGTCATAAATGTTACGACAACCTAACGTGTGCGAGTTTTAAGGATGGGAGTGGGTCAACCCACTCTGGCAGGGACCTGCTACTGCTACTCGCCACCCCCTCTGCTTTGTTCGGGGATATGAAGTCGGCCCAATGGTTTAATGGCCGATGGCCTCATGTCCCTATTCCCCTCCATCTTCAAAAGGTATATAAATTTTCTCTCAAGTCAAGCAGTGTAATGTTTGGCAAAGTTTGTAGAAAAAAAGTCAACAACTATGATACCAAATTACGAGCATTAAATTTATAGTAAGATATTTTTTTATTGTATCCATTTAGTGTTGTAGTTGATGGTGCATCGTTTGATGCGGAAAAAAAAAGTTATATACCCTTTTTTGGAAACAGAGTAGGTACTTTAACAATAGACTTGCACACAATATATAGAGTAGTAACACAATGCAATCTTTTTAAAATAGCAGCATTTAGCAATGATAATTGTTAGCATGTTCGATATCTAGGGTGTATTTGTTCAAAGAAAAACAAGGCATGTATGCAACCTCATTTCTATTTATATCATGAAAACGTTAGCATCACAAGTTCACATATTTCTACGGGATTGCTATTTTTTCATCCGGATGAAAAGAATTCGCTTTCATCCGTTTTCTCGTCCGTTCAATCCTGCTGTTGAGACTCGTGCAGTCCTTTCCTTCCCCGGCACGCGGGTTGTTTTTGGTGTTATCGGGCCCGCACACTGTTCCAGGAGACCCGTTAATATCGTGGGTCGCGTCTCCTAGTCGACATGTCCCTTTTGTTTTGATTTTTTCCTTTTCTCCCCCTGTAGTTGCCTTTGACCAGATCGTTCCCCATTTATGGCGGCGAGAGCTCGGACGCAGAGAGGCATGGCGATTTTGGTTCGAGGCCTCAGAGCATCTCCAGCCGCACCCCCAACAGGCCCCCAAGACGTCATTTTTTTTGCGCCGGCGTCAAAAAATACCCCGGTCGCCCCCAGGACGCCGAATTCTGTCGGTTCGGCCCATTTTTTCTCTGCCGGGAAATCCATCGCCTACCATACTATTTCCATGGAAACAACCGATCACGATGGACATGTTGGATCTATGGTAGGGGAAGAAAAATACGCTGGGAATCGATCAGTTGAGTTAGGTATGTTGCCCCTAACCTGAGGCACGATCCCGCATGGAGTAGGCAGCACACGTTCGCACCGGCCTCGGGTTGGCTTTGCTCTCTTCGTCTATGAACCTCTGGTTCCGTGGAAACTCGCATTCATACCTTCTCTCTGCCGGGAGAATATCATATCTAAGCCAACATTTGATGGATGGATACAGATAAAAACCACATGAAAACGACGTTTTGCCGTTTTAGAAAAATCTCAACATATATGGGATGTTAAGAGGATGATGTTCTGGTCACTGACTGTTTCTTGTGTCTGCCTCACTGACTGTTTCATGTCTCTTCTGGTTCCATATCACATATTCCCTCTTTCTGATTTAAAAGCTCTATGTGTCAGCTAGGTTATATGTTTATGTACGCATTGGTTGTGTACGTGATATACGTATTTTGTAGTGACCAGAGGACATGGAGTTGTTTACTTTTCGCTCCACGAGAAAAGCGATCGTGGAGGCGATCGCATCTGAGGCCAACTCCACCGGCCGCCGCCGGTCCCTGCCTCTTCCGTTTGGCCACTCCGGCCACGTGAGGAGGTGGGGACCATGGCGCTTCGACGCCGGCCTGTAGTTAGGGTTTGTCTAGTGTTTTCTTAGGGCGCCATTGTGGTGGTGGGAGCGACGCCCGGGCAAATAAATCTGTCTCAACTCCAAACCCACACCGGCGGCGACCTTCACGGCGGCGTCTCGGAGTTGATGGCAACGTATGTTGTTCGGTCCTGTAGATCGGCAGCTTGGTCTTCTCGTCGTTCTTCAGATCTGGCGATGAATAAAAGTATTTCAGTTTCTTCTCCGATGCGGTGTTCTACACCGTGGTTGGTGAGGGATCTGGACGGAAGTGTGTCCAAGCGGGGATGGTGTGGCGGCGGCATCTTCCCCGTGGTGGAGTTGTGTTCTGGGGCTTCATCGTTGCGACGACGTTTTCTCCAACGTCGGAGTGGAGCCCGGGAGGTCGTCCAGGAGTACGCGCAGACTGCTGTTTGCACATGCCACAGCTAGAAGATGGTGTATCCTGTGCTGGTTTTGTGGTTGGAGGCTGACAGTTCTGGTTTCTTCCTCCGACGTTGTAGTCGTGCGGGGATGTCAGTTTAGGAGCTTGATGGCGTGTCCGGGGACATGTTGCCCCGGTCTGATTCGTTCAACGGCAATGGTTTTGCTTCTGGCAAACGACTTTGGAGGTCCGTAAAGCTGTTGATCAGCGATGGAGCCGCGTCGAGCTCGGGTGTAGAGGTGATCTGTCTTCCGCCCCTTTGGTGGTTGCTTCGGTGGTGTCGAAGGAGGGAGATAGGCGCTGGTTTTTTGCATAGGTTTATCCTATCTTTTCAGGTCTGTAAGGTCAGTGTGTACATGCCTTGTAACTTGATTTCATCTTATAAATGAGACACATATTACCATGCAAAAAAATAGTCGGGGGTTACCTCCAGTCCTCCACATAGGTGAGAGTTTAGTGTACGGATTGGTCCACCAAAACCTTAGGCATTTTTTTTGTATAGAAAACCATGTAACATTTTTTTACTGTTCCCTCTAAATAGGTGTGTGCGTCTTGCTATGCAAAAACCAGATTTATAATCTTTTGCAGTTGTATTGCCTTGGTTCAATGATTCAATAAAATTACATTTGTCGAAAAGGGGCATGCAAATGGAGGGTGTGTTCTTGGAAATCATGTGCACATACCCAATGCGCATTGCGCAAAGAGCATCTCCAACCGATGCTCAAAAACCTCACTTTTATAAGTGAAGACTCTTTAAAAAGTCATCTCCTCATGTATTTTCATACTCTATCCGACTCTATGTATCGATTTTTTTGGTGAGGACTCAACAATGTGATGCAACACTCACTAACATGCTGCCGAAATTGCAAGCTACTAGGGTAATCTCACTATCCCAGTTAAAAAAATCACCACAACTTCTATTCACTATTCATCCTCAAACCAAATACACATATGGCTATCTACTGGCATTCAACACCCTAGCTAACTTAACAAAATAATTATGGTTTAGGCTTGAACAAATCCGAAATAAAACTAGCGATTAATTTACCAAACACAAAACCTACAACGACTAGGCTCACCTAAGTGCACCAACAACTTATGCTAAGCAAGATAAACAAGTAAGTGATAGCAAGATATATAACATGAAACACTATGGCTTTCACAAAGTAAAGTGCATAAGTAAAGGGCTCGGGTAAGAGATAACCGAGGCATGCGGAGACGACGATGTATCCCGAAGTTCACACCCTTGCGGATGCTAATCTCCGTTTGGAGCGGTGTGGAGGCATAATGCTCCCCAAGAAGCCACTAGGGCCACCGTAATCTCCTCACGCCCTTGCACAATGCAAGATGCCGCGATTCCACTAAGGGGCCCTTGAGGGCGGTCACCGAACCCGTACAAATGGCAATCCTTGGGGGCGGTCACCGAACCCGTACACTTTGGCAACCCTTGGGGGCGGTCACCGGTACCCATAAAATTACTCGGGATGATCTCCATAACCGAATTGGAGACCCCGACGCTTGCCCGGAGTTTTACACCACAATGATTGAGCTCTGAAGCACCACCAACCGTCTAGGGCGCCTAAGCACCCAAGAGGAACAAGCTCAAGGGTACCAAGCAACCAAGAGTAATAAGCTTCTCAACTTGTAACTTCCACGTATCACCATGGAGAACTCAAACCGATGCACCAAATGCAATGGCAATGGCACACGGAGTGACCAAGTCCTTATCTTCCAAATCCCACCGAAGCAACTAATGCTAGGGAGAAAAATGAGAGGAAGAACGAAGAAGAGAACACGATGAACTCCAAGATCTAGATCCAATGGGTCCCCCTCACAAAGAGGAGAAAGTGATTGGTGGAGATGAGGATCTAGATCTCCTCTCCCCCCAAAAAAACTAGCAAGAATCCATGGAGGGATTGAGAGATAGCAATCTCGAAGAAGGTCAACAATGGGGGAAGAGCACGAGCTCAGGAGATAGAGACCATTGGGGAAGAAGGCCCCCTTAAATAGGCCTCCCCAAATCCAACCGTTATGTGCATAGGTCATGCACAAGCGGTGCTACCGCTGACTAGAGCGGTACTACCGCTGACTAGAGCAGTACTACCGAGCGGTACTACCGCTTAAAAACTGACCTGCGAATGGAATTGCCATAATTTTTACGTACGAGCTCCGAATTCGACGAAATCAAGTTTGTTGGAAAGTTAAAGACAAGGGCTAACACAATCTTGATAGAAATATCAAGAAATAGCAACTGAGAAAATACCCAAAATAAAATGGTGAGAACCCTCTCTTAAATAAGACCAATAAAAAACTCCAACATCAAAAACGCAAAAGAAGATGCATATGAAATGGGTTTTCGATGAACTAGAGCTTGTCACAAAGAAGACCAAAAGCTCCTAAACTCACAAAGTGAAAAACCAAACAAGAACCAAGAAAGATGATGATGCCAAGAATGCAATGGTTTGAGCTCTCACCGAGCGATACGTTCAAGATACTCACTCGAGAGCCCCCCCTGATAGTACGACTATTGATCCTATAATCCGGTCTCCCAAGTAACACCATGAGACCGGTAAAATACAAAACCTATCAAGGACAAACCTTTGCCTTTCACATAGTCCACTTGAGCTAGATGATGACGATCTTGACTCCCTCAAGTTGGACCACCTTTCTTGATTGCATTGGCTCGACGAAGACTAGTAGATTGCTCCCCAAAAGGGTCAAGTCTGACGCTTCGCCAAAAAAAGTTGTCAGTAAAGGGCACTATTCTCATTTTTATATATATCTTACCTTCGCGGCTAAGGGTTGTGATTCACTATGCAAAGCCGGATATGATTATTTTATAGTAGGAAGCCGGTGTGTACTCTTCAAGGAACCCGCCTTGCAATGCCGAAGACAATCTGAAAATCGGACATGTCGTCATTGAGGACTGGTTCAGGGGCTACTATGGGAGTCATGGACTAGGGGGTCCTCGGGCGTCCGGTCTATTGGATGTGGGCTGGAATAGTGGGTCATCAAGATACAAGACCAAAGATCACCTCTCATGTCCGGATGGGGCTCTCATATGCGTGGATGGCAAGTATAGATGTCCGGATATGTTATTTCCTTTCTGCTAAACCGACTTTGTACAACCCTAAGCCCCTCCCGGTGTCTATATAAACCGGAGGCTTAGATCGGAGGAAGGATCACAACATTGCTAGGCTAGCCAATCCAGGGTTAGCCAACTCGATCATGTGGTAGATCAACTGTTGTAACTCCTGTACCCTCGAATATAATCAAGTAGGAGTAGGATTTTACCTCCATTAAGAGGGCCCGAACCTGGGTAAACACTATGTCCTTTGTTCATAGTTACCTTCGGTCCTTAGACGTACAGCTTGGGCCCCCTACCCGAGATCTGCCGGTTTTGACACCGACACCTAGCATGTATAGACATGGCCTCGGAACACTGGAGACCGAAAGGTCGAACGTGAATCATATAGTAGATATGATCAACATAGAGATGTTCACCATTAATGACTACTCCATCACACTGATGATCGGACATGGTTTAGTTGATTTGGATCACATATCATTTAGATGACTTGAGGGATGTCTATCTAAGTGGGAGTTCTTAAGTAATTTGATTAATTGAACTCAGGGGCGGACACACGTTCATGGATGTGGGGGCAGCTGCCCCCACTTGATTTTTACGTTCACCTGTAGTTTGCCAACGTAGTAGGCCATGTGCCCCCACTCAGCCCATTACCCTGCCCTCGCTCAGCCCATTATTTTCTTATTTCTAAAAGGCGAACTCCAAATTTAGATGCATCCCATTAAATAAGAGTTCCTTCCATCAGCAGCGCACGCACGTTGTCTCATGGACTGCAGCCTACATCTCTAATTGTTGCCTAACTCAATCGCCAGATGCCCTAAAAAAACTCAATCGCTCGATTTCCCTTATACACGCACGCCTACCTGACGGAATCCCCGATTTCTTCTCTCATGCCGCCGCGTAGCTGCTGCAATCTGTGTCGCCCATCCCTCGCGCCATCGTGGCCTTGAACTATGATACCGTAGCAGCGGCCGCACAACCCAATCAACAAACAGGGGCCCTAATTTTCAATTCTCTAATTCTAATTGACACAAAGGTAAACAGTATAAGTCATCTAGGTTCCCTTTTCCCTATGGTTTTTGTTTTTTTACAACCTATGTTAGGAACCATGTTAGTTGCAGTTACTTATGTGTATAATTTATCAATTCAGGTGATTAGATTAGTTCAGAAAAACTGTGACATGTAAATTTCAATATGCAACTTTCTACTTCATATTATTGGCTAGTTCGTGACATGCAAATTTCAGTATGCAACTTTCTACTTCTGATTATTCAGGTCAACTATCAATATTTCCTAGTTCCCTCACATTTCTTCTTCATGTATGACATATGAAGTTTGGCAATTCATTTGGCATTTTAATTTTGTCACTTAAAGTTTCTAGGAAGCTAATGGAGAGTTTTTCTTTCTTTCAGAAAACAACAACGCCCAAGATACTTTAACTAGTTGATTTGGACAAGCTTCTAATGAAGTGATTGTTATACATTTTAAATGTCGTAGAAGTTTGTTGTTTGATGAAACGAAAGGTAATGTGCTAAAGCTCTTTTCTATTTTATTAATACCGGCCTTCTTTGGTGTTCCCATTCTTCCCTAGTTTGATAATGCCTTTTTTCCCTTGTAGGTTGTAGATTAGATTGTTAGAACAATGCGTCAATAATGTTCTCGGAAGAAGATGTTGTTTTAAATGGTTAGTTTTCTTTCACTTCTCAATTAACTTGGTTACCATGTGGAGAATGATGTGATTATGCCAAGTGTTTTACTTTATATCAATGTGTTTGCCATGTTGAACGTGAATATAGGCATATATTCGGGTTGGTTGCTCTTGAGCCATACTTGCTAGCTTTGGGTCTTGGCGCTCTTGTGTCTGGCTCATATGATGTTCCTTGATGTCGCTAGTGTTTCTATTCATAGTCCCCAAACTCTACTATCTTTTTGTGTTTTTGTTTTTTGGTTTTCACTTGGCATTTCCCTAATTAACTGGGAATGCTTGTTCTTTTGGTCATGTTTTCCTTATAATCTAGACCATCTCTTCACCTTAATGATTGCAGACACCCCTGCTGTCCAATGAGGTTCTTCACAAAAAATGGTCATATATTTTTGCCCCCTCTCAAGTTTTTTCCTGGGTCCGCCCCTGATTGAACTTTAATTTATCATGAACTTAGTCCTAATAGTATTTGCAAACTATGTTGTAGATCAATAGCTCATGTTCTAGCTCCCCTATATTTTTTGATATGTTCCTAGAGAAAACTAAGTTGAAAGATGATAGTAGCAATGATATGGACTAGGTCTATGATTTGAGGATTATCCTCATTGTTGCACATAAGAATTATGTCCTTGATGCAATGCTAGGTGACAAACCTATTGCAGGACCAGATGCAGACGTTATGAATGTTCGGCAAGCTCAATATGATGCCCACTTTATAGTTTAGTGCACCATGCTTTACGGCTTAGAACCAAGACTTCAAAAACGTTTTGAACGCCACGGAGCATATGAGATGTTCCAAGAGCTGAAATTGGTATTTCAGACTCATGCCCGTGTTGGGAGGTATAAGACCTTTGACAAGTATTTTGCCTACAAGATGGAAGAGAATAGCTCGGCCAATGAGCATGTACTCAGAATGTCTGGGTACTACAATCGCTTGAATCAAGTGGGAGTTAATCTTCCAGATAAGATAGTGATTGACAGAGTTCTCTAGTCACTATCTCCAAGCTACTAGAACTTTGTGATGAACTATAATAAGCAAAGGATGGCATTAACGATTCCCAAGCTCTTCGCGATGTTGAAATTGGTGAAGGTAGAAATCAAGAAAGAGCATGAAGTGTTGATGATTAACAAGACCACTAGTTTCAAGAAAAGGGCAAAGGGAAAGAAAGGGAACTACTAGTAGAATGGCAAGCAAGTTGTCACTTCCGTGAAGAAGCCCAAAGCTAGACCTAAGCCTGAAACTGAGTGCTTCTACTGCAAAGGAAATGGTCACTGGAAGCGGAACTACCCCAAATATTTGGCGGATAAGAAGGATGGCAAAGTGAACAAAGGTATATTTGATATACATGTTATTGATGTGTACCTTACTAGTGCTCGTAGTAGCCCCTGGGTATTTGATACCTGTTCGGTTGCTAAGATTAGCAACTCGAAATAGGAGTTGCAAAATAAATGGAGACTAGTTGAGGGTGAAGTGACGATGTGTGTTGTAAGTGGTTCCAAGGTTGATATGATTGTTGAACATATTATGTAGGCTTACACACATGTATATGGTTAGGATAATCTCCTATCGGGCCCGCCTCTAGTTTCCTCGTATAGATGAAGTTGAGGGCTTCCCCTTGTACATATATACGTGCGTTGTGCACCCGATCAATATCGAGAGTTGCATTGCCTTCTAACATGGTATCAGTTTCTTTCTCGATCCTACCCTAGCTTCCGCCCAAGCCCTAGCCGCGCCGCTGCCGCCATCCTCCTGCTCCGTTGCCGCATATCGCCCAGCCGCCGTGCGCGCCTCACCCCTTCTCCTCTCCCCCACCCGATCGCCATCTCCCCCTTCCCACCCGATCGCCCCTGCCCCGATCCCCCATCCTCCCTTCCCATTACTCATGTCAGTCATGATTCTTTTCCGTCTAACTCCATGCCTATACATATGTCTAATGTCTTAATTTCACCTAAACTCATTAAAAATCTTGTTCCTGTCCGTTCCCTTACACGTGAAAATCCTATAACAGTTGAATTTGACGAAGTTTGTTTTTCTGTCAAGGACGCCTGTACCCGGATGAGCTCTACCTGGTCCACTCCACCCCCACCACCACTAAGGGAGTCCTGGATTAAGGGGTCCTCGGCCAGCCGGACTATATGCGTATGTCGGACTGTTGGGCTATGAAGATACAAGATAGAAGACTTTTTCCCGTGTCCGGGTGGGACTCTCCTTTGCATGGAAGGCAAGCTTGGTGATTCGGATATGTAGATTCCCTTCTCTGTAACCGACTCTATGTAACCCTAGCCCCCTCCGATGTCTATATAAACTGGAGGGTTTAGTCCGTAGGACGAGAACAATCACAATCATAGGCTAGCTTCTAGGGTTAGCCTCTACGATCTCGTGGTAGATCAACTCTTGTAATACTCATATCACCAAGATCAATCAAGCAGGAAGTAGGGTATTACCTCCATAGAGAGGGTTCGAACCTGGGTAAACATCGTGTCCCCCGCCTCCTGTTACCATTAGCCTTAGACGCACAGTTCGGGACCGCCTACCCGAGATCCGCCGGTTTTGACACCGACATTGGTGCTTTCATTGAGAGTTCCACTGCATCGTCATCATAAGGCTCGATGGCTCCTTCAATCATCTACAACAACGCGGTCTAGGGTGAGATCTTTCTCCCCGAACAGATCTTCGTATTCGGCGGCTTTGCACTGCGGGCCAACTCGCTCGGCCATTTGGAGCAGATCGACAGCTACGCTCCTGGCCATCAGGTCAGGTTTGGAAGCTTGAACTACACCCACTACAAGAAATATGTCAACTTGTGACCAGCACTATTGGTCACTATTTTTAATTTGTGACCTTTTTGTGACCAAAAACATAAGGTTAAAAGCTGGCGGTCGTAAACTGACTATAGCGACCTTTCTTCTGGATTGGTCGTAGACGTTTATGACCAAAATACGTCTACTGTGGCGTTTTAGTCACTAGCAACCTCCCCAGGCCACGTAGGCATCCAGCGTGGCAATTTGATGTGGCACAAGATTCAGCCCGGTCCAATTCAGCGTTTTACATGGGCCGAGCCCATTAATTCAGCCTTTTATTATTTTTTCCTTGTTAATTTTGGTCGGCTTCATGGGCCAAGCCAATGTTGTAGCCTTTTTTATTGTTGGCCCGTGGCCTTTTATTATTTATTGCTTTTCTATTTTCAGCCATTATATATTCAAGCTGGTCCCACTAGTCAGATGGGTCCCACTTGTCATGATCATCTCTCAAATTGGTCCCACATGTCAAAAATGTACAAAATTGACAGATTATTTTCATAAGTGGACCCATTGGTCAAGTTTCCATTGCACAAGTTTTCAGATCACATACATAATCAAAAAGACACATAAATTTCATCAAATATACCACTAAATAAATCTATTACAATCTTTACAACACATATGCTACAATATGCTACTCTTCACTAAGTAGAACTTGACAGCTTCACACTTCACGGCTTCACACTTGCTTCACACTTCACACTTGAGCATCTGTAAAAGAGGAACAACCACAAATTTAAATCTCAATTGCAGTATAGGCCATATGCAGAAGCAGTTCAAAGTTGAAACAACATCAATTAAACACACGCGCACAGAAACATGGGAGTCAAAATGTAGTATAGGACCAGGACAAGGGAACTCCTGTTATCAAATCAACACACAGCTTGTAGTAAAACAACAACATAATACATTATAACGAGAGTAAGCTTGAATCAAACAACATAGAAACATGTGGATATCTCATGTGAGCATCATGCTGTGGTTTTATTAAACAATGATACATCAACATAATACAATATCTTCAATGCAAATTATGATACTTGTAGTAAAACAGTTTGAAATAACAACTACACAATACATTATAATGAGAGTAAGCTTGAATCAAACAGAAAAGGGAACAATTTCGAGTTTAAAAGTTAATGCAAATTGATTTTCTAGTAGCAAACATTGACAGATTGCTGCTAGTGCATACTAGTATGATTCACACCAGAGCAACCATCCAATTCGATGAGCACATAAAAGTAATTTAAGTGGGCAAAGACCCCCCCTCCCCCACCCCAAATCTACAGGAACAGAATAGCTAGACTGCGTCAACGGACACAGCCGAGCTCACATGCAGTAATACCAAGCAAGAGAATTGCTCCTGCTAGCTGCTGTTGCTGCCACAAAATGCATGACATATTAGTTGCAGTACAAGCGATGGACCTGGATTCTGGACTGAGATCCAACATGATGTACGTACAATGAAGTGCAGATATGCAACTAGCAGGAAATCTAAAATACTTGAGATATAGGTATGCAGCAAGAACAACAGGCAATGCAATGATAGTATGAGAGCATTGTAGCTCTAGAAGTAAAAAGAACATAATGCAGCGATGTGCAAGTCACTGAACTTCATAGCAATAACCTGCCACAACTCAGCGCTTATGTACTTCAAGCTGTCAAAAGCATAGAGAGCCTCTCCGTTGGCCTTGTTGACGAGTTGCCATGGCAGGGTAGCCTTCCTAATCCTTGACCCTTGTGATGTACTTCATGTCCAGTGCTGCATCATATGTGTATATTCAAATCAATCAACTACTTGATCAGGGGGAAAATAGTACGTACATAAAAATTCGCTTGAGCAAAAGCCAAATAGGATTATTGCTTTTCCCCAATTAGAAAAGGACAAGGCAGAACAAGATAGAACAAAGAATAACAAAAGTAACAGGTATTTAGCGAATAGCGGTCTCAAGGTGTTCTTGTGACATGTGGTTGCCAAATATGGAGTTGTACTATACTCATGGACATTAAGATTAATAATCTACAACAGGAAGTGTTTTTTCAGCATGACAGTTGCTTAGTTATTCATGAACTTGTAAGTGTTTATCACCAACTCTCCTCAAACTAAATTTACATTGAACAAGAAAGGAATCAGTATCATATCACCAACTCTGCTACAGTCATAGTGCCCTCCACATGTTTATGTAATAAATTTACACTGAACAAGAAAGGAATCAGTATCATATCTCTCAATTCGTTGCTGCACATCTAGCAAGAATAGATCAATGCACATACCTAATAAGCAAACATCACAACATGGCATGATATCTGACCCTAATCCACTGGATCAAAAAATTAAGACCGCAAGACCATTTTCTCGCACCCAGAAGCGAGGATTTTCTCGCAACAACCAGAAGCGTAGCTACAACGACAGTAAGTGCTGCCCAATTAAACTGGGACGCCTAGATTTTGGGCACGCAAAATTTCAGACTTATCAGCAGCATCGCATGACATCAACATGGACATGATACTGATTACCTACCAAGACATGGGGACACATTAACTAAAGACAATAAACAGAAAATACAACGGAGAGAGCGCCTCTCTCTTATCAGCAGCATCTCATGATGCAACTCACATACTGAACTAGCAACTTAATTGTTCAGTTTACTCCACCATGGCAAAAAAACATGTTATCAGTAGCTGATCCGCAAATCACAGGAAAAATTACATAACGAACTGCAGGCTGTGACATGTACAATTATAGCAAACCAACACAATTAGAATTACAACACTCTGAAACAAGCCAACCAGTTTGTTTGCAGGACACTCTAAAGGTAAAGGGGCAGTGCTAGCAACTTGGGATTGGTGAATGTATCAGCTAGCACCACCCATTGGTATCGCCTGTCAACGACTAGGTACTCCCAAATCCCAATCCCAATCCCAATCCCAATCAGGATGGAAATATTTTACAGGGAGATGAATGGCGCCTCGCCTAACAGTAACAGGCAGCCAAAACGACGTCACGGGGGAATAGGGAGGGAGGGACTGATCGAGTCAACCAGACCTGGACGACGGCGAGGGCGAGGAACTGGTGGAGCTTGAGGGTGAGCTGGTGCTAGAGCCTCCGGTGGTAGAGGTCGGCGTGCCAGTCCGGCAGCACCTGCCGTGACGAGCACTGCACCTCCAGGAACTCCAGCGGCGCCGCCATCGCCTTCCCAGCCGGCCAAGAAGACAAGACGATGAGGAGGAGGAGGTGTACGCCTGTACAGGCCGGATCTGGTTCGCTCGCCTACCTGCGTGTGTGCGGAAACCAAACCGCGTTAGGGAAGGAGAGCAAACCAAACCGCGGGCACAAAGAGGAGGAGAAGGACCTTCCATGGCGTTGGAGGAAGAGCGGCGTCAAAGGCCACCCACCGGACTGCCCCGCCCGAGAAAGGAAGCAGTTGCGTGCGTCGTCTTGGTCTTGGTCGAGCAGGAAGGAGGCGTGCGTCGTCTTGGTCTTGGTCGAGCAGGAAGGAGGCGTCCGTGGTCTTGGATCCGTGGTCGATCGGGGAGCGCCATGGCCACCGGCTGACTCGCTGGATCTGGGACCTAGGGTATGGGGGGAGACGGTGAGGTGAAGCAGAGGTTAAGTGGGTGTGG
>NC_041383.1:105905277-105938430 GCF_002162155.2 Triticum dicoccoides
CGGCGTGATCTGGAAGGCGAGGAGCGGGTGGTGGTGCGCGGGCGCTGGTGGCGGGATCGGCTGAATCGGGGGTGGGAGGTGGGTGGCAGCTGCGAGGAGTGCATCTGAATCGGGGGATAGAGGGGAGAGGAGTGGAGTTAGGGTTTGGGTGTGGCGGACAGAGAGGGGACGAGGGAGGAGGGGCTAGGGCTGCGGGTGGGGGTGGGGGTATCTCTTTTTTATTTTTTTTATTCTGTACATAGATGGATGGATGGATGTGGAATGGAGAGATGGATGGATGGTTGGATGGGAGCCATGTCATCGATCCATGGAACGAGTTTTTATTGGCTCGGAAAATCAGTGATTTAAAATAGTTCTAAGTACTGAAAATAGAGGGATTTTGTGAAGCAGCTACCAAAAATATTTTCTAGAAGGGCATCACACAAATTTTCATGAGAGTTAGACCACATTTTATGGATAAGGACCAATTTGTATGCATTTCTGATCTTTCTAGCTATTTTTAATCATTTTCTGAGTGTCAAAAATGAGTTTTTTTATGAAGGACCTAGCAAACATTTGTTGCAAAATTCTCCCAAATTAATTTTCTAAAATATTAGGACATATTTAATGTGCAATTAACCAAATGGTTGGGTGTCAAAAGTTTTGATCCACCTCTGGTGAAAAAGACAAATTTCCGCCGATTCAGCTGGAAGCGGGTCAAATTTGAGCTGCAGCTACCTCATAGTTTGCTCTTTATTTTTTTCAAAAAATCATTTCTAGGTACATAAGTATCTATTTAATCAGAGAAACACCAAAAAAAATTATAAGATTCAACCACTAGCTAGGAACGGTCATTCCCGCCGTTTTGACCGCATTTTGAAATGGGCATAAAAAATAAAAAAAAATAAAAAAATGGAAAACCTTCGCATTGTGTCATTATATGTGACCAAGTTTACAGGAAAAATAATAAACTTGTAATACGGAAATTATTTTAAAAAAATCTTCTCAGAAATGAGCTGTCATGCGTGAAGATTCATGGCTTTCAAGCCAAATGATCAATCTTATGGCCACATTCATGGCATAGTTTGTTCAAATTATCTGATATTGTGCACAAGGATGCATCTTGGAATTCCAAACAATGTTTATTTGGGGAGTTTTCACTTTCATTGCATAAAAGAGCCATTTTCCATTTTTCGAGTGCCCCAAGTGAGGTTTTTTTGTGAAGGACCTACCAAATAATTATTGCAAAATTGGACCAAATCATTTTTATAAAATACTAGGCCATATTTAATGCACAATTGACCAAATGGTTGGGTGCAAAAAGTTTTGATCCACCTCTCGTGAAAAAGACAAATTTCCGCCGATTTAGTTGGAAGCGGGTCAAATTTGAACTGCAGCTGCCTCATAGTTTGCTATTTATTTTCTCCAAAAATCATTTCTAGGTACATAAGTATCTATTTAATCAGAGAAACACCAAAAAAATTCCAAGATTCAACCACTAGCTAGGAACGGTCATTCCCGTCATTTGACCGCATTTTGAAACGGGCATAAAAAATAAAAAAAATCAAAAAATTGGGAAACCTTCGCATTGTGTCATTATATGTGGCCAAGTTCCCAGGAAAAATAACAAACTTGTAATACGGCAATTATTTTTAAAAAGTGTTCTCAGAAACAAGCTATCACGTATGGAGATCAATGGCTTTCAAGCCAAATGATCAATCTTATGGCCACATTCATGGCATAGTTTGTTCAAATGATCTCATATTGTGCACAAGGGTGCATATTGGAATGGCAAACAATGTTGCGTAAGGAAGTTTTCATTTTCTTTGGACGAAAAAACCATTTTTCATTTTTCGAGTGCCTAAAAGGAGGTTTTTTTGTGAAGGACCTCCCAAATAATTGTTGCAAAATTGGACCAAATCAATTTTCTAAAATACTAGGACATATTTAATGCACAATTGACAAAATGGTTGGGTGCAAAAAGTTTTGATCCACCTGTCGTGAAAAAGATAAATTTCCGCCGATTCAGTTGGAAGCGGGTCAAATTTGAACTGCAGCTGCCTCATAGTTTGCTATTTATTTTTTCCAAAAATCATTTATAGGTACATAAGTATCTATTTGATCAGAGAAACACCAAAAAAATTCCAAGATTCAACCACTAGCTAGGAACGGTCATTCCCGTCGTTTGACCGCATTTTGTAACGGGCATAAAAAATTCAAAAAAAATCAAAAAAATGGGAAACGTTTGCATTGTGTCATTATATGTGGCCAAGTTCCCAGGAAAAATAACAAACTTGTAATACGGCAATTATTTTTAAAAAGTGTTCTCAGAAACAAGCTATCACGTATGGAGATCAATGGCTTTCAAGCCAAATGATCAATCTTATGGCCACATTCATGGCATAGTTTGTTCAAATGATCTCATATTGTGCACAAGGGTGCATATTGGAATGACAAACAATGTTGCCTAAGGAAGTTTTCATTTTCTTTGGACGAAAAAACCATTTTTCATTTTTCGAGTGCCCAAAAGGAGGTTTTTTTGTGAAGGACCTCCTAAATAATTGTTGCAAAATTGGACCAAATAAATTTTCTAAAATACTAGGACATATTTAATGCACAATTGACAAAATGGTTGGATCCAAAAAGTTTTGATTCACCTCTCGTGAAAAAGACAAATTTCCGCCGATTCAGTTGGAAGCGGGTCAAATTTGAACTATAGCTGCCTCATAGTTTGCGATTTATTTTTTCCAAAAATCATTTCTAGTTACATAAGTACCTATTTAATCATAAATACATGGTTTGGTGGTGATACGTCGAGGTTTGGGCGGTGGCCGAGGGCCCCAACTCTAGAGCGCATAAACTCACATGCCCGCCGCGTGGTCACCGCGTGACCGTGGCGTTGCCATGTGTTCTGGGTGGCCTAGGAATGTCCCGTGGTTTGGGCACTCCCCAGGTAGGTGCTAGGAAGAAAATTACAACATAAGATTCTCACGAGGAGACCGATCGATGCTCAAACATGAATAAGCAGCCAAGTGTTTGATTAGCGGTACGGGAAATCCACATGGATAATGGGTGTGAGTTTTGGTTGAGGATGATCAGTTACTAAGAAGACCGTCTTCACAAATTTCCAGCTCAAAAGAAGGAGCCTAGGTGGTACTTGCTTTGCAAAGTACCACACTGGACATAAATACGAATGTTGAAGCTGGGCTCAAAATAATGAATGGATTGAGCTGGCATTTGGTGGAGGATGGTTATTTGGGTAGAGGAAAGCACTGTAGAAAATGGATACCATTTAGACATGCCAAAATGGTACTTCCTTCACAAAGTGCTGCTTTGAACAGAATAGGAAAATGAATATTATTGAGTTATTTTTGAACTAGGCAAGGAAGGTTTTTGACATATTTGATGAAGATATGATCCAAAAAAATTATGAGAATTTTTTGGGAATTTTTGGAATAACAGAAATATAGGTTGCTTCACAACCTAGGGCAAAAATTGACACATGGACATGACACATAAGCAAAACTGATGAGATGGCACCTAGTCATCACAACCCACCACAATCTACAAGGCTATGACCATCTATATTGGTCGTTAACAACTAGAAATAAGGCAGCGGACCAACACTGTTTGCTTTATGACCATTTCATGTAAGGAAATTGTGACCTTTCTGACCAAAATGGCCGCAATGGTTTAGGGTTTGGAGCCCCCCGAACAGCTTTTGACCAATTGATCTCAAATGGTCATAGATCTATGACCAATTCTTCCAGGGTCACTGACAGAAGGTCACTAGTTGACATATTTCTTGTAGTGACCGCCGGCATCCGCGGAGACTTGGTCTTCGATGGATTCGAACCCATGACAGCCACACCCTGTAGCTACGATGAACATGACTTAGATCTGTTATCAAACCATGCTCAGGAGACAGCGCCTGTAACTGTCCTGGCCCTAGATCCAGTGCAGGTCGTGCCATCCGAGGACGGGAGGATGGACCCCACCACGGAAGCCACAGACTCAACGACGCTAGAGCCGAACACAGATCCAACCTCCAACGAGGCATGTGTCATCGGAATCTCGGACTTGTCTCCGACCATAGGCTCTGAATCGCGTATATCCGTGCCCATCGAATCTAACTGGGCACTGATCTTGGAGTTCAGCTCTGCGGACATCTTCCAACACTCGCCCTTGGGTGATGTGTTAAACTCATTGAAATCTCTCTCCTTATCAGGAGATTCTTGGCCGAACTATGTCCGGCTTGAGTGGGAAGCGGACGACGAAGAACTACGTTACCCACCCACCACCCACTTGATAGCCACTATCGACGATTTGACCAACACGCTCGATTTCGACTCTGAAGACATCGACGGTATGGACGATGATGCAGGAGAAGAGCAGGAACCACAGCCCACAGGGCGCTGGACAACCACCTCCTCATATGACATATACATGGTGGATACACCCAAAGACAACAATGGCGATGACAAGAAGGATACAGTCGAGGATAAACCTCCTGAGAAGCAGCCGAAGCACCGACATCAGCGGCGCCGCTCTAAACAATGCCATGGTAAAAACAATGATACCGGCACAAGAGAAAAAACACCTCGGACGATGCCGAAGACAATGAAGATCCCGTAGACCCAGCCATGAAGCAGGACGGGCAAGGAAATGGCAAACACAGTCCAGGGCCGCTGCCCGATCACAGTGATGCCGAAGACACCACTTATCAACCTGTCTCCAAAGAGGAGAACAGTCTGGATGACGATGCATTCATCATCCCGGAAAAATACTTGGAACAAGAGCACCTCCAAAAGAGACTTATTGCTACCGCGAGGAGCTTTAAGAAGTAGAAGCAACGGCTTAAAGCCGCACAGGATACGCTCAACGACGGATGGAACGAAGTGCTCGACACTGAAGAAAAATATGGCGACAATCGCCAAACAAAGAGCTATCCCAAACATAAACTTCTGCCCGAATTCGACGATGAGGCTATCGCGCCCATACCGCCGAAAAACAATACGACCGACCAGTCAGACCGACCACCTTGTGGCCGAGACAGAGAGGCTAACAATGCCGCACACAAACCCGCACCCCCTCCCCATAAAGGAAGGGAGGTCACAGCCAAGTACCAGAAATACAATTTACGTGAGCACCTGGACAAAAGAGCTGGCATAACCAGGTCCATCTACGGATCTAGGGAACGTGTTCCTATACAAGATCATGGCCACCAAACCGACTATACCGGTCGCTTACCAGTTCGGAATCAACACCAAACACTACAACCGTCGAACCCACGCCATGACATAGCCAAATACAGGGGTGCTGCGCACCCCCTGTGCTTCACCGATGAGGTGCTGGATCATGAATTTCCAGAAGGGTTTAAACCCATAAACATCGAGGCATACGGCGGAACGATAGACCCTGCGGTCTGGATAGAGGACTTTATTCTTCACATCCACATGGCTCACAGAGATGATCTCCACGCCATCAAATACCTGCCCCTCAAGTTGAAAGGACCAGCTCGGCACTGGCTGAAAAGCCTCCCCGAAAATTCCATTGGAAGCTGGGAAGAACTCGAGGATGCTTTCAGGGCTAATTTTCAAGGGACTATGTCCGACCTCCAGATGCAGACGATCTAAGTCACATAACCCAACAACCCGGAGAGTCAACCCGTAAGCTTTGGAATAGATTTCTCACCAAGAAGAACCAAATCATCGACTGTCTGGACACCGAAGCCTTAGCAGGTTTCAAACACAGTTTCCGGGATGAATGGCTTGCCAGACACCTCGGCCAGGAAAAGCCAAGGACAATGGCAGCCCTAACTACTCTCATGACCCACTTTTGCGTGTGTGAGGATAGTTGGTTGGCCCGTAGCAGCACCAGCGATCCAGGCACATCCAAAATCAGGGATGGCAATGGAAAACCATGACGCAATTAAAACAAACATCGAAACAATGAAGATAGCCCAGACAATACAACGGTAAATGCCGGATTCAGGGGCTCTAGACCCAGTCAACGGAAAAAGTCATTTAAAGGCAGCATAGATGGTCCATCCAGCCTAGATAAAATTCTAGACAGGTCCTGCCAGATTCATGGCACCCCCGATAAACCAGCTAATCACACCAACAGAGAATGTTGGGTCTTCAAGCAGTCCGGCAAGCTTAACGCCGAACACAAAGGGAAGGGGCCGCAAAGCAAAGACGAGGACGAATCTCGCCAGCCGAACACAAGGGGACAATTTTTTTTCCACCGGAGGTCAAAACAGTGAACATGATTTATGTCACTCACATCCCAAAGAGGGAGCGCAAACATGCACTCCGAGACGTATTGCTATAGAGACCGTCGCCCCCAAATTCAACCCATGGTCGGCCTGCCCGATCACCTTCGATCGCAGGGATCATCCGACTAGTATCCGCCATAGGGGTTCGACTGCCTTAGTGCTCAACCCAATAATTGACGGATACCACCTCACCCGAGTCCTCATGGACGGCGGATGTAGTCTCAGTCTGATATATCAGGACACTATCCGCAAGATGGGGATAGACCTGTCAAGAATCAACCAAAGCAGCACTACCTTTAAAGGAGTAATACCAGGCATAGAGGCCCGCTGCACGGGCTCTCTAACATTGGAGGTTGTATTCGGTTCTCCCGATAACTTTCAAAGCGAAGAACTAATCTTCAACATTGCTCCGTTCCGAAGCGGCTATCATGCACTACTCGGAAGAACGGCCTTCGCCCGTTTTAATGCAGTCCTGCATTACGCTTATCTCAAACTCAAGATGCCCGGTCCACGTGGCGTTATCACGGTCAGCGGAAACACGGAACGCTCTCTTCGTACAGAAGAATACGTGGCAACCTTTTCGAGCCGAGCAACTCATTGGTCTTCAAGACCGCGGAAACAACTAAACGTGTTTGGCGCACACCTAGGTGTAGCAGCTCAGATAAACCTAAGCTTGTTTAGCAGCCATGTCCACTAAGAATAGCCCATAAGAAGGTTGTACATGTTTCGCCATGTACATAAATATACACTCAAAATTCCCTGGGTAGCGCTGGGGGCACCCCGCACATAAAAAGTCTATAGTTCGGCTTGACCCTATTCAGACTCAAGAAGCTACCTTTCACGGTTCATTAAAACAAACCAACTTTACTCATGGTCACACCAGATTCTTTCACCTGGTTTTTTCCTTTCTTACAAATGGCCACCATGCTATACCCCTCAAGGATACGGCACAATAGAGACAAAGGCGCAGACGTGCAGCAGGGCCCCATTTAAAGGTTTCCTTTAGATTAAGACCCTGTGTAAACCTTTTTTATTATCTCTTGTTGTTTCATCCTCTCCTGGCACTTAAAATGACCACGAGGGATACCCGCATTATTTGCGAGCTTATGATTCGCTGTACTAAAATGGATGTTATAGCAGCAGCCATCAATGTGTTTTGAGATCTATGCTCTCACCACGGGCGCTCTTTCGTCACGCCGGATTGCCGCACGTACCTTGAAATTCAGGGCTCATTACCGGTGGCTGTATTCAGCCCGGTATATGTTATAAAGTCCGAATACCTTCGGGAGTGTTCGGCGTCGCTAGTTTGGCCTTATATGCATCAGCTCCGAATCATGTCTTTGGTCAAATGTTGGGTTTGCCTGGCTCCTGTGTTTTGCTACCTTATGTTACCGTTCTATCGGCTAGGTGGTACAGGGAGAACTACTGCGATTGTGCCCTGGTTCATCTAAATGAGCACCTCAGTAGAGAAAGCCGAAAACTGACTGTCATGATAAGGCGAGAGCTGGTCAAACACTCGATGACTTAGTGGAATCTTCGCGATTCCTCCGCATTAATGAAGGACCGGTTTCCCGGTCACGTATTGTCGATGGGAAACGACACCTATGGGATCACAAGAATCCCTACTACGGTTGCGGGGTGCGGGATCGTGAGAAGAGCGGGACTAGTAGACATCACAAAGGGGATTTACCCAGGTTCGGGCCGCAAATATGCGTAAAACCCTACGATCCTGCTTTGGTGGATGTATTTAGTGTTCTTGAGCTCTTGAACTAGCTCTGGGTGTTCCCAGGTTCCAAAGAGCCGAATCCCTCTCCGGTGCGCCATGGGCCTCCTTTTATAGGCAAAAGGGGCTGCCACAGTGGCACACAGGAGGTGTAAAGTGCTACAGCATTGTGAGCTTATCGCTGGTATTACAGGACAAAGTGCATTTAATGCGAGGCTTAGGTGTCCCTTCACTTTATCGGGGACGGGAGCGAGGCCCGTCCCGTCCATCGCCGCTCCTCCTTGCTTCGATGCGCGCCCTGGCCAGTGATGCATGCGGTGCCTGGTAGGCAGGCAGGCAACTGAGGTGGCGCCATGGTGGAGCCTCCATGAAGGGTTGCATGTTGCCACGCAGGTGCCCGCCCAGCTGGTTGGGTCGGCAGCTGCATGCGAACGGCGGCGGAGACTTGGCTGGCGTGGGCCTGGCAGTGACCCTGCTAGCGCGCCTGGCGAGGGCCTTGCCGGGTGGCCCGGCAAGGGTCTCGCCGCGGCACGCCGTCGTCCCCGGCAAGTACCTTACCGGGGGTTTCATGGGCTTCCTCGGTAAGAACCCTGCCGAGGATTGTTGCCTTCCTATCCTTATTTGATCTTGACTTATTCTTTGTCTTCACAAAGATCTGCATGCCACCATGGAGGTGTCTCCTGTGCCCTGTCCCAATGCGTTTGTTTAGCGTTGGTTGGATCGAAGGTGGCTCTCTCAGCTGGTGTGGGCGAGCTGCCCCAGCAAGGGTCCTTGCCGAGGAAACCTGCTTCGTCCATGCGATCTTTGTGGCCTTGGTCCTTGTCGTTGCTTTGTTTGTCTTGTGCCTTCGACTTCTTTCTCTTGCCCTGTTATGCGTGGCCGTGGCGGGTGGCTCTGACTGCCCGTGCACAAGTAAAAGGGTCAAAAGCAGAGCCCCTACTTTTGTACACCGACAGGAGCTCCCGGGTCTGGGCCATACATAAGTGCAGGATGTTGTTGGGCCAGGCCCAGAACGGTGCGCGGGCAGTTGGGGCAGATTTTTACTGTGGTAACTGCTCCGTCCATTGCGCTTCCCCATGACCTACGTTGAACGCATGACGTGGGGGTCATGCGCGCGCATGACGGAAGCATGCTGGCGTCATCCCGCGGTGGACAGTAAAGAGGCTGCTTGCGTGTCTCTTTGAGACCGCAGGGCCGCTGCTCATTTACTACCCTCGCTTGGGAACCGTCGCTCCACGCGTCCCACTGCACCTATTCCTTGTTCGCTGCATGCACGATGCATGGCGAATGACAGGCGCGCGGGATGTGGGAAGTCATGCGCGTGCGTGGGTCGGTTCCCACGCACCTTCAATGGAGCGGGGAGGGCGGTCGACGACCCCTCTTGCTGTCACTTCAACGGGCCGGATTGGCCAAGAGGGGGCGGCCGAGCCTCGCCCTGCCCCTTTGTAAAGAGGGGAGCGGGAGGAACGGTGCCTCTCAATCCTTCGCCATCTGCCTCTCCCCATTCCTGCTTCCTCCTCTCTTCTGCCATGGCGAGGGGGCATGGCGACGCTTCATCGTTGGCGGCGAGGGTCTCGTCTCGACAACGCATCGCCCCCCAAGAGCTTGTAGCGGCATAGCCGGCCGCGAGAGGGAGGGGGAGAGGGTGAGGTCGAGGCCGTCGTGGCGCTCGAGGGAGAGGAGGACGGGGCGGCAGATCGGCCTCGCCTCCGTCAGCGGCCCCTCCTCTGATGGAGGGCCATGTCGGGGACAACCCTTGCGAGTTTTTTGTCAGGCTGCGCCAGCCACCACATCATCGTATTCTCCTCCCGACTCCATTTGTGTGGGAGATGGAGCTGGATCCGCCACAGGCGTTGCGGCTGCATATGAGGGGTTGCGGGAACAACGACATATGGGCCGATGTCACCTTCTCGCCCCTCATGTCATGTATCTCCGTCGAGGGTGGAAGACCTTTGCCCGCGTTCACAGCCTGACGTCGGGGCTCGTTCTTCTCTTCAAGTTGATGGAGGACGGCCTGCTCTCTGTCAAGGTTTTTGGAGACCTTGGCACTCGTCTAAAGTGCTGCGTGGAGAGCTCCTCCGACGATGAAGATTCCTCCTCGAGCGAGAGTGACGAGGAGGACAGTGGTAGCGACAACGAGGGTAGCGGGCGGCAAGATGACGGGTCCGACTAGGCGTCGGGCGCGTCGCTCCGGGGCGGCACTGGCGACTCCATCATCCGCGTCGCCGGCTCCTTGAACTTCTCGGGGTCGCCTCCTTGGGCGGCTGGCGTTGGGAGGCTGTGGAAGAGGAAGAGGGCGGGCGGCAAGGCCGTCAAGTCGGAGTACGCGGGCACCGATGCCTTCGTAGCATATTGACGGTCATGCCGCCTCGTCTTCCAGCTCTTCTACCATCATCATCATCACCACCCTCCCTTCGAGGGGGGCCACCGAGAAGTTCTCCTGGTGCTTTCTGCTGCTCATACCTCGCCTAGGCGCCCCTTTTGCCCTTTTGCCTTCTTGTTCCATTTCCCGAGGAGAGGGACAAGAAAGGGATCACGGGCACCTTATCTTTTTTTAGTCTTGTAAGCCTTCGGGCCTTTGTTAACTTTAGAACTTGTAATTCCCTTGCTCATGTTTTTCATTTCGTATGAACTGTACCTGTACGGGATGTTAATTAATGAAAAGGGATGTTTGCCGGGCTTTTCGTTCGCAGGTGAAACCCACGGCAAGGATCGAATCCTTGTTACCATCCAAAGTAAAGGTTTTTCGCCCAGCAACTGGCCTCGCCGTTCCCCCATCTCGCTCGACCTTTCTCATGCTCTTGGCGGAGGCAGGGATGAGATGAGTTTGGGATCCACGTTCTATCCCCTTGCGGCCGCGACTACGACCAACTTCGGACCCAGGAGATAATCCCTGGGTTCGAAAAGAGAGCACGGTAGCTTGGATATAAAACGAGGTTTCACATACCCCAATTCATAACGAAATGCATGATAGAGGATAAAAGACTTATCTGGACCTGCAGCCCCCGGCAACCTTGGCTTGCCGTGGATAGATCCTTGTATTTGCAGCCCCCAGTAGCCTTGGCTTGCCGGGGTCGGGGCACCGGTCCATTCCTTTCCTCCAAACAGCTCGGCAGAAATACTTGCGTGTCCTGCGAACCAAAAATGGACAGGAAGAAACAGAGAGATGCATACTCGACCTCTAAGCTAGGGGTTAGCCGCTGCCAAGCACTATCAACCCTAACCGAGGAGGAGACTCAACCTAGCATGCATGCTATAACTTAGGGCGCTAGCGCTTCGTTTATTAGTGCTCAGGGTCTACGCCTGGCTTTGTACAAAGGGTTACATGCCTTGCCGGCAAGGCTTGTACAAAAGGGTGGCTTGCCGGGAGGCTCGGCAGCCGCGCCTTATGGGTAAAACTTGCAAAGATGCTCAATGTTCTAGGAGTTGCTCACTGGAATGGCATCTTCAGTCTCTATGCGGACTGCGCCGGGCCTGGTGACCCGTGTTACCCGATAAGGGCCTTCCCACTTTGGCGTCAACTTGTTGGAATTCTTGGCCGACTGAACGTGACGAAGAACAAGGTCGCCTTCCTCAAAGCTCCGGGCATGAACCTTGCGGCTATGGTAGCGGCGCAAGGCTTGCTGGTAGTGTGCTGCTCTCACAGCCGCCCGGAGACGATCTTCCTCAAGGAGCATTGCGTCATCCTGGCGCAGTTGCTCTTGCTCAAGATCATCATAAGCGAGCACTCGAGGTGACCCGTATATGAGTTCTGTGGGGAGAACTGCTTCTACCCTGTAAACCAGGGCAAAGGGCGTCTGGCCGGTGGCTCGATTGGCGTTGTCCTGATCGACCAAAGAACCACCGACATCTCATCAATCCAGCGCCTTCCACTTTTGCGCAGCCTGTCGAAAGTCTTTGTTCTTAAGCCTCGCAGAACTTCAGCATTTGCTCTCTCCGCTTGGCCGTTGCTTCGTGGGTGTGCCACAGAAGCAAAACAGACCTTGCTGCCGAGATCTTCAATGTATTGCATGAAGGCATGGCTTGTGAACTGTGTGCTGTTGTCGGTGATGATCCTGTTGGGCACCCCAAAGCGGCAAACTAGTCCCTTGAAGAACTTGATGGCTGACTGTGCCGTCACCTTCCTCACTACTTCCACCTCTGGCCACTTTGTGAACTTGTCGATTGCAATGTACAAGTACTCAAAGCCCTTGACGGCGCGGGGGAAGGGGCCCAATATGTCGAGCGCCTAGACCGAGAAAGGCCAGGAGAGAGGGATGGTTTGAAGGGCTTGGGCTGGTTGATGAAGCTTCTTTGAATGGAACTGGCACGCTTCACACTTGGTTACTAGTGCTGTTGCATCCTGGAGGGCGGTGGGCCAGAAGAATCCTTGCCGGAAAGCCTTGCCGGCAAGGGCCCTTGACCCTATGTGGGAGCCACATATGCCTCCATGTATCTCTGCCAACAACTCTAGTCCTTCCTCTCGGGAGATGCACTTCAATTTCACCCCATTTGGTCTCCTTCTGTACAACACGCTGTCATCGAATTGATACAGAGCAGACCGGCGGGCTACTCTTTCTGCTTCTTCCTGCTCCGCAGGAAGCTCTCCTACTTCGAGGAATCAGACAGTGTGCTGTGCCCATGCCGGAGCCTGTGGCTCGACGGCAAGGACTGAAGGCATCTCTTCTGCCGCGGGAGCGGTCGTGTCTACCGCCATGGCCTTAGGCCCTGCCGGAGTTGGCGGCCCCGCGGCAAGGTCGGCATCCGCGACAGCACCCCCGCCAGCGGCCCCAGAAGGCTCGAAGGGGAAGTACTTGTTGGGGCTTAGCCTCCTCCGCTTGTTCTGCCCGGCTGATGGTTCAACGGATGGTTGAGTCAGCTGAAGCACAAAAGTACCTGGTTCCACAGATAGCTTGAGGGCAACGCACTTTGACACGTAGTCGGCGATGTCGTTCTCCGTCCGAGGGACGTGCTCCGCTTGTATACCGTCAAAGCACTCCTCCAACTTCCTCACTTCATCCACATAAGCTTCCATCAACGGTCTTTGGTAATCTTTGTTGATCTGCCTGACAACGAGTTGCGAGTCGCCCCTGACGATAAGCTTTTTGACTCCGAGGTCCGCCGCGATCCTGAGACCGGCAAGCAAACCCTTGTACTCGGCGGTGTTGTTGGTTGACATCTCCCGGGGAAAGTGCATTTGGATGACGTACTTGAGGTGTTCTCCGGTGGGTGTGACAAGCAGCACACCAGCACCGACGCCTTGTAGCGAAAAGGCCCATCAAAGTACATGATCTAGTTGCCGCTTGTTTCCTTCCCGGGGAGAGTGGTCTCCTATACCTCTTCGTTAGGCGTCGAGGTACATTCTGCAACAAACTCCGCCAAGACTCTGCTCTGGATCGTCGAGGTACTTTCAAACTTTAGACCAAAACTTGACAGCTCCAGGGCCCATTCCACGATCCTTCCCGTTGCATCTGGGTTATGTAGTATCCGTTGCAATGGAAGGCGGGTAACCACGGTGATCTCGTGTGCTTGGAAGTAGTGGCGCAACTTTCTCGAGGCCATAAGGAGGCCGAAGAGCAATTTTTGCACACCTGAGTACCTCGACCTAGCTCCCTGCAAGAGGGAGCTGGCGAAGTAAATCGGGTGCTGCACCATCTTATTCCTTTGCGCCACTTCACCTGGACGTGCGGGTCCTGCCGTACTGGCATCAATCTTGCCAGGACCGAGCCCTGCCGGGGACTCAGCCTTGCCGGGACCGAGCCCTACCGGGGAGGGTTCTGGCCCGCCAACCGTTGACTCTGTCGTTGCTGCTGTCTCCCTGTTGACCTCTCTCTGCACCACCAATGCGGCGCTAACCACTTGATTTGTTGCCGCTAGATATAGCAGCAACGACTCTTGTGGTTTAGGCGCAACCAGCACCGGGGCAGAGGAGAGGTACTTCTTCAAGTCTTGCAACGTTGCCTCAACCTCTGGAGTCCACTCTACTGGGCCCGTCTTCTTTAAGATCTTGAAAAAGGGGAGGGCACGCTCCGCGGATTTGGAGATGAATCTGCTCATGGCGGCAACGCAGCCAGTGAGCCGACACACGTCCTTGATCCGTCTGGGTGCCTCAATCTGCTCGATGGCCTTAATCTTGTCTGGGTTTGCCTCAATCCCGCGTTGTGACACAAAGAACCCGAGAAGCTTGCCGGACGGGACACCGAAGACACACTTCTCAGGGTTCAATTTGAGGTTGATCTTGCGGAGGTTCCCAAATGTTTCCTCCAGATCCCGCACAAGTGTTGCCTTGTCCTTGGTTTTGACCACTATGTCATCCATATAAGCTTCCATATTTCTATGTAGCTGGGGTTCAAAACCAATTTGGACTGCTCTTGCAAAGGTTGAGCCAGCACTCTTCAACCCGAAGGGCATTCGTAAAAAGCAATACATACCACATGGGGTGATGAATGTTGTCTTTTCCTCATCTTCTTTTGCCATGAAGATCTGGTGGTATCCTGAGTAGGCCTCGAGGAATGATAACAGGTCACACCCAGCCGTGGAGTCAACAATCTGGTCGATGCGCGATAACGGGAAAGGATCCTTTGGACAAGCCTTATTGATGTCTATGTAATCAATACGCAGCCTCCACTTCTCATTTGCCTTGCGCACCACTACCGGATTGGCCAACCACATCGGATGGAGTACTCCTCTTATCAAGCCTGCCGACTCTAGCTTCCTGATTTCCTCTGCGATGAACTCTTGCCTCTCCATAGCTTGCTTCCTGACCTTCTGCTTGACGGGCCGCGCATGAGGACAGACAACAAGATGGTGCTCAATCACCTTCCTAGGAACACCGAGGATGTCGGAGGCTTGCCACACAAACACATCGACATTCGCCCACAGGAAAGTGACAAGCTCGCTTTCCTATTTGTTGTTGAGGGTGGAGCTTATGGTAAAAGCCCCACCCGTGCCATCCTCCTTGACGGGCACCTTCTTGGTCTCTGGTGGCACAGCTCTGGACTTCTTACTCTTGCCGGCAGAGCTCTCTGGCACGTCCTCAACAGCAGCGCAACACCTCGAAGAGGTGCGCTTGCCAGAGTGGGTGCGAGTGTGAGGGGTCTCGCCGGTCTTCTCCCCTCCCGGGGCTCCGTCGGCAGGAGCAGGTGCCTTAGCGGCAGCTGCTGCAACTGCCTCCCGGTAGAGCTGGTCAGCGCAAACCAACACATCTTTCTTGTCAGAGGGGACGATGATGATGTTCATCGGCCTGGGCATCTTCAACATGTTGTAGGCGTAGTGTGAAGCCGCCATGAACTTGGCTAGTGTCGGGCGGCCAAGGATCCCGTTGTAAGGCAAGGGGATCTCAGCTACATCAAAAACAATCCTCTCCGTCCTATGGTTTAGCTCGCCTCCGAAGGTCACGGGCAGCATGACCTTTCCCTTTGGCTGGCTCCTCCCCGGGTTAACCCCTTGGAACGTGCCCGTCTACTCGAGGTCTTCATCAGGGATCTGCAGCCTCTTGACCACAACGAGATCAAGTTCAGGCCGGCCCTGCCGTCAACCAACAACTTTGTCACCTTGAGGTTGCGGATTGTTGGTGAAACCAACAATGGCAAGCACCCGACCGCAATAGTGCGGTCAGGGTGGTCCTCGGTGTTGAAGATGATGGGCGTGCTGGACCATTTCAGCGGCTTCCGTGCATCAAACAATGGCTCCACCGCCGTGATCTCACGCGCCCACTGCTTGAGTTGGCTATGGGACGTGTGCAGCGAGGCGCCACCATCAACGCACATGGCCTCTGTGGCTTTCTAAAACTCGTGGTTGCCGGACTCATCGTCCTTGTCATGATCATCGTCTTCCTGCTTCTTGTCGTGGCCCCGGGCGGGTCTCTCCTGCTGATTATCCTTGTCGCAGTGGCCTCCTTGGCTGCCACGTTTCTTGCCGGATCCCTCAGCACCATCTTGGCCTTTCTCCTTGTCCCGTCGCTCATACTCGGCTTTCTGCTTCTCAGCGAGTAGCTCTACCTGCCGGCAGTTTTGGAGGTCATGGCCCTTGGTGCGGTGGATCTTGCAATACTGCTTGTCGGAGCCTCCTGGCTTGTCGGCAGCCGCCAAGGCCCGGCAAGCGACACACCCGACAACCTCCTTGCCGGGGTCGCTCGCCTTGGTATTCTTGGTGGCGCCGGTGTCGTTGGATCCCTGGACGGCAAGCACGGCCTTGCCCTTGCGTTTGCTGTTACGGCGCCAGCCCTTCTTCGCTGGGGTGGCGTTTTGTTGACAATGGAGTCGGTTTCCGCGCCAGCATCTTCGCCGGGGTACTTCCTTCCCTCTTCAGCGTGAGTGCATTGATCGGCCAGGACATAAAGCTCGGCCACATCCTTGACATTGTTCATCGCCAGCTCTTTGCGCATCTTGCGGTTGCGCACATTCTGGTGGAATGCACTGATCACGGTGGCAGGATGAACATCGGGGATGTTGTACCGCACCCGGCTGAACCTTTGGATGTACTCGTGCAAGTTTTCCCCTTCCTTCTGGGGGTTGATGTGTAAATCACTCGCCTGGCCATGAGCTTGATGACCTCCGGTAAAGGCGCCAACAAACTCATGGCACAAATCCACCCAAGAAGAGATGGAATCCATCAACAAGTGCATCAACCATGACATAACATTAGGCTTGAGTGCCAATGGGAAGTAGTTGGCAAGCACCTTATCGTCGCGGGCCCCAGCAGCTTGCATTGCGATGGTGTAGATGCTGAGGAACTCTGCGGGTGTGTCTTGCCGTTGTACTTCTCGCCAACATCGGGCTTGAACGTACGGTGGGAGGGCCACTGGAACTGCCGCAGCTCACGGGTGAAAGCCGGACAACCCACCTCGTAGGGTAGGCCACTGTAGCCTCCCGGCGCTGGGTGGTCCGTAGCGGGCCCTGCCCGCCTGTCCGACTGGTGGCGCGTGTCACGTCGGTGCTCGATGGTAGTTCGTGCGTCCTCATGAACCCGCTCCCGAAGGACTTGACGCTGATCGCGGTTGGTTCGCGGGTCGGACGATGCGATGGAGATATCATCACGAGCATCATCGCGATGGACCGACGCGCGGGGTGGCTGGTGCAGAGGAGGGGAGTACACCATGGCCGCATCGCCTCCGGCTCGGCCTCCACTAGCAGGCGGTGGCTCGACGGAGCGACGACCCATGGGTCCCGCCGGCCGCAACTCATCATTGTTAGCGATGCTGACGAGGCCCCGGACAGTGGCCCTCCATTCGTCAGGCTTCTCCGCAGTGGGAGGGAAGTTGAGAAGTAGCTGCGCGCATGCTAGGGCTTCTGCTGGCGTGGGCGGCGACGAGAGTTGGGTGGACCGCGATACGCTTCTACTTCTAACCACGTTAGAAGGAGCCTCACCACGGCTCCACAGTCGTCCGCCTCCCTCGTCGATGCCTCGGTGCGCACGCTGGCCTTCCTCATCCTGTGAAGGGCGCATGGGGCCCTTCCCAGGACGGCGCGACCGGCGGTGCGCGCTGCTCATCGCGTACGATTTGAGAAGAGCACACCATGGGTGCTGGCGTTGGTGTCTTGGGGGTCACTGTGCCGTTGGTTGGCAGCACGACGACGCCCCTGGAGGGCCCCGCGCCGCCTGCGGGGGCTCGAATCTGTCTCTAGGGCCGGCACCGCGTGGCTCGTCGCCCGTCATACAAACGACACCGCCCATCGGGCTTGGACTATCAGGGCGATGTGGGTGTTCGCGGGCCGCGCCACGGGTCCTCTCCATGACTGGCCCGCTACTGGCCGCACCGGTGATGGCAGTCCGGTCCCAGACGAACCAACCACCGTGGTCGTCTTCTTTTTAGGAGCCTTGGCGATGATGAACTGCTGGGCCAACTGCTAGACCAGATCCTCACAATCTGGGCTTCCCCTACCTGGAGCGCCAAAGATGTCGATGGGAAATGATACCTATGGGATCACAAGAATCCCTACTACGGTTGTGGGGCGCAGGATCATGAGAAGAGTGGGACTAGTAGACAACACAAAGGGGATTTACCTAGGTTCGGGCTGCAAAGATGCGTAAAACCCTACGATCCTGCTTTGGTGGATGTATTTAGTGTTCTTGAGCTCTTGAACTAGCTCTGGGTGTTCCCGGGTTCCAAAGATATGAATCCCTCTCCGGTGCACCATGGGCCTCCTTTTATAGGCGAAAGGGGCTGCCATAGTGGCACATAGGAGGTGGAAAGGTGCTACAGCATTGTGAGCTTATGGCTGGTATTACAGGACAAAGATCATTTAATGCGAGGCTTAGGTGTCCCTTCACTTTATCAGGGGCGGGAGCGAGGCCCGTCCCGTCTGTCGCCGCTCCTCCCTGCTTCGACACACGCCCTGGCTAGCGATGCATGCCGTGCCATGTAGGCAGGCAGGCAGCTGAGGTGGCGCGGTGGTGGAGCCTCCACGAAGGGCTGCATGTTGCCACGCAGGTGCCCGCCCAACTGGTTGGGTCGGCAGCTGCATGCGAACGGCGGCGGAGACTTGGCTGGCATGGGCCTGGCAATGACCCTGCTGGCGCGCCTGGCGAGGGCCTTGCCGGGTGGCCCGGCAAGGGTCTCGCTGCGGCACGCCGTCGTCCCCGGCAAGGACCTTGCTGGGGGTTTCGTTGGCTTCCTCGGTAAGGACCCTTCGGAGGATTGTTGCCTTCCTATCCTTATTTGATCTTGACTTATTCTTTGTCTTCACAAAGATCTGCATGCCACCACGGAGGTGCCTCCTGTGCCCTGTCCCAATGCATTTGTTTAGCGTTGGTGGGCTCGAAGGTGGCTCGCTCAGGTGGTGTGGGCGAGCTGCCCCGGCAAGGGTCTTGCCGGGGTTGCTGAGGCTGCCCCGGCAAGGGTCCTTGCCGGGGAAACCTGCTTCGTCCATGCAATCTTTGTGGCCTTGGTCCTTGTCGTTGCTTTGTTTGTCTTGTGCCTTCGGCTTCTTTCTCTTGCCCTGTTATGCATGGCCGTGGCGGGTGGCTCTGACTGCCCGTGCACAAGTAAAGGGGTCAAAAGCAGAGCCCCTACTTTTGTACATCGACACGTATGTAAATGCACCATATTCGGATAAACGCGGACATACCAAGGGCAATATAGTAGCCCCACCGTCAAACTCCTATGGCTAAGTGAAAGTGTTAAAGCTCTATAGTCCGATTGCCTCATTCGCCGCAGTACCACCTCCTTAATGGACCAAGACGTTGGGTCAAGTGTGATTACGTGCTTTGCCGAACACCCCCGCGTTATATGCGAGGGGGCTGAAGACGACTACTGCAAACTTTCAGGTTATATACATATATACATAAACAGCTGCACATGAGGCACTAAAATACTTTACGGGCAAAAGTATAAATATAGCCTTTATTATCATAAGCATTGTTTTTACAATTCGAATACATGTTATTCGAACATGATATTTTTTGAGCACTGAGCCTCTATTAAGCGGGCACCCTCTAAGACTTCTTCGAAATAGTGCTCTCGCAGGTCCTGGCCCCCAGGTGGACACCTTGTTGCAATATCGGTGGCCTTCATCTTCGCCCAGTACGTCTTCACGTGGGCAAGGGCCATCCGCGCACCTTCTATGCATGCCGACCGCTTGACAGCATCGATATGCGGCACCGCACGAACAAATCGTTGCACCAAACCGAAATAACTATCCGGACTTGGTTCCTCAAGCCACAGGCGGTCCACGACAGCCATCATGGCAAGTCCGGATAACCTATGGAGCTCTGCCCATTCGACCATCTGCTCGTTCAATAGCAGTGGATGCCTTGGCATGCTAAACTGCGACCAGAATAGTCTTTCCACTTCATAGGCCTCTTGGTCCTAGAAAAACACCGTCACATCAGCAGCACTCTTTGGCAGATCCAAATATCGGTCCGGAGAACTCCACATTTGATCAAGCGGGGCATAGTTCGGATCGCTGAATTTTGTTCGCAACAAAAAGGGATTTCCAGCCGCAATCTCCCCGGCTTGCCAGAGCTCCTCCCGAGCCGCTTTGTCCTCAGACCAGATTTCCTTTGCCGCTTGTAAGGCCTTCTCAACGTCAACCGTTTTTGCTTGGTTCTCTCTCTCGAGAAGCTCATACCGGCAGACGGCATCCTTTAGCTCAAGCGCCATATTGGCTATTCTCTCCTCACTCTGGCGATGAGCAGCCTATTCGGCTTTTAATTCACCAATTGCCTTCTCGGCAGCTGCGTTGTTTATCCTGGCTTGCTCCTTGGCCCGGGCAAGCTCAGCTCGAAGGTCTCCACGGCGTCAGCACCATCTGTAGTTAAGCATGTTATAAATTCCAGCATCATGCTCCTAGTTATACTTACTGACCGCCCCAATGACATACCTTGCGCCTCGTCAAGCCGCTTGTTAACAAGCTGATGTCAGCATCCGCCCCATCCAGCTGCCGCTGCAGTTCGGCCAACTCAGCAGCCCGGGCAGTTGCCGGGGCTGCAGCCGCCATTGTACAAAAAATGGCAAAATTATTCCTTGAGCTTGTTTATCTTTTTTGATCCTCTAATTGCCCCATTTGGATGGCAACCAGAGTCTTAGGGGCTACTATCTATACACGGTGCACCTTGTGTTTTCGGTACAATTTAAAAAGTTATGTACCTCGAAGCCTCTTAGCGGGTTCATGAAAGCTTCATTCAGTCCGCTTTTTGCAGACGAAATCCTCTTAGTCACCGTACCCATTAAGGTACAATGTTCCTCTGAGACTGATGCTTGCTGCAGAAGGCATGTCAACATATCCGGCTATATATCAGATAGTTCAGGGCTTTTGTTTTCTATCTCTCTAGGAGCCGAACACCCCGGACCTCGGGCGGTCGAAGAACCACCTTCTGGCCTTATCCTCCTTTGCGGATTGGGAGAGATCCTCCGGGACGACACCTCGGGGTCGTCCGCCCTATGGGGTGGGGAAGTATGAGGAGGCGTTTCGCTCTCCATCATCTCCAGAAGAAGATTCCCTGAGGACGAAGATTGTTGAGGAAGGCTATAGGCCGAACTACAAAACATGCGTTTCAAAAATTACTCCCACAAACAGGAAAAGAACGGGGTATGCTTACAAAACGCCCTTGTTCACTTACGACTCGGCTAATGGCTGGCCCCCTTGTGGGCGCTGTGTGGCAACATTGCACCCCAGATCAGGGCTCCCTGATAGGGATTTCTTCCCTCGCTTGGAGGCCTCTGCCTTCAAGTCTTCGAGGGCGGCCCTTTTCTTCTCGTGGGGGGAGGGAACATTAGATTCTCCTCCCCGTTCGTCCTCCGACACGGGAGTTCCGACTTCCCTAGATATGGTGCGCGACGTACCTCCGGTATGGAGGCCACTTTTGACCTCCCCGCTCCTCTCCTTGTCTTCTCCCAATGGCACTTGATAAGGCGCACGAGCCAGCATTCTGGTTAAAACTGGATCCGTTGAATCTTAGGGAAGAGGGGCCGAACACCTGATCCTCTCTGCCTTCTTTATCTAGCCCTGGCCGAGGATGGTTTTTCAGAATAAAGTTATGATAAACATAACGGTAATATGTTTGGTTGTTGAGTACTTACTGGGGTATCTGGATGGTTGCAGTCGAGGCCCGCATCCTCTGTAGTGTCCAGACACTTTTTTCGTGATCCGAAGACTAATTTATACATCCCTTCGAGCGTCATGCCGAAGAAGTGATGAACGGTTCATGGTCCTTCTGGGTTGAACTCCCACATATGGAGAGGTTGTCATTGGCATGGTAGGACCCGACGGACCAGCATTACTTGAATTACTTTGACAAGACTGATGTCCTTCTCGATGAGATCCTGAATGCGGCTTTGCAATGTCCGCATGTCATCAAGCGATCCCCAGTCTAGCCCCTTGTTGACCCATGATGCAAGCTGTGGCGGAGGACCAGATCAGAAGGCGGGGGCAGCCGCCCACTTTCTACCTCGGGGTGCTGTAATATAAAACCACTCCTGCTGCCATAGGTCGGAAACTTCCGGGATGGAACCCTTTGGCCATAAAACATTGGTACCTTTGCTTATTATAGCACCTCCGCACTCCGCGTGTCACACGTCGATTATATTCGGCTTCACATTGAAGGTCTTAAGCCATAAGCCGAAGTGTGGGGTGATGCGGAGGAAGGCCTCACACACGACAATGAACGATGAGATGTGGAGGAAGGAGTCCGGAGCTAGATCATGGAAATCTAGCCCGTAATAGAACATGAGCCCTCTAACAAAGGGATGAAGACCGAAGCCTAGCCCTCGGAGGAAGTGAGAGATAAATACGACACTCTCATTGGATTTGGGAGTAGGGATAACCTGCCCTTGAGCAGGAAGCCTATGAAGGATTTCCGCTGTCAAGTACCTTGCTTCCCTAAGCTTCGTGATGTCCTTCTCTGTGATAGAAGAGGCTGTCCACCTGCCTTGAAGGCTGGGTCCGGACATGGTCGGAGGTCCGAAGCGCTTGGACTGAACCTTGGGTGTTGTAACTCGAGGTGGGAGAAGGGAAGGATTAAGCGTGGAAAGAAAAGGACAGGTCTTGGCCTCTTTATAAAGAGGATGAATGTCAAGCGTCCTCCGCGTGGCCTTTGAAACTTGCATAATACAAGGAATCATACCATTGGGGCGGTTGGGTTACCCACGCCCGTATTGATGAGAATCCCGTAATAAGGGGACATGATCTCTGCTTCGACAAGACGTGCCAATAAAACTGCCTCGCAGAACATGGAGTAGCAGGTTGGAAAAACGGTTTGAATAATGACCGGGCCACAGCGTGATGTCACGCTATGGAAAGGTTGTCAGCAGATTAGATTTGTGGAATATTGTACTCTCTATAGTGGTATGTGGAATTTGTTTTGTAGAGCCGGACACAATTCTTGTGTTCAAGATCTACTTTGGAGTATTCGGAGAAACAACCCGCCTTGCAATGCCGAAGACAATTTGCGCGCCGGACTTATCGTCATTGAAGCTTGGTTCAGGGGCTACTGAGGGAGTCCTGGATTAAGGGGTCCTCGGACAGCTGGACTATATGCGTATGCCGGACTGTTGGGCTATGAAGATACAAGATAGAAGACTTTGTCCCGTGTCCGGGTGGGACTCTCCTTTGCGTGGAAGCAAGCTTGGTGATTCGGATATGTAGATCCCCTTCTCTGTAACTGACTTTGTGTAACCCTAGCCCCCTCCGGTGTCTATATAAACCGGGGGGTTTAGTCCGTAGGACGAGAACAATCATAATCATAGGCTAGCTTCTAGGGTTAGCCTCTACGATCTCATGGTAGATCAACTCTTGTAATACTCATATCATCAAGATCAATCAAGCAGGAAGTAGGGTATTACCTCCATAGAGAGGGACCGAACCTGGGTAAACATCATACCCCCTGCCTCCTGTTACCATTAGCCTTAGACGCACAGTTCGGGACCCCCTACCGAGATCTGCCAGTTCTGACACCGACAACCACCTCCACTCCGGTCGCCCTATCCGTCACCGTGGACCTTTGGCATGCTCGGCTGGGACATCCGAACTCCGCCACCCTTCATCATATTCTTAGGACTTTTTCACTCACGTGTAATAAAACCGATGATTATACTTGTCATGCTTGTCGCCTCGGCAAGCATGTTCCTCTTCCGTTTAGTGCTTCCTCATCGGTCGCATTGTATCCATTTGAGTTGATTCATAGTGATTTATGGACATCTCCAGTTGCTAGTAATACGGGTTTCTTATACTATCTTGTCCTACTTGATGATTTTTTGCATTATGTGTGGACCTTCCCATTGCGGAGAAAATCCGATGCACTCTCTGTTCTCACTATGTTTTACTCCTATGTTGCTACGCAGTTTGGGCATCCCATTCATGCATTGTAGACTGACAACGGGAAGGAGTTCGATAACACTGGGGTTCGCACCCTTCTTGCCACACATGGCATGATTCTTCGTCTCACCCACCCGTATACCTCCCAACAAACTGGTCGCGCTGAACAGATTCTCCGCACTCTAAATGATTGTGTGCACACCCTTCTCTTCCATGCTAACATGATATGTCTCCAACGTATCTACTTTTTCTCACGCTTTTCCTCTTGTTTTGGACTCTAATTTGCATGATTTGAATGAAACTAACCCCGGACTGACGCTGTTTTCAGCAGAACTACCATGGTGTTGTTTTTGTGCAGAAATAATAGTTCTTGGAATGGAATGAAACTTTGCGAGGATTTTTTATATCAATAATAAGAATTTCTGGAGCCAAGACCCGTCGGAGAGGGTCACCTGGGTGGGCACAACCCACCAGGGCGTGCCCCCCTCTCCTGGCGCGCCCAGGTGGGTTGTACCCACCTGGTGGCCCCATAGATGACCCCCCTGATACTACAAAATCACATATTTCCATAAAAAAAGCAGGGAGAAAAAATTATCGCGATCCACGAGACGGAGCCACCGCCAAGCCCTATTCTTCCTCGGGAGGGCAGATCTGGAGTTTGTTTGGGGCTCCGGAGAGGGGGATCTTCGTTCTTCGTCATAACCAACCCATCTCCATCGCCAATTCCATGATACTCCACACCGGGAGTGAGTAATTCCTTCATAGGCTCGCTGGTCAGTGAGGAGTTGGATGAGATTGATCATGTAATCGAGTTAGTTTTATTAGGCCTGATCCCTACTATCCACTATGTTCTTAGATTGATGTTGCTATGACTTTGCTATGCTTAATGCTTGTCACTTTGGGCCTGGGTGCCATGAACTCAGATCTGAACTGTTTATGAATTCATCATTTTATCCATGTTTCATATCCGATCTTGCAAGTTATAGTCACCTACTACAGTTATGATCCGACAAACCCGGAGTGACAACAATCGGGCCCACTCTCAGTGATGACCGTAGTTTGAGGAGTTCATGTATTCACTATGTGTTAATGCTTTGTTCCGGTTCTCTATTAAAAGGCTTAGTTTTCAATATGGACCCCGCTGCCACGGGATGGTAGGACAAAAGATGTCATGCAAGTTCTTCTAATAAAGCACATATGACTATTTACGGAATATATGCCTACATTATATCGATGAACTAGAGCTAGTGCCGTATCGCCCTAGGTTATAACTGTCACATGATGAATATCATCCAACAAGTCACTGATCCAATGCCTAAAATTTATCTTATATTGCTCTTGCTAAGTTACTACTGTCGCTACTACTATCGTTACTACTACAATATCACTGCAATCACTGTTACTTACCATTACTATTGCTGCTATCATCAAAACTATCATACTACTGTGCTATTTGCTGCAGATAATTAATATCTAGGTGTATTTGAATTGACAACTCAGCTGCTAATACCTTCAAATACTCTTTGGCTCCCCTTGTGTTGAATCTATAAATTTGGGTTGAATACTCTACCCTCAAAACTGTTGCGATCTCCTATACTTGTGGGTTATCAAGACCTTTTTATGGCGCAGTTGCCAGGGAGCATAGCTATATTTGCTGAGTCACTTGGGATTATTATCATATTATCACTATGAAGAAACTGAAGGATGCTAAGACTACGAGTTTTTGCTCAAAGGCGAGGGGAGATAGTTGTGCTGGTTGTGTTTTCAGGAAATGAACTATTGCACAAGCTGAAGAATTATTAAACAACATATTGAAAAAAAATAATGATTGGACTATTCCTGAACCACCGCCTAAACCCACTTCGAAGAATAGGGGTATATTATATCTCAGTCCTGAAGATATGCAAGGGGCAAAGAAATCTATGAAGGAAAAAGGTATTAAAGCTGAGGATGTTAAAAATTTACCACCTATCGAAGAAATACATGGGCTTGATACACCACCACTGCCAAAGATGGTAGAGGTAAATTCTCTTATGAAGTTCAATGAAAATGATAATCCTCACAATATGCACCCTAGCCAATGCCTTTATGAGTTTGAAAACTACATTAGAAAACAAGACCACTTCAATGCAAATGTTATGAAACAATTGAAATATAATTCTGATATGATTACTCGCTTGAGTGACTTGTTATTTAGAATCTCAAATGATGTTAAAGGTGTTGGAAAACATGCTTCTATGGTTCAAACCCAGTTAGAACAAGTTGCTAAATCACAAAGAGAATTACTTGATGAAATGAATCATAATATACATGACTTTGCTGTTAGAGTTGCAACTAGAGGAGGTAAAATGACTCAGGAACCACTTTATCCCGAGGGACACCCAAAAAGAATTGAACAAGATTCGCAAAGAAATAACACTAGTGCACCTAGTCCTTCCAAAAAGAAAAAGAAAAAGAAAAATGATAGGACTTCACATGCTTCTAGTGAACCTGAAATAGACAAACCTCCTGATAATGAAAATGAAACTTCTATCTCTGATGCTGAAACTCAATCTGGTAATGAACACCCACCTAGTGATAATGAAAAAGACAATGATGAAGTTCATAAAGAACCAGATAATGATGCTGAGATAGAACAACCTGTTGATCTTGATAACCCACAACCTAAGAATAAAATATATGATAAAAGAGACTTTGTTGCTAGAAAACACGGTAAAGAAAGAGAACTGTGGGTTCAAAAACCTATGCCTTTTCCACCCAAGTCAACTAAAAAGAAAGATGATGAAGAATTTGAACGCTTTGCTGAAATGTTGATGCCATTCTTTTTGCGTACTCGCTTGACTGATATCCTTAAAATGCCTCCTCATGCAAAGTATATGAAAGACATCATCACAAATAAGAGAAAATACCGGAAGCTGAAATCTCCATTATGGTTGCTAACTATACTTTTAAAGATGGAGTACCTAAAAAACTCAGTGATCCGGGTATACCAACTATACCTAGCTCTATCAAAAGGAATTATGTGAAAACAGCTTTGTGTGATTTAGGAACTGGTGTTAGTGTTATGTCTTTCTCTTTATATAAAAGACTTGACTTGAATAAACTCACACCTACTGAAACATCTTTGCAAATGGCTGATAAATCAACTGCCATACCTATCGGCATCTATGATGATGTGCCCGTTGTTGTTGATAATGTTACTATTTTGACTGACTTTGTTATACTTGAGATGCTCGAGGACGACAACATGTCGATTATCCTTGGTAGACCCTTCTTGAATACTGCAGGGGCTGTTATTGATTGCAATAAAAGCAAGATCACTTTTCATATTAATGGTAATGAGAATATGATGCACTTTCCGAAGAAACAATTCCAAGTGAATGGTATTAATGTTATTGAAAAATCTCCAACAATCACTCTTGGAAGTTTTCAAATACCTCTACCTACTATCAAAAAGAAATATGAAATTCTTATTGTTGGGGAAATGCATATCCCCATTGAGGTAACTTAGTGATTTACGAAAGTTCTTCTGTTTCATGCTAATCGAAAGTAGTTGTTAATAAGACCTGATCAACCTTATTAATGAATCATTTTTGAATGGTATGAAGTTGATGAATTTAGTAAGCACTACCTTCTGTCCCTACCTTTTGTTTTCTGTTTTTACTAGTTGAATAAAATAAAATGCCATGTTTTGTCTATTTTCTAAATTTCCCGTGCAATAAAAAAAGGACCCAAAAATAAAAGTTCTCAGAATGCTCTAAAAATTTTTCACGATTTTTTTTGAATATTTCTGTTTTTTTGCTGCAAATAATCCCAGAGGGAGGTGCACCAGGTAGGCACAACCCACCTGGGTGCGCCAGGACCCCCAGGCGCGTCCTGGTGGGTTGTGGTCCCCATGTGGGCTGTAACAGCCTTGATTTTGGCCCTTTTCTTTTTCTTTTGATTTATTTGGTTTTTGCTCTGTTTTTCTTTTTGGAGTGGTTCTGTGGCCTTGCCACCTGGGAAATCATCCTCATTCCCCCTCCCAAGTGGCTCATCATTCTCAAAACCTTGCCTAGATCATGTCACTTCACTCCTTGACCAAACCCTAAAATTCTTTTCTAGGGAAAATTCCTTTTTCATTAAAGGAATAACCATATCTGCCCTAGGTTGTGAAGCAACCTATATTTCTGTCCATCCAAAAATCCCCAAATAATTCTCATAATTCCCTTGGGTCATATATAGCTCAAATATGCCCAAACATTTACTTGGCCAGTTCAAAAATAATTCCCCAATAATTATTCTTCATTTCTGTCCAGTGTGGTTGTTTGTGAAGGAATTACCACCTATATTTTCTTGATTGCTCCCCAACTCCTTGGGCATGCTTATATGTCCAAATAATTGCCTCATTCACAAGTTCAACTCTATTTGCCTAGCCAATCTTCCTCACCAATTTTTCAAAGTTTCTGTCAAACAGAAGCCATTGTGAAGGAAGTACTAGATAGGAATATCCAAATGAGTTGTACTTTTGCACACTCCTTAATGTGCTCATATGAACCCCCTCCACCCATTTGCAGCCCCATCCAATCATCTATGTGAGCACATGAGCCAATCTTTGATTCTGGCAATATCTTCAAGTTGTGAAGCAAGTGTATTTTATATTGCTTCAAAAATCCTGATAAATTACCAGATCATTCTTATACCCATAAAACATATCTCCACCCATTTTGGGCATATTTCATCAAGCCATTATCCCTCTAGAATTTTTGCAAGTTTCTGTCTAGAGGAGATGCTTGTGAAGGAAGTACCATTTTGGTTTATCTCATCATCTTCATATGATCAAATAACCCTGCCTTGCTCAAACTCAGCTCAATCCAATAAACCATGTGAGTGCATCATCCAAATCTCATTTATGGACCATTTTTGCAGTTGCAAAGCAACTATATTAAACCTTGGTCCATTTCTCCTCAAACTTACCAGGATGAAAGTCCTTCTTTACCTTAACCTCGCAGACAACTCCATTACTCCCAAAACCCTTCCTGTTGATCACCAGTGCTCCCCCAAGTTTACTGCAGTAAACTTCAGAGGGTGATAACCATTTAACCATAGCAGTTTTAACCAAACTACCACCTCAGTTGCAACCTACCCAGGAAGGACTAACCCCTAGACATCAATTGCCAGCCATTTGGCTCTTCTTGATGCCAGTCTGCGCGGTGACCACCTCCTTGGCATGCCATGGACGCAAGCTGAATGGATTCTTTTTCGGGCCCCTCCCCCTCTCGTCGTCTTTGCGCTCGTGAGCATGTCCAGCAGCAAGCTCTCGTCATCGCTGTTCCTCCTGGAGCCATCCCCCCCTCCGTAAGCCCTCCGTCAGTGCTCGTCACCGCGCGCCCACGGGCGCACTATGGCCGACTGAGCCTTAATGGCGCCGTGGCTTCTTCCTTCTCTTGTCCCCGAGCTTTGCTCGTCTCCGTGACCTCTGTGGCTCGTCCGTTGTCTCCCTCATCGCGTTCCTGCGCCTTCTCGTGATCGCTGCCATCGCCAGGGACTCGGCCGGACGTGCCAGGCGGCACCCGAGCCCGTGCCTCTCGCTCCGGCTATTTATAGCCCCTCCCCTCGCCTCCCAAGCATCCCAGCAGCCTCTACCCACTTCCCCACGACTCCCTGACCACTAGGCCGAGCTCCATAAGCTCTCCTCGAACCCCGTAGCCGCCATGGCCGCTGCCCCCTCCGGTCTAAATCCACCCGAACCAAGCCCTACCCCTCCTCCCTGACCTCACCACTCTCTTCCTGGTGCTCCGGCGGTCCGCCCCACATCTTCTCCCTCTTGCCGGAGTGCCCGAGTGGCCATGCCCCCAAGTCAAACCGCCGTCGGAGCCGTCTTTGTCCCCTCTTCGCCGTGGTTACCCTGCTCCCCTCCGGCGTCTCCTCTACGCGGGGATGGGTGCGGCGGGCCATGCTGAGCACGCCGATGGCCTTGGCTCGGCCTAAGGTGGCCGGAGCCAGCCGGACCGCCGCTGGCCTCGCCCTGCTCCCTCTCCTCTGTTCCTGTCGGGGGAGCAGCGGGAGGAAGAAGGAGCCAGGCCAGGTGCCCCCCCGGCCCGTGGGCCCCACCAGTCAGTGGCTGAGGCGTTGAGTCGGCCTACTGACATGGATAAGTGGACACGGCTTTTGCCGTGTACACTTTCATCCACCGAAAGCGTATTTCCCTGAGTGCACGTTCTGTTTTTCTGTTAAGGGCCTGTTTGTGATGATTTTTATTATGAAGAGGTCCCTGGGAGAAAAACAGCTATAACTTTTTAACCATAGCTCCAAATGAGGTGATTCCAAAGCCTACTTCTTCGTTTCGTCGAGCCCGTTCTGATGGAATCATTTTCATGTTGTTTTGACACTATGAAAATGACCATTTTTCCCTTGCACTTATTCAGCCCTCTCCGAGAGAGAACGTTTTCCGGCGATTCGTTCCGCGAGTTTCTCGCATTTTCGCCCGGTGATTTCTTCCACCCTAGGCAAGCCACAATAACCACTTGAATGATAGTCATGTAGTAGCCATGGTTTTCAACTTGAACCTTTATTAAATGTTTGCTTGTTGAAAAGATGGTTATCGTTGTTCTGGTGATGTTTAGAGTTGCATGTTCACTTTTGTGCTATGTTGTCTTGTACTCTGTTATTTTGTTCTACCTGCTAGTATTTCCTGTCATATGTTTATGCTTGCTAGTAGTACATGTTGATGTTGGTGATGGTCTTCGGTGCATGACTGCCGTCTGTCCCGAGTACCATTGTTATGCATGTTCCATTGCATCCAGTTGGTTTAATGCTTGCATGATGGCATTGTTGATATATTCTTGCATGATATTTATTGTTGATGCTAGTGGTCATGCTATGTTTCGGAGAAGTATGTACTGGTGATGTTCATGCTAGTCAGTATGTCATGCTCAGTGGATATGATTCATTGTTGATGTGGTGGATAGTTATGTGATACCCTCATGATTATGTTGATATGATGTTCATGCATTGTAATTTGCTTCATGTTATTTTATCATGGCTCAGCATATTTGCATTCAATTTGAACTGGATTAAATTGAACTTGGACAACTGTTGGCTGAGTCATGGTGCCGCTGAATCGAGCTGACCAGTGCAACCATGCTTGCCGATATGGGACGACCCTAACTGGGACTATTGTCATGCCTCTCTCTGGTGCCTCCAACGAGGGAAGGTTATGGGCGCGCGCTACCCTGATTAGGTAGGCGGACATAAGCCTTGTGTTCCCGTAGTTGTTATAGCCGGCGGGTCCCCGTTTGGGACCATTTATTGTTTTGGCCACGACGGTGGTCGTTGTGTCTTTGGTAGACACGGGGCCACCCATGACTTAGCCCAGTGGGGAGTGAGTCGGAGTGGCCGGGAGAGTGTCATGGCAGTAGGATGGTTTTGTTGGTACGCCGTTGGTCCACCCGAATGGGAGTGCGAGGCCATGCGTTCCATAGTGTGGGTACAATGTACTAACCTCTGCAGAGTGTATATTAAATCTATCGATAGCCACGCCCGCGGATAAGGGCCTAGTTCGTGTCAGTCACACTGTGAGTCAACAGTATTAATAATAACTTGATTAATGACAACCCCGGTTCGATGATGAGATAAGTTGGTTGTGATCGCCAGAAAGATCACCGTTTGAGACCAAGTGTTGGTCATGGTTGTGATCGCCGGAAAGATCACTGTGGTATCAAGGATACAGAGTTGTTGGATATTCGTGATGTTGTGCGAGAATCGTGGGTAAAGATCAAGCTCCTTGTGGTCATTTAATGATCGCTACGGTATTGTTCATACCAAGCTTGATTTGATCCTAAGATGATCGTGTGATGTCCGAGGTTGGTAAGTGATGCATGTGACGGTTACCAGGTAACCCGAGTGGAATAAGTGGTGCATGTAATGTCATCATTTTGCATGCTAGTATCATCATGTCATGCTCATATTGTTCTAGTTGTATCCTTTTTATGTTGGTCATGCCATGTTATTCTGATGATCTCATGGATAATTCCTGTTTAACCTGTAATTGCCATGCTGTTGTCTGTCTTGAATGCTTCTATTTATTGTGAGCTTGCAAGTACATTCAATGTACTGACCTGGCGTGTCATGCCAGTTTGCAGGTCATGCCGGATTAGATTGCTTGCTTGTCGTGGTTTCCGTTCGTGCGAGCTAGATCGTGTCCCAGCCAAAGTCCCTGCGGAGTGGAGTTCACTACCTTCATCGTTGTTCCGCTGCTAGAAGATTTCCAGTGTTACGAGTTGTTCCGCTGCTAGCATAGAGCAAGTGTAGTATCGCAGTCATAGTGTTGCTGTGCCGATGTGAACCTTTGTAGCATCAGACCTTTGTATTATTATTCTTGTAACAAGGTCTGATTTGTTCTATGTCAAGCAGTGCCGTATTCCAGAAGACTTCTCCTTGATCTCTGGGCTGGAATACGGGGCGTTCGGTTTCTTTGAGCCGGGGTGACACAGGCTTGGTATCAGAGCAGGTCTGGCTGTAGGACGCCCTAGTCAGCGCGAGCGGTAGAAACCGGTAGAAATCGATAGTATAGAGTCTAGATTGTTTATTGCATTTGGTTGCTGCATTTGTTTGTTGCATAACATGCATATAGCCTTAGTATTTGTGATAACGTTTTATCTGGTGAGTGTAGCTGGCATCGGTTCAGATCCACTACAGTTCAGCCTCTGCATTTCTCCAGTTCCTTTTTCTTTCGGTGTTTGGTGTCATTTCTGTCCCAGCAGAGTGATGCCAAGTGATCCCGACACTGTTTGCAAAAATGGTGCGCAGGTATCATGCCGATGTCTTTCTTTCAGTCCCGTCTATCATTTTGGTGATGGACATGCTTCTATCCCGGATCATTCTTTTATTTTGCCGTGTTGGCAACCCTAATGATCTTAGTCATCAAGAAAGCACTACAAAAAAAAGATACATATGTGACATTTTGGGCCAAACGATTTTATTTTTCTGTCATACATATGACACTTCTATGACGATAATTTTGACAAAACCCGGTATCATCATAGATGTGGTGGGCTCATACTTCTATGACAAAAAATCATGACAGAAAATGGGCTTTTCATCCTGGGCGGGCCGGGGACGCAACTGCATGACATTCTTTGGGCCGTCCATGACGGAAAAAACCGTGGTAGAAATGAGCGCGAGGAAAATTTCAGGGAGTTCCCGGTTATGGTGGGTGGTCGGGGGCCAAGCGATGCGCGTTTCTCTCGTACACGTACGCACGCGTGTGCGAGGTGTTGGCTCTAACTAAACCCGAGCGAGGCGTTGGGCTCTAACTGAACCCGAGCGATTGCACTGCAAGCTACGCATTACTGAACCCGAGCGATCGATCGATGGCTGTTAACTGAACCCGATGGAGCGATTCCTTCGCTACTGCTGCTAACTGAAGCCGATCGATTGGATGAACAGTGAGCGTTGCA
>NC_041383.1:105938806-105963787 GCF_002162155.2 Triticum dicoccoides
ACGATGGAGGGGTTCCCGTGGAGGGGTGGTTGAACAGGACCCCGTGGTGTGGAGGGCTGGATGAACAGTAGATGGTGGAGGGGTGCCTGTGGAGGGGGTGGTTGAACAAGATCCCGTGGTGTGGAGGGCTGGATGAACAGTAGACTATGGGGGGGGTGCCCGTGGAGGGGTGGTTGAACAGTAGCCGGTGGAGTAGCGCGCGGTGGAGGCTGGACGAACAGGAGCCCGTGGATGAACAGTCGCAGGTGGAGGCTCGAGGAGGTCGACGGTGGATGAACAGTAGCCCGTGGAGGCTGGAGGAGGTCGACGGTGGAGATGAACAGTATCCCGTGGAGTCCCGTTTTGCGGTACACCACACCCCTCCCGATGAACAGGACCCCTGTTTCGACCGTAGCGCTCCAACACAAGTCCGTTTTGTCCATTTTGCGGTACGCCACACCCCTCCCGATCAATAGGACCCCCGTTTCGACCGTAGGAGGTCCGTTTCCTCCGTTCTGCGGTACGCCAGGCCTCGTTTCCATCGCCTGTTCCGTCCAAGCCCTCCAGATGAACACGACCACACATTCCATTCCAACCTAGCCGGTTGGCTCCCCATGAACACGACGACGACGCTGTTTCTCCGTTCCGACCCAGCCAATGTACACGAGCCCTGGCCGTACGTATATATGCGCGAGTAGGCATTTGAGACCCCGCCCGTATGTACACATACGTGGCCATATTTTCTTTCTTGCGCACTGGCTGCTATACGTACGTGTACATGCTACGTGCGCGCCTCTACTACGACACGAGCGCGCCTCTACTACGACACATGCGCGCCTCTACATCCACCAGTATGTACGTACACGTTCGCGACCAGAATGACAACGCTACGTACGCTTCGACCAGGTGGGTCCCGACTGTCAGGCACTACCTTGCGTGCGAAGATGTAGCTGGTGGTTCCCAGCAGTCAGGGGGGCGAATCATTTTGTTTTTTTTGCCTGGACGTACTTCCTTGCGTGCGAAGGTGTAGCTAGTGGGTCCCAACAGTCAGGGGGGAAAGATTTTTTTCGCGAAATACGGTGGCCCGTCCGGTGGGTCCCTGCTGTCAGGTGGAGGAATAATTATTTTGCGGGTAATAAGGAGGCACTTCCTTGCGGTCGCCATGGACCCAGCTGTCAGCCTCTCCACGTACAGTCCACGTCCGATGGAAGCCAGTCCTTGACCTCATTGACCACGCCGCGCCGAGAGCACCAGGGCGGTGGACGACGGCGAGGCCTAGGAAGGGGATGATGCGGAGCCGGGGAAGACGCAGCAGTGGATGCCCACGCGTAGAGGAGTATGAGGGTTCATTGGTTCGCTGTGGTGTGAGGCTGCCATCACCGCAGAATAACAATTAACAGGGGGTGTGGGTGAGTAGAGGGATGGCCTGGCCAGCGGTGGGAGTAGTAGGGGGCGGTGAGGCCTCCGTTGCATCGCAGCCGGCCACAGGAGGCAGGAGCACGAGGCACGACCGGCGCTGGTTTGGGCGGCTGGAGAAAGAAGACCAGATGTTGAAGAAGCACTACGGCCGTTGGATGGACATCGTACGATTACTGGAGCTAGAATCGTGCATATTGACTAAGTTGACAAAGCCCTCCGTCCCCGTCAACTTAGTAGGCCCACAAGTCAGACTGCCACTATACTGGGTCCCAGCTAACAGGGGGAGTATTCATTTTTTTGTGCGTAATAAGGAGGCACTTCCTTGCGTGCGAAGATATAGCTGGTGGGTCCGAGCTGTCAGCGGCGGTAACATTTTTTTCGCGAAATACAGAGGCCCTTTCGGTGGGTCCCTGATGTCAGGTGGAGGAATCATTATTTTGCGCGTAATAAGGAGGCATTTCCTTGCGTGCGGCCATGGACCCAGCTGTCGGCCTCTCCATGTACAGTCCACTTCAGATGCATGTCGATCGTTTACCACGTTGACCAGGCCGCGCCGAGAGCACCAGGGCGGTGGACGACGGCGAGGCCTAGGAAGGGAACGACATGGAGGCAGGGAAGACTTGGCAGTTGTTTCCCATGCGGAGGGGAGTACGACTGTACGAGGGTTTACTGGTTTGTCTGCCATCGCCGGAGAATAACAACAGGTGTGGGTGAGTAGAGGGATGGCTAGGCCAGCGATGGGAGTACGGTGGGGAGGTGAGGCCTGCGCGGCAGCACAGCCGGCCGCGGGGAGGAGGGAGCAGGCAGTCCCGCCGGCGCTTGTTTGAGCGGCTGGAGCAGGAAGAGCAAAGATTGAAGAAGCACGACGGCCGTTGGATGGACATCCAACAGTCACTGCTTGTGCGTCAACCTTTTTTTAGGAAAGCCTCAAATCTGTGGAAAATAGCATACGACCCATCTGCCATTATTTCTAATAATTTACAGCCCATTTGCTAATTCTTAAGGTTTTTTTGGAGCCCATATTCTTTTTGTTAGCATTACAGCCTATATTGTGGCCACGGTTAAAAAATTATACGAATTTTTGCATATTTCGGTGCGGTACGAACTGTTTTTAATCCCGAAATTTCGACTCACATTCAAACTGATTTTAAAAATAAATGTATATCAATATAAAATCCAACAAATTCTCCACGCATAAAAATTAATGTAATTTAAAATCTCGAAATAAAAAAAAAGATATTTGAAACTAATTGCCGGTTTGATGTGTTTTAAAAATGTACAACCCATTTCTCATTACTGATGGGCCATTTTCTCAGCCACCCGAATGAAAGCTCTCCTCGTCTTGAAAGATTTGCAGCCCAACAGGCCTGACAAAGTGACTTACTTGTCAAGTCACAGAAAACTGGGCTGTGGCCGTGGACCCAGCTGTCAACCTTATTTTGCATATTTCGGTGGAGTCCGAACTGTTGTAATCCCGAAATGATAAACATTTTTTAAGAACTTATTGATTTTCCACAAAAATCGTTTTGTTTTTGTAAGCAAATAATACGTGGGACAATTGAGTTGGTTTAAGGGAAAACAAGTGGTAAAAAATCAGCGCTGGGTGGGAAAAACAACAAAAATAAGGATGTAAATATGAAAAGGGAATTTTATGTGTTTTCAATATAATGATACGTGTATATGAACTAGTAAAACTATAGGTAGAGATTAGAAAACGGATGTAGGACATGCGTTTCAAGAGGAAAATAGAACCGGGCTGTGTGTTTGATTCAGTAAAAAAATCTGCCTGCGGATGTTGTATGACAAATATAACTAACGCTGGCGGGCCGGAGGCTAGTAGATACCTGCTGGATCTTTGTGCCCCGTTGTCGTCATGGGCTGGGCCTGATAAAAACAAAACCAACCCTGGGCAGTCTACAGCCCAGTTGAAACTTGCTCGACCTGAAAAAACAATATACGTGCTCAATAAAAGAGAGAATTCTGCAAGTACAGACTGATAACTGGGATGCAGCACGGATATTGTTTTTTTATCGTGATAATAAGTGCATGCACTTGTTTCGAAAAAAATGGAGAACTGGGAATTCGAACGGCAGGTGCTTATGCTACCCATCAAATAAAAATCAGGTGCCTGAAAATTTGTTTCGAAACAAATGATTCAGCTTTATATCCACGTCGACCCTCGACATGATGGTTGGAAGCAAATGCAAGTTCATACCAAAAGATCGTTAACAACAACACCAACTTGCGGACAACAAGGTAGTACAACTACCAATACCAAACTACTCCCTCCGTCCCATAATATAAGAATGTTTATAACACTACACTAGTGTTAAAAATGTTCTTATATTATGGAACGGAGGGAGTAACTTATAATCTTTTTACTCCTGGCCCTAGTGTTTGTCTGGTAGAAAATCTTGCAGAGGACTAGCTCCCGCTCCTTCTCTTGCTCCAGGTCCCCAAGGTGGTACTGGTGCATCACCCAGTTGGTCCTCTGCTGGTCGAAGTTCTTGTTGGTGTGCAGCACCAGAACCTTTTTTGCTGCCCGTCTGCCGGCCGTTGACCATCACTGGCAAGGTATTGCCGGTCTTGTGCCACATCGCGTGCATGCCGCACTCTGATTGTATCTTGTAACACATCCACGTGCCCCTTTGAACGCCCTAGAATTGCGCTGGAAGAAATGCTTCCTTAGGCCACTCAGTGTGATACCTGCAGTATTGTGGAATACAAGTTTTAGTGTACGTAGTTGGCATTTTCATAACATCTTTGGCATGTTGCAGTCACTTGTTTCACTTTTTATTAACTGTCAAATTGTAATTGCTTCACCAGGTCTGTGTCTAAAAAGAAAAATAGAGCTACAAACAAAGGAATATGTTTGTGCAAGTAGACGGCCGATCGGTGTCTTACCTGGAAGTTTCTCAGGTTGGGTGTAGCATATGCATGCCGTGCTCGCTGTCGATGGTTAGTATGAACAAATCAATGAGAGACTGAAATCTCGCACTGTCAGCACTCACTTTGGCCTCAAGGTGCTCGATTAGCTCCTGATCCGTGGGATCGAACTTGACGCCAGCCGGCTGTCGGTGTCAAAACCGGCGGATCTCGGGTATGGGGTCCCGATCTGTGCGTCTTAGGCTGATGGTAACAGGAAGCAAGGGACACAATGTTTACCCAGGTTCGGGCCCTCTCGATGGAGGTAAAACCCTACTTCCTGCTTGATTAATATTGAAGATATGTGGAATACAAGAGTATATCTACCACGAGATCGTAGAGGCTAAACCCTAAGAGCTAGCCTATGATGGTATGATTGTAATTGTGATCGGCCTTCTAAGGACCAAGCTCTCCGGTTTATATAGACACCAGAGAGCTAGGGTTTACATGGAGTCGGTTACAAGGAAGGAAACATAATATCCGGATCGCCAAGCTTGTCTTCCACGCAAAGGAGAGTCCCATCCAGACACGAGCTGAAGTCTTGAGTCTTGTATCTTGACGCTTCTATAGTCCGGACGATGAATACGGTTCGGCTGTCCGGATACCCCCTTATCCTAGACTCCCTTAGTAGCCCCTGAACCAGGCTTCAATGACGATGAGTCCGGCGCGCAGTCTTGTCTTCGGCATTGCAAGGCGGGTTCCTCCTCCGAATACTCCAAGGTTCCCATCACGACGAACAGTGTCCGACGTCTTCATCAATGTTATACTCCTCGGCTTCTGTGTATCAATAATGACCATTTCCACGTGTCGAATGAATGTGAGGAGTCGAGGCATTTTTGTATTCGCCACCCTTGGTCCTTCGGGCTAGCCGCCTATTTGAAGAGACGGGGATTCCCAGATCCAAACCTCACTCTCCCTCCTCGAGCAAGCATCCAATAGAGCACCCAGAAAAAACCATTCCAGCATGGCCGGTCGTCGCAACTCTTCTGCTCGCTCCCCTTGCCCCAAGCCAGGAGACTGGGGAGAGTGTTCAGTTTCTCATAGCTGCTTGATAAAGTTACAAACCCAAGGGCTCCTCCCGCCGGCATTCATGTTCCCTGTGCGAGCCGGAGTGGCCACCTATAACAGCGAAGAACAAGCGGAGAGATCCCCCAATCTGTCTCTAGAGGAGCGAATATGCTTAATTCCGCATCTGTTAAGGGGCGTCGGGTTTCCTATTCATCCATTCCTTCGCGGGCTTCTGGAGTTCTACGGCCTCCAGCTGTATAATCTTACCCCAGCCTCCATACTGCATATAGCAGGGTACGTCGCCCTTTGCAAGCTATTTCTAGGCTGTGAGGCTCATTTCGGATTGTGGAAGAAGTTGTTCTGCCTTGTCCCCTGCAACCAGGGAGAATCCCTATGTCAAGTGGGCGGGGCCGAAGTATGGCGTATTGCTGAGACCGGATACCTGTCCGGTACTCCCAAGAAGGCTCCAGACAACTGGGCTTCAGAGTGGTTTTATATTGACGATGCTCCTCTTCCGTATCTAATCCAGACAGGACTCCCCAAGTTCAGTAACTCTCCGCTGAGGGCGCATCTAAGCCGGTGCCCCCGAGGCCCTCAAGAAGAGGATTCCAGGGAGGTACATTTCCTGATGAACAGGATAAAGTTACTGGCCAAATCCGGACTGACGATAGTCGAGGTGATGGCAATATGTATAATGCGGGGAGTGCAGCCGCTTCAATATCGGAGCAATCCCATGTGGCACTACAACGGGACAGACGATGCCACCCGCTGCGGCTGTAAGGGTCCGGACTCCCCCACCGCTCTGGCAAGGATACTGTCCGACCTGTACAAAGGAGAAGAGGAGGAATTCCTTCATATCAAACCGCGAGACGGATTCTCCATGTACAATCCCCCAAACTGGGTAAGTCGTTATTTATTTTATCGCTTCACTCATTGTGGCGTTTTTTTGCTAAAGTTCACCTGTGTCGATATTTCCAAGCAGGAACTGAGGAGGGACGTGGAAGGAATCACCAGCCCTTCTCCACAGCTAGAGGACCCCGAAAGGGCCCTGGATCCAGGACTCGAAGAAGACCCAGATGCGGCCATGGAGCTTGTCGACGGGATATTTTATCGGGCGAGCCGTGACGGCGCCCCAGTGGCTATTACCGCCGATTATCCCGGACTGTTACCTTCGTCGTGCGTAAGCCAAGCCGAAAACTCAATCCTCCGAAGAGAATTATTTCCTGATGTCACACCTTATCCCTGATATGTCGTGCTTTTGTAGAAGCAACGTTCGGAGCGTAGGGCCGAGCCCCTAGGGACCCATTAGCCACAACCGTCCGGATTGGGTAGGCTCAAGAGGAAGGCGATTAGAACCGATATGCCTCTACAGAGGTAAGAAAACAACCTTTCATGCAATTTTGTTGTCGTTTGAAGCATAACAGCGCCCTTCGTACATTTCGGCAGGAAGAGGAGTATCCGGAGATCCTGCCAACCACGCCTCCACTAGTCGGGCTCCAAGACCAACTTCGAGAGAGGAGGCGGACATAGGGCCGACGCCACATAGTCCTCCGACAGAGGACGCAGGTATGCTCTCCGCCACCAATTCGGAGGTAGAGAGCACCATGGATCATCGGCATCGACGGGCCGTGCTTCGCAACAACATCTTCTCTGAAGAGGCGTTTAATCCCTTCAATTCGGGAGACGCATACATCCGAGCTTCTCAAAGCGGACTCGCCCGGGCGACAGTCCAGTATACCAAAGATATACGGGTAAGAAAGCTTGATGAGTGTCGGTGTCAAAACCGGCGGATCTCGGGTAGGGGGTCCCGAACTGTGCGTCTAGGCAGATGGTAACAGGAGACAAGGGACACGATGTTTTTACCCAGGTTCGGGCCCTCTCGATGGAGGTAAAACCCTACTCCTGCTTGATTAATATTGATGATATGGGTAGTACAAGAGTAGATCTACCACGAGACCAGAGAGGCTAAACCCTAGAAGCTAGCCTATGGTATGATTGTTGTCCGTCCTACGGACTAAAACCCTCCGGTTTATATAGACACCGGAGAGGGCTAGGGTTACATAGAGTCGGTTACAATGGGAGGAGATCTACATATCCGTATCGCCAAGCTTGCCTTCCACGCCAAGGAATGTCCTATCCGGACACGGGACGAAGTCTTCAATCTTGTATCTTCATAGTCCAGGAGTCCAGCCAAAGGTTATAGTCCGGCTATCCGGACACCCCCTAATCTGGGACTCCCTCAGTAGCCCCCGAACCAGGCTTCAATAACGATGAGTCCGGCGCACAAATTTGTCTTCGGCATTGCAAGGCGGGTTCTTCTCCAAATCCCATATACCTGTTGAATAGTGTCCGGCTTCGGGTGAATGTTGCGCTCCTTGGCTTCTATGCCCAATAATGGCCATCTTCCACGTGTCAAACGAATGCGAAAAGCCAGGATGTTTTTTCATTTACCTCCCTAGCTGTGAAAGTGAGATGCCTATAAAAGAGACGGGGATTTAGATCCGAATCACACCATCCTCCCTTCGCGAGCTTTCATTGGAGCGCATTCGACAGAGATCCATTCCATCATGGCCGGTCGACGTAGCTCCTCCTCTCGCCCTCCCAGTCCTCAGCCTGGAGATTGGGAGAGATGCTCCGTCCCGCACAGCGAGCTAGTGGCGCTCCAAGCCAAGGGGTTACTCCCCCCGGCCTACATGGTCCCGGTTCGAGCCGGGCTCGCCACCTATAATGGTGGAGAGCAAGCGGAGAGCGTCCCCAATCCCTCCAAAGGAGAGCGGGTATGCCTTGTCCCTTATTTGATAAGAGGGCTCGGATTTCCAATTCACCCGTTTCTCCGGGGGCTCCTGGAGTTCTATGGCCTCCAGTTGCACAGCCTTACGCCTGCCTCCATATTGCATATTGCGGGCTTCGTAGCCCTTTGCGAGCTATTTTTGGGTATCGACGCTCATTTCATGTTGTGGAAGAAGATGTTCTGCCTCGTGCCCCATTCTCAGGAGGGGTGGATATATCAAGTGGGCGGAGCCGAACTAAGGCGCATCGCCGGGACCGGATATCTATCCGGAACCCCAAAGAAGGCGTCCGAAGACTGGCCTTCAGAATGGTTTTATATAGAAGACGTCCCCCTGCCGGACCCTGTACGGATTGGCCTCCCTGAGTTCGATATTGCTCCCTTGAAGAAGCGCCTGAGCTGGCGTCCATGGAGCCCTCAGAAGGAAAATGACAGGGACGTCCTTTGCCTGATGAGCCGGATAAGGTTGTTAGCTCATTTCAGACTGACCGTGATTGAGGTCATGGCCACATGCATTATGCGGGGGGTGCAGCCGCTTCAGTACAGAGGCCACCCCATGTGGGATTTCAACAGGGAGGACGACGCCACCCGGTGCGGCCGCAAGGTGCCAGATTCGGCTGCCACTTTAATAAAGATCTTATCCGCTTTGTACAAGGGAGAAGAGGAGGAATTCCTCCGCGTCAACCCACGGGGCGGATTTTCTATGTACAATCCTCCAAGCTGGGTAAGCAAACACTTTCACTTTCCCATTCATTTCATATTCCCATAGTTAAGTACTTAGTCTAGCAATTTCAATGCAGGAGCTACGCCAGACTGTAAAGGAGATAAACAGCCCTCCTCCACAACCCGAGGACCCGGAACGGTTCTTCGACCCGGACTCCCAAGAGGACCCGGACTTATGTGTGGAGCTGATTGATGGGGTGTTTCATCAATTGAGCAAGGACAACGCCTTGGTGGCCATTACGGCCGATTATCCCGGACTACTTCCAGCCTCAGAAGTAACCGAGACCGAAGTCCCAGCACTCTTAAAATGATCCATCCGTGCTTATTTTTGATTACCGCATACCAATGGCGTTTTTGCAGGGGAAGTCCTTGAGGCAGAGGGCCGAGCCTGCGGTGGCCAACCAACAAGGGGCATCAAGGTCCGGCAGGCTGAAAAGAAGCACGGTCCGGATTGAGAGCCGGTGCAATGGTATGTCGTGGCATTTTATTCCCAGGTTTTATTCCCTCGAGGCGTACCAATGCTCGTGCTCTCTTCAGGAAAAAGGGCGCTCGTCGGACTATATCCGGAGAGGTTGCCAATCGCGCCTCCACCGGCCAGGCTCCAAGGCCGGGTCCGGAAGCGGAGGCGAGCAAGAGGCGCGCACTGGACGCTCCTCCGACAGAGGATGCGGACGGGCTATCTGCCACCAATTTAGAGGTGGAGAGTTCCATGAACCACAGGCATCGCCGGACAGTTCTTCGTGACGCTTGTTTCTCCCAAGAGGCGTTAGATGCCTTCAATATGGAGATGCGTACCTCCGTGCCGCTCAAAATGGTCTAGCCAGAGCCACAGAGCAGTATGTAAAAGACATACGGGTGAGAGAATTTGATGGTTATATATGTCAGTAGCCCCCGAGACTTGAAATAGTTAGAATAACTAATTTAAGGATCATTTGTTATGCAGGATCTTACAGAGAAGAATACCCAACTGTCCCAGGAGCTGGAAGAGTGCAAAGCCCAACTTGAGGCCACACTAGCCGCGGCGGGGGAGGCCAAGGAGACCCCCTCTGGTAATATATGCTTCGAAAGATAAGTATGTTGCGAAGTGCAGCATGTGTGAAAATCTGACAATAACATTGCAGATGGCGCCGAAGTGGATCTAGACAAACAACAACTCTTGCGCCGGTTAAAGGCCGGTGAGAGCGTGCTTACGAGGGTGAGGCAAGAGAAGAATAAGCTCCAAGATGCCAACACCCAGCTGGCCGAGGAACTAAAGGATGTTCGTGCTCAGCTGTCGGACTCCGTGAAGGAGAATCGGCGGCTTCGACGTGGCATTTTTAGTAAGTGCTTGAACGAACTATGAAAAGAAGAGTTCGGCAAGGAAGTCGATTGGCAGAGTTATGTCTGTAGGTATGCTGACAGGTCGACCTGCGGAGGAAATGCCCGGTTCTATGGGTGACCTTCTTCCCGAGCTCTCACAACTGCACGAACGAGTTCGGCAGGTGATGCAAGGCGTCGCCCAGGCCTTGTGGCCATCCGTCTCCATGCCCGAAGGCCTTGGAGAGCTTGCAGAGAAGCTGAAGGGAGCACGGCGGCGCTTCCAATTATGGAAGATATCGGCCTGCCATCAAGGCGCCAGGGAGGCCTGGGCCATGGTGAAGACGCGGTACATGAAGGCTGACCCAAACCACATGGCCGAGGTCGGACCTGTAGGGCCCGATGGGAAGGAGATCCCTGTCAGTTTAGTGTACGGCCAGGTAGAGTTGGCCGCCAAATATTCCCAATAGGACTGTAAACTAGACAACCTGTTGGATGGTATTGAAGAGGAATATACCCAGTCACATTGACTGTGTAATTTAAAATGACATGTAAAATGCCTTCTAGCCAGATTGTAGATCGTTTGTCATGGCGGACCTTTTCGCTTCAACCTCGGGACCTGATAGTACGGAGTGTGTCCGAATACCCTCTCGGTTATGTAAGAACCGGGGCATGCGTGGAGACCAGGCATAGGGGTCATTAGTGCTTTATCAAACAAGTGCCCAACTAGTTATGTTATATTACATGGTTAGTAAGAAACATCTTCTAGGGAGAATAGTTCCGTTAGGGGTTCCTTTCCCTAGGAGGCATGCCCTAAAGTGCATGTCCGGACTGCAAAAAAAGCAGAAAAGCATCTAGGGGCAGATAAATAAACGAGGTAAAAATCATCTTTTAGTTCACCGACCGAATATTCCCTTAAGAACGCTAGCTTTCGGCTTCACCCGGTCTGAGGTACACATCCGGCTGACCCGGCAGTAACAATCGCAGAGGTGCTCCCTTTACCACATAGCCGAACAATCGGGAACGTAGGGGTAAGCACAGGAGCCAGGCAACCCAGCTTGGCCAAAACTTAAGTCATATCGATGCATATAATGGTGAATAAAAGGTACATGCGTAAGTGTGATGCATGTGTTGGGCATGATGCCCGTAGAATCAAGCTTCTGTTAAAGATGCCCCCAGGTATAATGAGCGTAGATAGCGCGTCAATTGTTTGCGAACAAGGCGCAAACGAGCCCTCAAAGTCTGTAAGAGAAAAGGAGGGAGAAGGAGAGAAATATAAGACAACTAATATGTAAAAAATGGATAGAGGAAGGAGACGAACACAGAGTCCTGCGCTAGGCGTAGAATCTTCTTAGACGGGCTGCGTTCCATGGGTTCGGCTCGAGTCGGTTCTCCGATGCATTTCACAGACGGTACGCTCCGCCAGTCAGGACTTGGTCGATTATGAAGGGACCTTCCTATTTGGGCTTGAGTTTGTCCTTTTTCTTGTCCGACAGGCGTAGAACTAATTCGCCAACATTGTAAGTTTTGGCCCGTACTTCTCTGCTTTGATATCTTCGAGCCTGCTGTTGATAGAATGCGGAACGGGCTTTTGCCATGTCGCGCTCCTCCTCCAAGGCGTCCAAGCTGTCCTGCCGATCTAGTTCGGCTTCTCTTTCTTCGTACATGCGCACGCGAGGTGAGTCATGAATTATGTCGCAGGGCAGAACTGCCTCTGCGCCATATACCATAAAGAATGGTGTGAATCCGGTAGTGCGATTCGGCATGGTCCGCAGCCCCCAGAGTACGGAGTCGAGATCCTCTACCTAGTGCGTGTTAGATTCCTTGAGGGACCGCACTAGTCTGGGTTTGATGCCGCTCATGATTAGACCATTTGCTCGCTCGACTTGACCGTTAGTTTGTGGGTGATAGACTGAAGCGTAGTCGAGCTTGATGCCCATGTTTTTGCACCAGAGTTTTACCTCGTCGGCTGTAAAGTTCGTGCCGTTATCAGTGATGATGCTGTGGGGGACGCCGTAACGGTGTACGACCCCTGATATGAAGTCTATCACTAGTCCGGATTCGGCCGTCTTAACAGGCTTGGCCTCTATCCTTTTGGTGAATTTGTCCACCATGACCAGTAAGTATTTTTGCTTGTGGGTTTCCCCTTTAAGGGGTCCAACCATGTCAAGCCCCCAGACCGCAAAGGGCCAGGTGATGGGTATAGTTTGGAGGGCGGCGGGTGGCATATGGCTTTGGTTAGCAAATAATTGGCAACCGACGCATCGTTTGACTAAGTCCTGAGCATCTGCCCGGGCCGTTGGCCAATAAAATCCAGTATGGAAGGCCTTGCTTACTAGGGCCCGGGCTGCGGCATGGTGCCCGCCAAGTCCGGCATGAATTTCAGCCAGAAGGTTCCGCCCTTCCTCTTTGGAGATACACCTTTGAAGGACTCCGGTGGTGCTTTTCTTATAAAGCTCTCCTTCGTGGAATTTATAGGCTTTAGATCGCCGCGCTATGCAGCGTGCCTTGATTTGGTCCTCGGGAAGTTCCTGCCTAGTTAAGTAGGCTAGGAATGGTTCTGTCCACGGGGCAATGACTGCCATTATTACGTGGGCTGAGGATGTTACTTCGTTGGCAGAGCCTCCCGTTGTGTCAGAATGTTCGGTGTCAGGCGGTGCGGCTAGGTCCGGGCTGTTATTTCTGGATTCCCCTTCCCATGATACGGATGGCTTGAATAGCCTTTCCAAGAAAATGTTGGGGGGGACTGCATCGCGCTTTGCACCGATGCGTGCCAAGACGTCTGCTGCCTGATTGTTTTCCTGGGCTATATGGTGAAATTCAAGCCCTTCGAACCGAGCTGACATTTTTAGGACGATGTTGCGATAAGCTGCCATTTTCGGATCCTTGGCATCAAAGTCTCCATTTATTTGGGATATCACGAGGTTCGAATCCCCACGCACCTCTAGGCGTTGAATGCCCATGGAGACAGCCATCCGGCGATCGTGTAGAAGGGCCTCGTATTCGGCTGCATTATTGGAGTCTGTATACATTATCTGGAGTATGTATTGAACTGTATCTCCTGTTGGGGACGTCAAAACGACGCTAGCCCCTAGACCAGCTAACATTTTGGAGCCGTCGAAGTGCATGACCCAATTGGAATATGTGTCGTCCTCTTTAGAGAGTTCGGCTTCAGTCCATTCGGCGACGTAGTCGGCCAAAACTTGCGACTTGATGGCTCACCGTGGTTTATAGGTTATGTCGAATGGGAGGAGCTCAATGTCCCATTTGGTAGTCCGGCCCGTCGCGTCGCGGTTGTTTATAATGTCGTTAAGAGGTACTTCGGAGGCTACTGTTATTGAACACTCTTGAAAGTAGTGTCGCACCTTCTGGGATGCCATAAACACTGCGTACGCTATCTTTTGATAATGCGGGTACCGTGACTTGCATGGAGTGAGGACAGTGGACACGTAGTAAACTGGCTTTTGAAGGGGGAATTTGTGTCTGTCCGTTTCTCATTCAAGGACGAGTATTGCGCTTACAACTTGATGAGTTGCTGCAATGTATAATAGCATTGGTTCACCGATGTTAGGCGCGGACAGGGCCGGGTTTGTTGCCAATATGGCTTTTATTTATTCGAGTCCGGCCGTGGCGGCATCCGTCCACTCGAAGTGTTCGGTGCGCCGGAGGAGGCAATAAAGGGGTAATGCCTTTTCTCCCAAGCGGGAGATAAATCGGCTTAGAGCCGCCACGCATCCAGCCAGTTTTTGTATCTGTTTGAGGTCTTTTGGAATGTCCAATTGTGACAGAGCTTGGATCTTGGCTGGGTTTGCTTCAATTCCTCTACCGGATACAATGAAGCCCAAGAGCTTTCCGGCTCGTACGCCGAAAATGCATTTTTCCGGATTAAGCTTGATGTCATATGTCCGGAGGTTATTGAATGTGAGCCTCAAGTCGTCTACTAGAGTTTCGACATGCTTGGTCTTGACGGCCACGTCATCTACGTATGCCTCCACTATTTTGCTGATCTGGTTTGCTTGACTTGTCTGAATCATGCGCTGATATGTTGCACCGGCGTTTTTGAGCCCGAAGGGCATTGTGTTGAAGCAGAATGGGCCGTATGGGGTGATGAATGCCGTTGCGGCTTGGTCTGGCTCTGCCATCTTGATTTGATGGTAGCCAGAGTATGCGTCGAGGAAACACAATGAATCATCTCCTGCGGTGGCGTCGATAATTTGATCGATGCGGGGGAGGGGGGAAGGGATCCTTTGGGCAAGCCTTGTTGAGGTCCTTGAAATCGATGGATAGGCGCCAGGATTTGTCCTTCTTTGATACCATCACCAGGTTTGCTAGCCAATCCGGATGTTTTATATCTCTGATGAATCCGGCCTCCAGTAGTTTGGCTAGCTCCTCTCCCATGGCTTGTCTCTTAGGTTCAGAGAAACGCCGAAGAGCCTGCTTGACAGGCTTGAATCTTTTTAGGATGTTTAGGCTGTGCTCGGCCAACCTGCGTAGGATTCCTGGCATGTCTGAAGGGTGCCAGGCAAAAATGTCCCAATTTTCGCGTAGGAATTCTCGTAGTGCGGCGTCTACATCGGGGTTTAATTGCGCCCCGATGGAGGCCGTTTTTGTAGGGTCCATTGGATGGAGTTGGAATTTGACTATTTCGTCCGCCGGTTTAAAGGAGGTGGACTTGGATCTTTTATCGAGTATTACATCGTCCCTGTTCATCGTGGAGCGCAGCGCAGTCAGTTCTTCGGCCGCTAGGGCTTCGGATAGTGCCTCAAGGGCCAGTGCGGCTGTCTTGTTTTCGGCGCGGAGTGCTATGTCCGGGTCACTAGCAAGAGTGATGATCCCGTTGGGTCCGGGCATTTTGAGCTTCATGTACCCGTAATGGGGTATAGCTTGAAAAATTGTGAATGCCTCTCGCCCTAATAGAGCATGGTATCCGCTGCTGAACAGGGCCACTTGAAACGTGACCTCATCGGATCTGCAATTATCCGGCGTGCCGAACACCACATCCAGTGTGATTTTTCCTGTACATCACGCTTCCTGACTGGGGATTATTCCTCTAAAGGTTGTGTTGCTTCGCTCAATGCGGCTCCAGTCTATTTCCATTTTTTGAAGGGTTTCCTCATAAATGAGGTTCAATCCGCTGCCACCGTCCATGAGTACCCTGGTAAGTCGAAAGCCGTCCACTATCGGACTAAGGACCAATGCGGCTGGTGCTCGGGCTGTTTGGAATTTAGGTTCATCACTGGCATTAAAGGTAATAGCCGTGTCACTCCATGGGTTTATTGTTGCTACTTGGTAGACTTCGGCAAGGCTGCGGAGTGTTCGTTTCCGCAAATTATTTTATGCGAAAGTCTCGAAGACTGTTAATACCGTACTGGTATCCCTGGGGTGGTGCTCTGTGAATTCTGGAATTAAAAGCTCCTCGCCACTTCTGGCCACCTGCCGGAGTATCCAACATGCTCTAAGGCTGTGAGTTGGTGCGGCGCCCTTTGTACAATGAATTTTACAGGGTCCATTGAGCCATCCCTCCAGTACGGTTCCATGCCCTATAGAGGGTTTTTTCTTTTTGGTGTTTGACCCAGGTGCCTGGCGATAATGCACCGTTTTATTTCAGACTGGGGTTGTATTCAGGGCTGGATCGTCCCAGAATTTTATTTCGGTTTTCCGGACACTTTCCATCGCACAGTATTTTCGTACTATGGATGCCAAGTCAGCGAAGCGTGTAATCTCACGGCAACTTATGGCATTGAGGATTCTGATGTCCGTGCAATTATTGCAGAAGAATGAAATTGCATCCTCCTCGCGGCAGTCCTCTATCTTGTTCATTACCAGTAGGAATCTGGCCCAGTAACGGTGTACTGTTTCCGTGGGCTCTTGCTGGATTTGGGATAGATCCCTTATGTTTGGGTGGGCGGGTGGAGTTAAATCCGAAACCTCGCCCGATCTAAGGCTCAGGGGCCAAGGAGTTTCTGAACTCGGAAGCTTAGGTTCTTGGATGTTGTCCAATGAATCTGGCCCGCTGCCTGACTTTAGGTTCATGGCTTGAGTGACGTACTCCCCTCCGCGGGTATCCAGCTTGGAGGGATCAGGAATTTGGACATAACTAGTCCTTAAGATAGATGAAGGCTTGCCGCATTGTTCCTCCACTACTGCAACATGGTGGGTGACCCGGGGAGAGATAATCTCTCTCAGATCGGGTTTAAGCCCAATCTGATCGTAGTCTGTAGTGACTCCCAGGGCGATGCGATCCAAGAGCTCGTTTAAGGAAGAGAGCTCCATCGGATCTAGCTGCTCGGCGAGTTCCGAGTTGACGTGGAGATTGCTTTAGATGACCCGAGAAGTCATCGTCGGCGCAGTGGCCGAACAGGCGGTCATAAGAAAACCGCCTAGCCAGAGAGTTTGGCCGATAGACAAAGCTCCTTTAGCAACAGTGCCATCTTTAAAGACGGGATGAGGCATCCTTCCTTATGGCGACGACACAGCAGAACTCTCAATGAAAGCACCAATGTCGGTGTCAAAACCGGCGGATCTCGGGTAGGTGGTCCCGAACTGTGCGTCTAGGCGGATGGTAACAGGAGACAAGGGACACGATGTTTTTACCCAGATTCGGGCCCTCTCGATGGAGGTAAAACCCTACTCCTACTTGATTAATATTGATGATATGGGTAGTACAAGAGTAGATCTACCACGAGATTAGAGAGGCTAAACCCTAGAAGCTAGCCTATGGTATGATTGTTGTTCGTCCTACGGACTAAAACCCTCCGGTTTATATAGACACTGGAGAGGGCTATGGTTACACAGAGTCAGTTACAATGGGAGGAGATCTACATATCCGTATCGCCAAGCTTGCCTTCCACGCCAAGGAATGTCCCATCCAGACACGGGACAGAGTCTTCAATCTTGTATCTTCATAGTCCAGGAGTCCGGCCAAAGGTTATAGTCTGGCTTTCCGGAAACCCCCTAATCCGGGACTCCCTCAATGAGCATGTATATAGTAGTAGCCCCTGAGACTTGAAATGGTTGAAACAACAGTTTTAAGTATCAATTCCTGCGCAGGTTCTTGTTGATAAGAATGAGTAATTGGCTCGGGAGCTAGAGGAGTGCAAGACTCAACTGAGGGCCACAATTGCCAACCTAGAGGAATCCCAGAAGGCCTCGTCTGGTAATATTAATCTGAATTATATGTAAATGCACCAGTTGGCAACCGGCTAGTATGACAAATTTAACAGAGAGTTATGTAGACAACCCCGGAGTAAATCCGGAGGGCGGCGGGGAGGACAAGTCGCATCTCCAGAGGCAACTAAAGGCTGGTGAGCGCATCCTGACACAAGTGAAGCAGGATAAGAACATGCTCCAAGATGCCAATGTTCGGCTGGACGTGGAATTGAAAGACGTCCGCGCAAAGCTGGCGGACTCCGTGAAGGAGAACAAAAGGCTTCGCCGCGGCATTTATCGTAAGTGCCTAAACGAATTGTAGTATAGTTCGGCGAGGAAGCATATTGAAAAAGTTATGTTTGCAGGAATGCTGACGGGTTGCCCTGAGGAGGAGATGCCCGCATCTGCAGGTGATTTACTGCAGGACCTCTCACAACTGCATGAGCGAGCTCGGCAGGTGATGCAGGGCATTGCGCGATCTTTGTGGCCATCAAGCTCCCTGCCAAATGGCATGGGGGGCTTGTGGACATGCTTCAAGGAGCACGGCAGCGCTTCCGTTTGTGGAAGATATCCGCCTGCCGGCAAGGTGCAAGAGAAGCATGGGCGATGGTGAAGACGCGCTACACCAAGCTGGACCCGAACCATATGGACGAAGTTGGACCGTCCGGGCCAGATGGGCAAGAAATTCCCGTGAATCTGGTATATGACCAGGTGGCGTTAGCCGCAAAGTATTCTCAACAGGATTGTAAGTTAGACAGCCTGTTGGATGGTATAAAGGATGAATATAATCAGTCCAAATGACTGTGTAGTTCGATGGACATAAGTAGCCCCTAGCCGAATTTAAAATCATTTGTTGTGGCGGACCTTTTCACTTCAGCCCCGGGATCCTAAAGTCCGGGGTGTGTCCGAATACTTGCTCGGTTATATAAAACCGGAGTATGCGTGGAGAACAGGCGTAGGGGTCATAAGTGCTTGAACAGACAAGTACCCAACTAGTTATGTTATATTGCATGGTTAGCAAGAAACATCTTCTAGGGAGAATAGTTCCGTTAAGGGTTCCTTTCCCTGGGTAAGCATGTGTCAAGGCACATGTCCGGACTGCGAACCAAAGCGCAGGATACTAAACTTCTGGGGATTAATGTTATAATAAACAAAGACATCTTTTGTTCACCGACCGAATATTCTCTTAAGGAAACTAGCTTTCGGCTTCACCCAGTCTGAGGTACACATCCGGCTCAACCGGCAGTAACAATCGCAGAGGTGCTCCCCTTATGCCCTAGCCGAATTAACGGGAACGTAGGGCATAAAAACAGGAGCCAGGCAACCCAGCTTGGCCACGTCTTAAGTCATATCGATGCATATAATGGTGAAGAAAAGGCACACATGGAAAAAGAAACGCATGTGTGATGGGCAAGAAGCCCTTAAAGTAATTTATATTAAGCTTCCGTATAGGAAGCCCCCAGGTAAAGTTTACACACATAGTGCGGCCGGAGTAATCTGGGAATCCGCACTGTGTGAAATACTTGTGTGAAAAGAAAGAGATCGAGAAAGGAAAAAGGAAGGGAGCATATTTGAAAAAGGAGGGTTAAGGAGACGAACACTAAGTTCGGCGCTAGGCGTAGAATCTCCGGAGTCTGGCCGTGTTCCATGGGTTTGGCTTGAGTCTGTTATCGGATGCATTATGTAGGCGGTACGCTCCTCCAGTGAGAACTTTGTCGATGATGAAGGGGCCTTCCCACTTGGGTTTGAGCCTGTCCTTCATCTTCTCTGGTAAGCGTAGAACAAGTTCGCCAATATTATAAGTTTTGGCCCGCACTTCTCTGCTTTGGTATCGTCGAGCCTGTTGCTGATAGAATGTGGAACGGGCCTTAGCGACATCGCGCTCCTCCTCCAGGGCATCCAAATTATCCTGCCGATCTAACTCGGCTTCCTTCTCTTCGTACATGCGTACACGTGGCGAATCATGTATTATGTCGCATGGTAGTACTGCTTCCGCGCCGTACACCATAAAAAGGGGGTGTATCCGGTGGTGCGATTCGGCGTGGTCCGCAGCCCCTAGAGTACGGAGTCGAGTTCCTCGACCCACTGAGTATCCGACTCTGTCAAGGATCACACTAGTCTGGGTTTGATGCCGCTCATGATAAGACCGTTTGCCCGTTCGACCTGGCCATTTGTTTGAGGATGGTAGACGGAAGCATAGTCGAGCTTAATGCCCATTTTGCCGCACCAAGATTTCACCTCATCGGCCGTGAAATTCGAGCCATTATCGGTGATGATGCTATGGGGGACACCGTATCGGTGTACCACCCCGGATATAAAGTCTATAACTGGTCCGGATTCGGCCGTTTTTACTGGTTTGGCTTCTATCCATTTGGTGAACTTGTCAACCATGACGAATAAGTATTTTTTCTTATGGCTCCCCTCTTTAAGGGGTCCAACCATATCCAACCCCCAGACCGCGAAGGGCCAAGTTATGTGGATTGTTTGGAGAGCGGTAGGGGGCATATGGCTCTGATTGGCGAAGAGCTGGCAACCGATGCAGTGTTGGACAAGGTCCTGTGCATCTGCTCGGGCCGTCGGCCAATAGAAACGTGTACGGAAGGCCTAGCTGACTAGTGCTCGAGCCGCAGCGTGGTGACCGCCCAGTCCGGAGTGGATTTCCGCCGAGAGCTGCCGCCCTTCCTCTTCAGAGATGCACCTTTGGAGCACTCCGGTAGTACTTTTCTTATAGAGTTCTCCTTCATGGACTTTGTAAGCTTTAGAGCACTGGACAATGCAGCGTGCTCCATTTTGGTCTTCAGGGAGCTCCTGCCTATTTAGGTAGGCCAAGAAAGGCTCGGTCCACGAGGCAATGACAGCCATTATTTTGTGGGCTGACGATGTTACTTCGGTGGTAGAACCTCCAACTATGTCTGATAGTTCGGAATCTGGGGATGTATTCGGATCCATGCTGGTATTGGCGGACTCCCCTTCCCATACCACGGATGGCTTGAATAGCCTTTCTAGGAATATGTTAGGTGGGAGGGGGTCGCGTTTAGCGCCAATGCGTGCAAGGACATCTACCGCTTGATTGTTGCCTCGAGCCACATGGTGGAATTTGAGCCCCTCGAACCGAGCTGATATTTTAAGGACGGCATTGCGATAGGCCGCCATTTTTGGATCCTTGGCATCAAAGTCTCCATTTATTTGTGATATTGCGAGGTTTGAGTCCCCGCGCACATCTAGGCGTTGAATGCCCATAGAGACTGCCATCCAGAGACCGTGCAACAGAGCCTCGTATTCGGCTGCATTGTTGGAGTCTGTGTATAATATTTGGAGGACGTACTGGACCGTGTCCCCAGTGGGAGAAGTCAGGACTACACCTGCTTCCAATCCGGCCAGCATTTTAGAGCCGTCAAAGTGCATGATCCAGTTAGAGTACGCGCCATACTCTTTAGGGAGTTCGGCTTCCGTCCATTCGGCGACGAAGTCGGCTAATACTTGCGACTTCATAGCCTGCCGAGGCTTGTATGTTATGCGAACGGAAGGAGTTCGATGGCCCATTTAGCAATCCGGCCCGCGGAATCGCGGTTATTTATTATATCATTGAGTGGTACTTCGGAGGCCACCGTAATCGAACACTCCTGAAAGTAGTGTCATAGCTTTCGGGATGCCATGAAGACTGCGTATGCAATTGTTCGATAGTGTGGGTATCGGGATTTGCATGGGGTGAGGACCGTGGATACGTAATAAACCGGCTTCTGTAGTGGGAATTTGTATTCGTCAACCTCTCGTTCGACGATGAGTGCTGCGCTTACAACTTGATGTGTTGCAGCTATGTACAGCAGCATAGGTTCACCGATAGTTGGCGCTGTTAGGACTGGATTACTGGCTAATAAGGTATTTATTTCATCTAGTCCGGCCGTGGCTGCATCCGTCCACACGAAGTGTTCGGTGCGCCGAAGGAGGCGATAAAGAGGCAATGCCTTTTCTCCTAACCTGGAGATAAAGCGGCTCAAGGTAGCCACGCATCCAGCTAATTTCTGGATGTGTTTGAGGTCTGTTGGTATAGCCAACTGTGACAAAGCTCGGATTTTTGCCGAATTAGCTTCAATTCCTCTTTTGGAAATGATGAAGCCCAACAGTTTTCCAGAGGGGACACCGAAAACGCATTTCTCCGGATTCAGCTTGATGTCGTATGTTCGTAAGTTGTCGAACGTAAGCCTCAAGTCATCAATTAGAGTTTCGAAGTGTCTTGTTTTTATGACGACGTCGTCCATGTATGCCTCCACTATTTTGCCGATTTGCTTTTCCAGGCATGTTTGAATCATGCGTTGATAGGTTGCTCCGGCATTCTTAAGCCCGAAAGGCATAGTGTTGAAGCAGAAAGGGCCGTATGGCGTTATGAAAGCTATTGCAGCTTGGTCAGACTCTGCCATCTTTATTTGATGGTATCCAGAGTATGCATCGAGGAAACACAACGAGTCGTGTCCGGCTGTGGCATCGATGATTTGATCAATGCAAGGGAGGGGAAAGGGATCCTTGGGGCAAGCCTTGTTAAGGTCTTTGAAGTCGACGCACATGCGCCAGGATTTGTCCTTCTTTGGTACCATTACTAGGTTTGCCAGCCAATCCGATTGTTTGATATCTCTGATGAATCCGGCCTCAAGTAACTTGGCTAGCTCCTCCCCCATGGCTTGCCGTTTGGGCTCCGAAAATCGCCTTAGGGTCTGTTTAACAAGTTTGTATCCCTTTAGTATGTTAAGGCTGTGTTCGGCCAATACACGTGGGATGCCCGGCATGTCCGATGGGTGCCAGGCGAAGATATCCCAATTCTTGCGCAAGAAGTCGCGTAGTGCGGCGTCCATAGCGGGGTTCAACTGTGTCCCGATGGAAGCTGTCTTCATGGGGTCCGTTGGGTGGACTTGGAATTTGACTATCTCATCTGCGGGTTTGAATGAGGTGGACTTGGGTCGCTTGTCGAGTATCACGTCGTCCCTGTCCATGATGGCGCGTAGCGTGGTTAATATTTCTGCCGCTAGGGCTTTGGATAATGCTTCCAAGGCCAGCGCTGCGGTTTTGTTTTCGGCGCGGAGTGCAACGTCCGGATCACTAGCTAGAGTGATGATTCCATTGGGTCCTGGCATTTTAAGCTTCATGTACCCATAATGGGATATGGCTTGAAAGCTCGCAAATGCGTCCCGCCCTAGAAGGGCGTGGTATCTGCTGTTGAAAGGAGCCACTTGGAATGTGATTTCTTCGGACCTGTAATTCTCTGGGGTGCAGAATACCACCTCGAGTGTGATTTTTCCCGCACACCAAGCCTCCCGACTAGGGATAATTCCCCTGAAGGTCGTGCCACTTTGTTCAATGTGGCTTTTGTCAATCTCCATCTTTTTGAGGGTTTCTTTATAGATTAGGTTTAATCCGCTTCCACCGTCCATGAGTACTTTAGTGAGCCGAAAGTCATCCACTATTGGGCTGAGGACCAGAGCAGCCGGCGCCCGAACGGACTGGAACTGGGGTTCGTCACTGGCATTGAAGGTTATAGCCGTGTTGTTCCACAGATTTACTTTTGCCACATGGCAAATTTCAGCGGAGCTTCGACGCGCTCGCTTGAGCCTATTGTTTGAGGCGAAGGTCTCGAAGACTGTCAGCACTGTATTGTGTTCTTTGGCGGGATGTGGTTCTGCTTTATGACTCTCGAGGAGATGCTCGCCACTCTTAGCTACCTGCCGGAGTATCCAACATGCTCTAAGGCTATGGGTCGGCGTAGCGTCCGGCGTGCTGTGAAGCTTACATGGCCCGTTGAGCCATCCTTACAATACGGTTCCACGCCCTGGGGCAGGCTTTGGTTTATGGGGAATTGAGTTGGTCGACTTACGAGAGTTCGGCCGTTTAGTTCGGACAAAGGTTCCGGTGAGGGCTGTACTATCCCAAAATTTTCTCTGGGTTTTCTAGGCACTTTCCATCGCACAGTACTTTTGTACTATGGTTGCCATGTCCGTAAGGTGCTCTATGTCGCGGCGACTTATAGCATTAAGGAGTCCTTTGTTTGTGCAGTTTCTACAGAAAAGAGAGACTATGTCCTCCTCGTGGCAGTCCTTGACCATATTAAGAGCAAGGAGAAATCTGGCCCAGTAACGATGTACTGTCTCCTGGGGCTCCTGCCGAACATGGGAGAGACGGATTAAGTCCGAGCGGGCGTCATTGGCTGAAGCCGGATCTTGATCCGATTTGACGCCTGGGGGCACGGGAAGTATCGAGCCTGACAGATCGAGATCTGGAGTATCACCTGATCCCTTTGGCCCAGCGCCCGATTCTAAGTCTGGGACCTGGGTCATGTAGTCCTTTGGGTGGGTGTTTGGCTCACTGAATCCGGTGATCCAAACATAATTCGTCCTCAAAGTTGAGGGGCGACCCACGTGTGATTCCTCCACTACCGCTATTTCATGGGTGGCCGGCGGGGATCTAACGTCCCTCTGCTCGGGTTTAAGCCCAATCCGGTCATAGTCCGTAGCGACTCCCAGGGCGGCGATGCGATCCAAGAGCTCGTTAAGAGAGGAGAGCTCCATCGGATCCATCTGTTTGGAAAGCTCCGAACCCAATGCGAAGGTTATGCGTGATAACCCGAGAGGCCATCGTCGGCGCCATAGCCGATGGGGCGGTCATAATGAAGCCGCCAAGACAGAGAGTCTGGCCTACAGCCAGCGCTCCCCCAGAAGTGATATCGTCCTTGACAACGAGACGAGCCATTGAGCCTTGTAGCGGCGACACAGAGGAACTCTCAATGAAAGCAACAATGTCGGTGTCAAAACTGGCGGATCTCGGGTAGGGGGTCCCGATCTGTGCGTCTTAGGCTGATGGTAACAGGAAGCAAGGGACAAAATGTTTACCCAGGTTCGGGCCCTCTCGATGGAGGTAAAACCCTACTTCCTGCTTGATTAATATTGAAGATATGTGGAATACAAGAGTAGATCTACCACGAGAACGTAGATGCTAAACCCTAAGAGCTAGCCTATGATGGTATGATTGTAATTGTGATCGGCCTTCTAAGGACCAAGCTCTCCGGTTTATATAGACACCGGAGAGCTAGGGTTTACATGGAGTCGGTTACAAGGAAGGAAACATTATATCCGGATCGCCAAGCTTGTCTTCCACGCAAAGGAGAGTCCCATCCGGACACGAGCCGAAGGCTTGAGTCTTGTATCTTGACGCTTCTATAGTCCGGACGATGAATACAGTCTGGCTGTCCCGATACCCCCTTATCCAGGACTCCCTCACCGGCAGCACCGGCCAATCCTACTTCGACTTGCATCGGTAATTCCAGTTATATGGTACTCAATGTACTTACTAGTCGTATTTAGTGTCACAATTTATACATAGGTTTAACTAGCAAGTACACACTTGAAGCCTAACTGATATACATACATACATACATATATATATATATATATATATATATATATATAGGGTGGGTCTATTATGATATAAGAGTCTTATTCTGCTATCAGTAGCTTATTCTGCTAACACCTCTTTACGCACCGCCCCACGAACCAAACCACCGCAGTACCACTGACCAAACCGCAACAAAGCCCACCCCGAGCTCCCGCACGACGCCCACCTTCCTCTTCCCCCGATCCAAACCCCCACCTCCCCCACCTTCTACCGGCGCCGCCGCCGCCGGTGCACCACCTCACCTTCTTCCACCTTTC
>NC_041383.1:105964392-105970406 GCF_002162155.2 Triticum dicoccoides
TTTACCCCGTCCAAGCCCGCGCCGCCAGATCCCTGCACCATGACCCGCGCCTCCCCGGCTGCTGCTCGCGGCCCAACCCACCAACTAAGCCCCGACAACCACCCCATCTCTAGTGCTCCCAGCCAGGGAACCTCCCACTGCCCCGACCCGCCGCCGGCCTGGGCTCACGCCGCCCCGCCGCCTCCCTCCTCCTGGTTCCCCTCACCGGCGCGCCCTGGCGTTCGCCGGATCCAGGCACCTCCATCTTCCACAGTCCTGCCCCGCATCACCAACCCCCAAGTTGTCCGGCGCTAGATCGGCGATCGCCGGGATCGATAGCCACCAAATCCCAGCATCCATCGTCGGCGCCGCCGCCCTCCAGCCTTCCCCCATGGCGCCCACCCTCCCGACCGGCCAGTGCTATGCTGGATGGCCGCCGGTGCGCTCCCTTCCCTCCTGACCGGTCGACGCTATGCTGGATGGATGGATCCTGCGCTGCTATGGGGCAGCGGCCGCGCACGTGCCCGTGAATGGCGGACCTGCGCTTGGAGGTGGCCGGTGGCCTCGCGTGTGCCCAAGAAGCCGGATCTGCCCCGCGTCTGCTAGTGGAGATGGGGCCGCGACCATGAAGCACGGAAAGCCGACCTGCTACATGGGCATCTCGCTCCTCAACACCAGGTGGCGCAGGGCCGACGTGCAGCTCGGCTGGCTCTGAAGATCTCCCTGCTCACCTCATGCAGTTCACTGGCGATGCCCCGCCCACATTCTGCTGTTTGTTTTTGTCGTCGTCGAAGCTATCCACACATTTCCTCTCTGCGCAATTCTTTTTTTTCTTCTTATTTTGGGTTTCTTGGAACCACTGTGCAGTTTGACTAGATGTGCCAAGCGGTTCGGCACAGCCTGCAGGGCTGCTCGGCAGGGCCTGAATACCTGCGTGTGCTTCGTCGCAACGGTGGTGGAGCCGATGCCGTGACCATGCAGTCCATAACGTGATGTGATGTGTATCGTGCTAAAAAAATGCAGTCCACTAGCTTCATTCTCGCACTATGTATTTCATTACTAACCAAAAACACATATATGCAGTATATATGAAGTGCACTAGGGGGAAACCACAACTCTAGAGAAAAAAGAAAAAGGAAAATGCAGTGCACTCCGGTCTTTAAAAAAGTCCACTCCGAAGGAATTTGAAGTACACTTCATTTGAAAAATAATGTATATGCAAAAAAGTTTAGGTTGTGTTTGTTGAACAAGTTTAAAATGCTAAAAAATAGTAGTGTGTTTCACTTTCAAAGAGTGTTGTGGTTCACTTTTAAGAGTGTTGCTGTTCACTTGGACCCAAAGTAAAAATCGTAGAAAAATACGGAAAATAAAAAAAGTAATGCGGTTCAATTTTGGTAGCGTCGCGGTTCACTTACTACCATTCTGAATTGCAGAAAAAATATTATGGAAACATAGAAAAATGTAATGCGGTTCACTTCTCGATTGCGTTGCGGTTCACTTACAACCGATGTGAAGCGCGGTCTACTTCCACGCATGGAGGAATTACGTCCGAATGAAAAGAAACCATGCATTTCTCTTACCCGACTGATGCAGTGCGCTTTTTCGTCCGTTGCAGTGCGGTTTTCAGTCGGATGAAGTACCCACGTCGATTTGGGTGTCGCGAAAAACAGTGTCCGCATTTTGATAAATTCGAAATTCCTCTTAAACCATAAAGAATTAGAGAGAGTGTTCTACATGAAAGAGTTGTGTATCGTCGATATCTTTCCAATGGCGTATCGTTTGAATCATTCCAACCAGCGATTTGCAAAAATTTCGCGAAAAACGGCCGCTGCCACTCGTCGTCTGCTGCACGATTTTCAAAATTAACTTAAAACCGTAAGGAATCTCAGAAATATTTCAATGTGTGAAAGTTGCGCCTCGTTCATAGCTTTCCAATGGCGTATCACACGCCTCGTTTCAACAAATGGTTCAAAAACTGGAGCGAAAATAGTACCGGAAATTTTAAAAAACTTGAAAAACAGAATTCCGCGATTTAGTAAATTTGAAACTGCTCTTAAACCGTAATGAATTAGAGAAAGCTTTATATATAGAAAAGATGCGCCTCAATGATATCTATCCAACGACATGTCATTTGCTTCATTCCGATAAGCGGTTTAGAAAAAAACATGAAAAAACGCTCGCCACCACTCGTCATCCGCCGCACCATTTCCAAAACTGCTCTTAAACCGTGTGGAATCTCGAAAAGTATTCAATATGTCGAAGTTGCGCCTAATCCATAGCTTTTCAACAGTATATTACACGCCTCATTCCGATAAACAGTTAAAAAATTAGAGCGAAAACAGTACCGAAAAAATAACGCGTGCATTTTTTTCCGACGAGAAGTTCACTTGTGTGAGTACTGCAGCACACTTGGTTCAAAGAGTGGCGTACACTTGCGTTCAACATGCAATACGGAAGTGGTGTGCAGAATAGTTATTCTTCTAAGTGGGTCGTTCAACCAGAACTTATCTTCCTGCGTGCACGACGGACGGAAACAGGGGATGCAACGTCGAGCTTCCGGTCGTTCTCCGGCGCGATGCTGCGGGCCATTCGTTGCTAGAGGAGACATGTAAGGGTTTCCGCACGTGCGCGCACTCAGCTGGATGTTTTTTGAGATTATTTTCATCCATAATTTATGTTTACAAGTTTTGGTGTTCTTGGTCATTTTCCACGCCCGCCATGGAAATCTGTTCTTCTTTTTCTATTGTTTAACTTTCGAATTGGTGTTGCAGGGAGAGATATAAGGACTATATGAAAAGATTTGCGTTGTCAATTTTGCTTTTTTGAGTTGTTTCTACCGCGGATTCCCATGTTATTTTGTCGTTGGTGGAAGTTGTGTATGGCGGCTGACTGTAAGCTGCGCTTGTAATCCGGTCAAACTGTGTAATTAAGTTGCATGTTTTTCAGTGTTGTTTTGAATTGCTGTCGTATGTGTAGTTGGACTGCTGCGTGTCAAACTTTTGTTTCTGTGTGTTGACATCGGAGCCGCACCGATGGCTCTGCACTTTGATTATAAAACCTGCACCCTTTGTCACTTTCATTCTACGAGCTGCAACCAAAGAAAAGGGAGATGGATCCTGAGCTAGGAGAGGTTACAGAGGAGGAGGGGGACGCCATAGATGTGAGGACTGCAGTAGCGGAGCAGAGGAGGAGGAGGCGCAGGCGCAGGAAGATGGTGCGACGTGCTACCGAGGAGGAACTGGAGGCAAAGTTCAATAGACGGCTTGCGCGTGAGGTGATGGATACTTGCAACTCCAATGAATTGGAGCTTCTTTTCCCAGAGTGCAGGGGAAGGAACCATATTCATATCTTTAGTTGGGCTAGGGCGAGAGCAGCCATGGCTCCACATCCATCCACCAGGGCAAAATGGCGTCGTTTCTTTGATTGTTATGACTGAAGTAGTGAATATTATGTTTTTAAGATTTTAGTTGCGAGGGAGCAGATGTTCGAATGACTAAATGAATTCAACTTTGTTTTTGTCTCTGAATGTGTTGTTTTGTCTGCATATGTTCGACATGTGCACCTTTGAACTTCTTGTTTTTCTGAAGTTGAACTGATTTGTGGTCAAATGTTGCATGGCTTGTGTAATAACTATTTCCTACCAACTGGCTGCCCATCTGCCTATTTATCATTTTTATAATCTGTGAGTGTCCCTGACTATAAACGCTATCCATCTATGTGTGGTGTGTGGCCAAGTCTTCCCCCTCCCTTTTCTTCCTTCTTCCAGAATCAGATCTAGGTTCCTCTCTCTTCTCTTCGTTGCCTTTTTCTCTGTTCCTATGTGTTCGATGGAGGATTGTTCATGCGGATGCCTGGTAAAGATGGCGCGCATAGCTGACGGCTGTGTGTACGAGTCTGGTTTGGAGCTCACTCAGACTCAGTGTCGTGGGCAACTTTCTTGTTTGCTGTACGACAACCATGGGTTTCGTACACCCTATGTTTGTCGCCTGACGGATGGTGACTTGAAGGAATCATGAGTATGTGTTTCTATTCGTTTTGTTTTCTACTTTCTTGTTGGTTTGTGTTTGAAACCCATGGACTGGATCTGCAGTTTTATCTTATGAATAGCTTGTCTATATTTTTTTAATTTGGTTTTGTCAGATTTTAACAGTATGGATTTCTGTGTGTATTTGTTCATTACTTAACAGTATTTTAACCATTTTTTGTATAATCCCTGATCTGTTTATGAATAGATGTTTTTACTGTAGGTGTATTGTTATGTATATTTTTTAGTTTAGTCAGTTCACATGTCTAGTTAGTTTTGTGTTATTTTTTTGGTTCAGATTTTTTCCATTTTAGTTTGTTATGCAAATCGTTACTTTATGTGTGTAAAAATTCAGTTATGTCAGGTGTTCATTTTGTTTTGTACTCCCATGCCCATTTGCAGAAAATGTCACCCAGGATCAGGATTGTTGCTCCTAGTTCTGGTGTTCTGAAGATGGAGACTTCAGACAAGAATGGGTATCAGTTGATGGATGTTGCCTACCACATCGACTTTGATGGTTGCATCAACCAAACTACTGGGTGGAAGGAGTTTGCGGCTGAGTCTGGATTTAAGGATGGTGATGTGGTTATGGTTATGTTCTCGAGAGAGGACGACTCCCTGACATTCAGAATTTATGTGCTGTAGGTTTAAATGTGGCAAATGACGCCGGCTGTGAGATTTGTGTGTGGTTGATTATGTTGCAGTCTGTTTTCTTTTAAAACATTTGCATGTGAGATGGTTGAATTGATTGGTATTATGAGAATGGTATGGAACTAGTTATGTAATGTTTTTCCTATTGTTTTGCTCAATTATAACTGTTTTATTTATACATTCTTTATATTAGTACTGGAACAATTTCTATAGTTGAACTGATGGGCATCCTTTGTTTTGACTGGTATATTTTTCATGTTCATAACTCGTAGACGGTGCTATACGCTGATGATTTTTTAGAATCCCTTTTTGTTATTGAGTTTGCTAAACTTACATTCTGTTAATGATAATACTGATCTATTTTAGGCTGTCAATTACCAATCAAATTTGTTTATTGTATAATATTTTTTTCTTACTTTTTTACATTAATTTTGGAGCAGTTATTTTTCTTTTTTATAGATGAATAATGATAGTTTTGGTATTTTAAATAATAAAAAAAATTAATCTTCACTGCACAGTACTTATTTTTGTACTTGAACCTTATGAATTGTAGTAGTTGAACTTTTTTGTAAATTCGTTTCTGAAATTTTTATTTACAGTCTTATATTTTTTTTACTTCTTACTATTAAGATGTGTTTGAACTTTTTACAATATTTTTGTTTATTAACTGTTTTTTCTTGTGAGTTTTTTAAATTATTTTCATTTTTTATTTTTTGTTGTGCGTGATCTACTGGATTTTTGTAATGGGGTGAAGTACTTTATTGGCCCATCGGCCTAGGTCGTTGTATTCGGCCCAATAGCTCGTCCGCGCGCTTGTGCAGCACGGCAGGCGCGTGAGCTATGTGTTTAGTCCCACCTCGCTAGTCGAGGGGGCTCTAGACTTGTTTATAAGTGCAGTCGAGGATCACCAGTCAAACTCCTCTGAACACTTACCAGAGCGCTTATACACGTCTCTCTCTCTCTCTCTCTCTCTCTCTCTCTCTCTTGACCTGTGGGCCCTGGACGTCAGGTCCTGCGGGTGTGAGGATTACTAGGGATTCGCCCACGGGCTCGAGTTCAAGTATCTAGCATTGCCAGGGCCTGCGCCTTATCCTTGGGCGGTCATTTTTTGTTGTTGTTGTTTTGGATCTAGTACTCGACTACACCAGTAACTTGGACTAGTACTTTTTTGTCCTTGGGTTGTCAAGTTATTTCTTTTTCTTTTTGTTTGTTTGTTTGAATATAGTACTGAGGGGCATGACTTGCCCCGCACCGAACCGTACCGAGAATCGTACCAAGGGGCATAGTGGTACTGACACATCTTCCTTGTATGGACTTTGCCCCATTATCTATCTTAGGGGGTGTGGGTGCGTGGGGTGTG
>NC_041383.1:105973569-106006942 GCF_002162155.2 Triticum dicoccoides
CCAAGCAAACTTGGTGTCTCCTCTGTTCGTCGGAGTCCACGAGGTTTGACAAATAAGAAGCCTTCTTCGTCTCCTCTTCAAGAGCGGTCTTTGTTGAAAGAAAATAAGAAGCATAAAGTTCATCCTGCAAAGGTGAACAAAGGTGTGAAGAAGCGTGCTCGTGTCGAAGCTGAAGATGCTGCATCTGAAGAAGATGATGTTGAAGTTGATACAGAAGATGAATTTGAAGTGGTATGTGTTTTGTACTGCATGTGACTTACTAGTTGTACTTGCAATGATTTAATTGTGTTTCGGCTGGTATTGCGGCCAGGTTAGGCTGATCATTTGTTTGCATCAATTGAGGGGTGGTACTGATGTTGTTTTAATACTTGAACTTGTGCAATCTTTTCCTTTTCTTTTTACTTGCATTCATATGCTTGTTTTGTTTTCTTTGTTCATTTTTTTAAGGTGTGGCTTTTTTGTTTTCATTTACAGCCTGTTAGCGTTATGAGTCCGGTCAAGCCGGTGGGAGGCAATGCCGGAAAAGTTGCCTTGGATGAAGGTGACCAACGGAAATTGAACTTAACTGTGCGATGTTCATTGAGAGAGGTTGAAGATTGTGCTAAATTGCTCGAGAGTCGGCATGTGGCTAGGGTTCATGCATCTGGTTTTGGTTCTATCTTCAAGTGGAGGGTGAAGTCTAACATTTCCCGCCCTCTGATGGGAGTTTTGTACCTGAGGATAGATTGTGATACAATGACTCTTGACATGGGTGATGCTAATAAGAAGCTTCGCATCACTAGCGACGGTATACAACAATTATTTGGTTTCCCTCGTGGTGGTCGTTCTGCGCCAAGGCCGTCAGAGGACGGATATGACGACGATCTGATGAAGTTAAGATCGGATCTTGACATTAGCAGGGACAAAGATGTCAAGACAAAGGATTTGAGGAATAAGCTCAAGGTGCTCGTCAAGGATCGTAGCAAAGATGATCTTGCTCTGAAAGTGTTCTTCATGATTGTGTTTATGAAGGTTGTGTTGCCTGGTTCTGCCCCGCATGTTTCCAGAGAGGCAGCAATGTTTGAGGGTCTCGTCTTTGAGGACATGCCTAATATGGATTATTGCCAGCTGATGGTTGATGAGCTTAGAAGGGCTGTTGCCAAGTACCAAAATGGTGATACCATGGGGAAGGCAATCACAGGCTGTGCCATAGGGCCTGTACTAATGTACCTTGACTGCCTTATCCGTGGCAAGACTGCGGAGCCTGACATGCGAGTCCCCCGCATATGTTACATGGATCCTGCCAAGCTTTCTGATCTGGTTGATGCAGATTTGATAAAAAAAGGCAATGCAGATCCAAAGACTTGGGTGTTTGGGAAGCTTCCGGTGAGTTTTGTTTGTTTTGTGTTTTGCAGACCTTTTTTTATTTTAGGTATAGCTATTTTTTGCTGTAGTGGACATGTGTACTGTAGTCTTTTCTGTTTATATTTTGTATGGTTTAGATATGGTTTTTTAGTACTGTTGTTTAGTGTGTGGTTGAACTGAATAACTTTGTTCAACTGGCCTGTTGGTAAATACTAACAAATTGGCAATGACAGTTAAAGTTTATTAGTGGTGTTGATTTTAAATCAGTTAATATCATGATTTATTTTTCCCTATGTGTTGCATTGATTGATTAACTATTTTTCCCTTTTGTTTGTAGTGGAAAACTCAAGAGGAGGTTGTTTTTTTCTGAGTGTATAAACGGTCAGTCCCGGAGAAGCCGTCATCTCAGGTTCCGAAGTTTTCATCTCTGCCTGATGAGTTGAGGGATGGCCGTGGTGTTGAGGGTGCTGGTTATGCCCCCCTGGCCCTAGTAATGCTAGTGCTTCATAGAGGCAGGGTTTTGGTATTGATGTTGTTGTTTCAGCGTTGGAGCACTGAGCATATCTTAAGTAATGTGTGTTCTGAGCTGCAAAAGGTCCCAACAATAGTTGAGCATTTGAGCTGTATGAATGGTATCCTTCCTGAAGGTCATCAATTTAACGCTGAGGAAGTTGTTGACTACATTGAGATGGAGAGAATTTTAATCGGTGATATGCGTGACGGTGCTGCTAATCTAGTTCAGAGCTCGGTTCGTCTGTTGAACAACATGAAGCGTTTCAGAACTACGCAAAACTCTCGCTGCAAGCCATATGAAGAAAGTGCAAATGTTGTTATCAAGCAGTTTGAGCAGGATGAGGCTGCTGCCACCGACAGCAGGGCTGGTGATGGTACTGAGGCTAATGTTTTTGATCACGAAATGAATGATGTTGGCTTTGAGCGTCCTGATGTTGATGTGAGTCAGTCCTTGTTGTTTGCAATTTTTACTTTGTTGTCCTGATGTCAGTGTTGTAGTTGAACTTCCTCATGTTCATCTATTTATTAATAATTTTCTTTGATGCAGATTGATCACGATGAGGCTGCTGGCACCGACAGCAGGGATGATGATGGTACTGAGGCTAATGTTTCTGATCAGCGTACGAACGATGTTGGCTCACAGCACCCTATTGTTGATGTGAGTCAGTCCTTGTTGTTTGTATGTTTTTACTATGTTGTTCTGCTATCAGTATTGTAGTTGAACTTCCTGATCTACATCTGTTTATTAATTTTTCTTTTTATGCAGGAGACCAGTCATAATGTTGAGGTTGCTATTGACGGTGGAGTTCATGATCCATCCACTGATAAGCGCAAGGTTATTTTTATTTTCATTGTGTTTATTCATATTTTCTTAAAGTTTCATGCGCACCGATGTGTCTTGCTTGTTCATTTTTCTATCCCACACCGTTTATAGTTTGCAAGGGGGTCACTACCTTTTTTGTTACTGTTGTTTTAATTCCTTGTGTTTATTGTTGCTCATAATAGCATTGTGTTTTTGCCTCATTACATTCGAATCAGGGTCCTATTATTGGCGATGAGCCTTGTTTGCCCGTTGGTGATGTTGCTTTGAATGTTAGCAGCAGCAAGATCGATGATGTTGCTATGAATGCTTCCAAGGTTTGTTTTTTTGTGCACCTATTGGTAGCTTATTTTTTATTGTTATTTTTGTTCATATTACTCACTTTTAATGAATTTTTATTTTCGTCAGATTACTGATGTTGAGCATGAGGTTGTCCTTAGTGGTGGAGATGATGCTCGTGATGTTCCATTGAGTAGTGGGCGCAATGTTGGTACCAAAGTTGCTGATGAGGATGCTGGTGCTGCCAGCATACTTGATGCCAAATCGCCTGGTGTTGGTATTATTGGGAATGGAAATGTTTCTGGTTGTGAAGATTTGCCGCCGGAGAATTTCCCGCCTGGAGGTCTTGATTACGGTGATGCATTGCAAGATGCTTCTAGCGTGGAGGAGGTGCCATCCGATGATGATGATTTACTTCTGTCAATTTCTTCTGACCCCTTGATGCAGGAGGCGCTATTGTCGTCCCAAGATTTTCTTTCTACAGACCCTGAAAGCGCATCAATATTGGTGTCCTCTCAAGATGTCCCATCGTCAAACCCTGAAACTGGAGGCATAATGGTCTCATCACAGGAACTACCGTCGTCGTCAAACCCTGATACTCCAGGTAAGGACTTGTAAATGGGGCGTACTTCTCAATTTTGGCATTTTGGACATGTTCTCTTGTAGTTGTTGAACTTATTATTTTTCATCATTTTCTGCAAGCAGAAAGTGGTAATGTTGTTAAGGTTGATATGTTTTTCTTCGCTGTTACGAGGTTACGCACGAATCGTATAAAATGGTTAGTTTTGGATTTTGCCCGTACTATTTTTTGTCTCTTTTTCTTTCTCTCGTATGATTATTGTTGTTGTTGCAGTAGTTTTAATTCATGTAATCTTTTGAGTTTTTCTAGTCACAAGCCGATGTTTCAAAATAAAGAATGTGATGCCAGTGTTGGTTCTATTGCTAAAGTGTTTGTCCCCACTGGCATGCTCAACTCAGACAGTGCTGATGTTGTTTTATATTCTCTACGCCAGAAGTACCGAGACACTGACAAGTTGATAGTTCCCAGATGGGTGACGGTCGGTATTTTGCTTTTTTTGTAAATAGGATGATAACTTGTTTTGCCAATTTTCTAACTGTTGTTGTTCTTTTTGTACAACAGACCAAGATCCGTGATGGAAATATTGATTCCAATGTGCTAAATAGGTTCACGATATCAGGTGCTGATGGTTTTGACCAAGTAGGTGAACTTGGAATTTTTGTACTGATTAACTTGAACTGTCATGTTTTCTTTACAGTTTTGGGAGGTGAGGGGAATGAACTTGATCTGTGCTTCTTTTACACCTGCACTTATGAATGATACGTGCTTCTTTTATTAAAGCTGCACTTATTGTTGCAAGGAAATTGAACTGATTATGTGATTTATATCGCAGTGGATATAAATTCATTATGATTATGTGATTTTTTGTTTGTACTTATGAATTTCAATTTCCCTCTTTTATTTTATTGTTTCGAGGCTGAATTTTTTGTTTCATTATGATTTGGTAAATTCATTTTTCCTCTGCGATTTTTTTCCAGCTTCTTTTCCCTACATTTGATCCGCCGTCATTTGTGGCTACCATGAAGCCTAGTGAAGAATCTGGGCATTGGTGCTTGGTTGTTCTGAATTTGAAGTTCCGGCGTTTCGAGTGTCTTGATTCACTCCGTGATGAAACCTGGGGTGATGCAGTTAGATTCTTAAGGAATATGACAGATAATATAAAGAAGCTTTGGAGGGAGTCCAGTGTAGACAGGGCCAAACCGTTCTCACCGGCGCATATTGATGGTTTCTCTTGCGAGTTTGTGCGGGTGCCTCAGCAGGAAAACACGTGAGTATCTGTTTTTAATGATTTTTGCTGGTTGTTTTTGTTGCTGGAGGATGTTGTTCCTGTATTTTTTGGATTTTGCGTTGTACCATTTTTTGTTTTTTCCTTTGTTTACAGGCATGATTGTGGATTCTTTATGCTACAAAACTGCAAGACCTATTATTGCCGGGAGGATGGTGTAATTGAAATGGTCGATTACAGCCATGAAGACATTTTGGACATTAGGAAGACTTTGCTGTATACCTGCGCAACTAGCGATGTGTTTGATGTTGACTTCCGGGGTTTGTTTGGCATCGAACCCTGTATGTGTGCATGCACTTTTGTAATTTTTTTGCAACTTGTACTTCTCTATTAGTACTGTCATGAAATATCTATTTGAACTTACGCTTTGTGCGGTCTTCTTTTTTTTCAGGTGAGTGGCTGGATCTTGGTGAGTATGACTACAAGTTCTTTGGTAGCCAGTTCTCGGAGGTCGAGCGCGTAGCTATTGATCTTAACTAGGGGCGTTCTCCCGAAAAGACAAGATCTGGTGTTATGAAGGGGCGGTTGGGAGCTCTGAGAGGTTCTACGGCTGCTTGTGCAGATAGTCCTACTACACCCAAGAATCCCATTGTGGAATTGATAGACAGCGATGATGATGTGTTTGACAAGATTGCTGGCATTGGAAGAGTCACGAGGAGCGCTGCTGCCAAAGGTTTATCTCCCCTTGCTGGAATAATGGCTCGTAGAGCTGGTGGTGCTAGGAAAGATCCCGCTTTGGATTCTGGCAATGTTGTAAGCACGAAGCGTGCACCCAGAGCTCCTATAAAGTTTTGCTCCCCTGTGCAGCAGCTTCACCCTTATAAATTCCCTCACCTGGACAAGGCTCGCAGGTTGTATAATCTGTTGCTTAGTGAAGAATGGCGTGAGAAGTATGCCGAGTGAGTATCTCCCATTATTTTTCCTCTTCCTTTTCTTCTGTTGTTTGTAACTGCTAGATAAATATGACCTGAACTATTCCTTTTTATACAACTAGAACTTCTATGAATGCCTTATCTTGCTTCTCCTTCTTTTTGTTCTTGTGTGTGCTGCAGGAATACATTCTCAATGATACCTCAGCCTGATGATAACGTAACTAGCTTCACTGGGAAACGCATCTGGGAAGTTTTTGCACCTGGGCAAATGATGGAGGGTGATGTAATGGACTTCCTCATTGATGATTGGAAGCAAGATCCGTATAGAAATGCTGATTTCGCATCTGGGAAAAGGATATTGCTGAGTCCATATTTCATCATGGTAATCAATCAGATCGGTTTCTTTATGTTGAACAAGACTGCCTATTGTTTTTACGAGTTTTAATAATACTTTGCTTGTTGATTCTTTACCGCTGTCTATTTTCTATTTTGGCTTTTTTGCAGGTTGTGCTTGACTGTTCGTTTTACGAGGATGAAAATAAAGTGTTTAATGTGGAGAGTGCAGCGAGAGATTTCAAGAGCTATGTTAAAGCTAATGAAGACTTGCTCAGTGCCGACCTTGTGAGATCGACTAGCTGATTTTTGGTTTTTATTTGTTTGTTGTGATGCTAGTTTTTAATTTGAATATTTAACATCTCTTTTTTGGTCATTTGTTTTTAGATCATGATGCCTCTATTCAAGCCTATGGTTTTATCAAAGGATAGGAAAGTAAACCACTATTCCTTATATGTCATGAATCGATACCGAAGTAGCGTTGACATCCTTGACTCTTTACCTTATCCGAAGAACCATCGTCCTTCGAAGAATACCTATCACAAAGACTGCGAGAAGATTGTGAGTGACATTTATTATCTGTACTGGATTAATATTTCTGCATCTTTGTTTCTGCTTTTTCTAAGACCTAAAACTGTGTGGGTTCTTTTGTTTTTTTACAGATTTCTAGATTGGTCAAAGTAATGAAGGCTGTGTATGGTGATGCTCAGTACAATGCGAGCAAGCAGCCCAATTGGGAGCTGTTTGCAAAGAAACCAACGTTTGTCAAGGTTCCACTTCAAGGGAAAAATGAATGTGCCCATTATACTTTGAAGTATGCGGGATGCTATGATGGTGAAAAGATCGTTGAGAACATTCGAGATAATGACGTGGGTTCCTTGTTGAGCTTTTCGCTTTCTGTTTTTGGCTTATTGTGCATCCTTTTTTTATGTGTCATGATTTTTGATAATTTGTTTTATTGTTTTGCAGCCACGCATTGTTGATTGGAACGCTGAGGATCTGTATAGAGTTGTGTTCAACTGGAATAACAATCTTCTAGTGACGGAGCTTCCCAAGGAGGTTCAGGCTTTGGCTCCTGATGCATAGGAGAAATGGTCATCATTTGCATAGTGAATGGGATAGTTGTGTGATATATATCTTGAAAACATTGTAGGCGAAATAAGGAACACCCGTCCCCTCCCCTCCCCCGACCCCGCGCCCGCGCCGCCTCCCCGGGGGGCGGCCGGGGCGGCTCCCCCGACTCGCCTCTCCCTCCTCCTCCCCCGTGCCCCCCCACCGCTGCCGGCGGCGCCCCTGGATCTGGCCGGGCGGGCTGGCGGCGGCGGGCTCTCCCTTACCCCGCTCGCGCACCTCCTGACCCAGGGGCAGGGGTGGCGGCGGGTGCCCCTCGGCTGGCGGCGGCCCGGCGGCCTGGAGGTGGCTGGCGGTGGCCCGTCGCGGTGGTGGCGCCGTCCTTTGGCGACGGGGCGACCTGGTTGCGCAGGGTGGCCGGCGGCGCGTCCTCGGCCCAGACCTGGGCCCTTAGGGCCCCATCTGGGTCCTAGCGGGCCGGTACTTGGGCATAGCCTCGTTGTCTGCGGCGCGGTGAGGAGGAAGAGCGGCTCGGATTGGGGCGGCGGCACTGCCGGCGTGCCGGCAGCAGCGCGAAGGTGGGAGCTTTGCGAGCCCACGAGGGCTCGGCCGGGCCGGTGGGCCCACGGGCCTGGTGTGCTCCCGCTATTGCGTCCGGACGGCTACCGTCGCGGACGGTGGAGGTGGGGCCCTCCCGCGTGCCGATGGTGCTGATGCCCTAGTCCTGGCTCTGATTCTTCGTCGTGCTATCCTCACTTCGCGGTGCCGTGGTGAGACGGCGTGGGGGCCTCAAGACCGCGTTGGCGCACGATGGTGGTTGGTTTGGTGGCAGGCTCCGGGGCGCCCGAGGTGCGGGTTGGGATCGGGGGAAACCTCTGTCGGCATGGCCAACGCTGGCGCGGTGGCGTCTGTGGGTGCCACCTGACCTTCCGGGAGGGCGTCGGAGCTACCCTTCCTCTCGCCTCGTCGTGTACCGGGGGAATCCCTTAGCAGAGCGTCGACATCGTCGCGATCCTTCTTGGAGGTGTTGATAGGTGCCGGCGCTTCGGAGTCTTGGAGTCTAGTGGAAGATCCTGGTGGGCGTTGCGATCGCGAGGCTTCTTTGTTTTGTTGATCCGCCGTTTTCGGCATTTGTTTCTTTTGCTTTTCTCTTTTCTCTTTCGTTTCTTTTGGGCGTGACTGTGCTGCTTCCGCTCCAGCACCTATCCATGTATGGTTCGGTTGGTTGCTTTGTATACAAAGCGGGGGGAAACCCTTTTTTCGATAAAACATTGTAGGCTCTATTTTGTAGTGTTTGATGTCTTCTCGAGTACTATGTAATAACTAGTATATTTTGTGTTGTGTTTTAAGTGTGGCACAATGTTTCATCGGGAATTCGTTTTGGTTAAGTTTTATTTTTTGTACTGAAGACTTATATTGTAGTTGAACTGAAAACACTTTTTTTTCAAGTGTATTTTACGAGTTGTTGCTAAGAAAGTGAGATTTATTTTATTTTTATGTGATTCCATCCTAAGTTGGACCTTTATAGTTTCTGTACTCTTGTTTTCTTTGTACTTATGATATAGTTCTATTAGTACTGATTTGTAATCTCATTCAGCGTAAGGCTTTCAAATTTTTGGTGCCAAATTTTTGTTTGAACTTCTTGAACTTTAGTAGTTGAACTTCATTGTAAAAGTTAAAGTACTGGTTTAAATTAGCTACGTTTAAGAGATAGTCCTATTAAGTTCAAAACTATTTCTTTCTCAATGCATTAATTGGTATCATCATAGCACTTACCTAATAAAATTAGTTGTACTGAGATTCCAATTGTGCTAGTACTTTTGATTAATTATTTATTGTTTGTGTTGTTTGATGCTAGTACGTCTTCTGTTATGTTTCTTGTGATTTTTCTCTTTTGTCGAACTTATATCTTTTTGATTTAGTTTTTGGCCTTCTTTTTTTCTAGGCTGTGGTTTTTCTCCAGGAAATGTTTGATCCTAGCACTTGCCTTATAGACTTAGTTGTACTGAGATTTCAGTTGTATTGCCACTGTTAATTCTTAGTATGTCACTGTTTTAAGGAATGCGAACTGAAGCTTCCCGTTCCTTTTTATATATTTGTAGAATGAACGTACCGTGTGTTCAACTGTACCAGAACTTTCAGTCCTAGGATGCTAGTGACTAGGAAATACGTACTGGTGTTTCTCTTGCTTTTCCTGATGCAGTACTTAGTGAATTTCTAACTACTTTTTAGCACGATGCTTTTTAGTACTGAATGTTGTCCTCGGCTGAAACTTAGTCTTTTTAGTGTTCTTCTGAAACTAAAAACTGATTTTTTTAGCGTGATAGTACTACCGTTCATGTCTAAGCTGTACTGAGCGTCGAAGGCTACTATTTGCTTTTGGCCTTTATTTAGTCTGCCACTTTTTTTTTGCGAAAATATTCATGTGTTAGTTTTTTTTCACCATGACTAGTGCTGTGTGGCAGCCATCAAGTTTCAACTTCAAATCATGGATAAACAAAATAGGAAGCTAGCAAACTTGTTGGACGACATAAGAAAACGATGTACTTGATAGACATAGGCAAACTTGTTCAAACCCTGACACACATAGCACAAGATAGCTGGTTCAACATAATGAAAGCAAACTACAAATATGAAACAACAATACTAAGGACACACACAGCATAAGGTAGCTGGTTGAACATAACAAATGCAGACTTTCATGCATCTTCATCCGCGAAGTTGCAGTGGTAGTAGGGGTCAGCCTCCTGCTCTTTTGAAATATCCCAACCTGTCATGATGTTGTCGATTGTCTTCCATGACTTGTACGTTGCGTATGCATCTATTCCTGCGTACGTGATGAGCTTGTCTGGTAGCGGGCTGTTCCCCCACAGTTTGTGGTCTTCCCTGTTCATCTTCTTCTTCATGCCTTCGTAGAATGGGTGGATGACGCCTCCTGCAACATCGGCCAAGGAGTCGTAGTATTTGCTGGTCTTTGGATCTTTCCACTTGTGCTGCATGTCGATGAAGTGGTTGGGGTTGATTTCCAAACCAGACTTCTCCAGCATCCGCTTGTCACCTCCAATGCTGAAACCAACAAATGTGTACAATTTCTCCTCCCGCGGGAAGTCTTTGAGGCGCTTGGGCCTGCAAGGGGGGAGACACACTGTCGGTGTCAAAACCGGCGGATCTCGGGTAGGGGGTCCCGAACTGTGCGTCTAGGCGGATGGTAACAGGAGACAAGGGACACGATGTTTTACCCAGGTTCGGGCCCTCTCGATGGAGGTAAAACCCTATGTCCTGCTTGATTGATATTGATGATGTGGGTATTACAAGAGTAGATCTACCACGAGATCAAGGAGGCTAAACCCTAGAAGCTAGCCTATGGTATGATTGTTGTTCGTCCTATGGACTAAAGCCATCCGGTTTATATAGACACTGGAGAGGGCTAGGGTTACACAGAGTCGGTTACAATGGTAGGAGATCTACATATCCATATTGCCAAGCTTGCCTTCCACGCCAAGGGAAGTCCCATCCGGACACGGGACGAAGTCTTCAATCTTGTATCTTCATAGTCTTGGAGTCCAGCCGATGATGATAGTTCGGCTATCCGGACACCCCCTAATCCAGGACTCCCTCAGTAGCCCCCGAACCAGGCTTCAATGACGACGAGTCCGACGCGTATATTGTCTTCGGCATTTGCAAGGCGGGTTCCCCTCCATGTTCCATGTGTTTGCCGAATAGTGTCCGGTTTCTTCATAAATGTTGCGCTCCTTGGCTTCCACGTCCAATAATGGCCCTCTTCCACGTGTTGTATGAATGCGAAAAGCCAGGGTATTTTCTATGTTTTACCCCCCTAGCTACGCGAATAAGCCAACTATAAGAGAGGCGAGGATCCAGATCCGAATCAGACCATCCTCCTTCCGCAAGTACTCATCGAAGCGCATCTGACAAAAATCCATTCCAACATGGACAGTCGATGCGGCTCCTCTTCTCGTGCTCCCAGTCCTCAGCCAGGAGATTGGAGGAGATGCTCAGTCCCGCATAGCGAGTTAGTGACACTCCAAGCAGAGGGATACCTTCCCCCAGCCTTTATGGTTCCGGTTCGAGCTGGACTGGCCACCTACAAGGGTGAGAAGCAGGTGGAGAGCGTCCCCAATCCCTCCAAAGGAGAGCGGGTATGCTTCATCCCCTACTTAATAAGGGGACTCAGATTTCCCATACATCCGTTTCTCCGGGGGCTCCTGGAGTTCTATGGACTCCAACTTCACCACCTTACACCTGCCTCCATTTTACACATCGCGGGCTTTGTAGCTCTTTGCGAGCTGTTCTTTGGCATCAAGCCCCATTTTGCGCTGTGGAAGAGACTGTTTTGCCTCATACCCCGTTCTCACGAGGGGTCGATATATCAAGTGGGCGGAGCCGAAATATGGCGCATCGCTGGGACCGGATATCTATCTGGAACCCCAAAGAAGGTGTCCGAAGAGTGGCCTTCGGAGTGGTTCTATATGGAAGACGCGCCGCTACCGGATCCAGTTCGGATCGGCCTCCCGGAGTTTAGCAACGCTCCTCTGAAGAAAGGCCTGAGTTGGCGCCCGCGGAGCCCTCAACGGGAAGATGATAGGAGCGTCCAATATCTGATGGGCTGGATACGGTTACTGGCCCATTCCGGATTAACCATGATTGGAGTCATGGCCACATGCATTATGCGAGGGGTGCAGCCGCTCCAATATAGGGGCCACCCCATGTCGGATTTCAACGGGGAGAATGACGCCACCCGTCATGGCCGCAAGGGGCCAGGATCGGCCGCCGATCTGGTGAAGATCCTGTCCGGCTTGTACAAGGGGGAGAAGGAGGACTTCCTCCGCACGAGTCCATTGAATGGATTCTCCATGAATAACCCTCGGAGCTGGGTAAGCGGACGCTTATATATCCGATCCGTGCTTTCAAACATAAGTGTCTTACTTTATGATTTCGACGCAGGAACTGTGCCGGGATGTGGAGGGCATAGAAAGCCCGACTCCACAACCCGAGGATCCAGGAAGATCCCTTGATCTGGCCTCCGGAGAGGATTCGGACATAATGGTGGAACTGATTGACGGGGTGTTCCACCAACTCAGCATAGACAATGCTCTAGTCGCTATTACGGCTGACTACCCGGTTTATCTCCGGCTTCCCAGGTGAGTACAACCGAAGTCCTGACACCGTTACTTTTTTAATGCTTATTTCTGACCACCGTGTACCAACGGTGCTTCGCAGGAGGTGCCTTTACAGCGGGAAGCCGAGCCCGCAGCGACTGACCAACCAGGGTCAATGCGGCCCAGCTGGCAGAAGAGGAGTGCGGCGCGAATCGAAACGTCACCGCAAAGGTATGGCGCACCATTGTCTTTTAAGGGAAAGACTCCTGGAGGTATATTAATGCTCATGATTCTTCCAGGAGAAAGAGCGCTCGCCGGACTGAGCCCGGAGAGGTTGCCAACCAAGCCTCCGCCAACCAGGCTCCAACGCCTGGTCCGGAGGGGGAGGCGAGCGCAAGGCGTGAGCCGGATGCTCCTCCAATGGAGGATGCCGACAGGTTGTCCGCCACCAGGTCTGAGGTGGAGAGCGCCATGAATCACAGGCGCTGTCGGACATATCTTCGTGACGCGTGTTTCTCCCCAGAGGCGTTGAATGCCTTTAATGCGGGAGACGCGCACCTCCGTGCTGCTCAAGATGGTTTAACCAGAGCCACGGAGGAGTATGTAAAAGACATACGGGTGAGGAATTTTAATAGTTATATATGCCAGTAGCCCCCGAGACTTAAAATAGTCAAACTAACTGATTTAAGGATCATTTGTTATGCAGGATCTTACGAAGAAGAATACCCACCTGTCACAGGAGCTTCAAGAATGCAAGGTCCAACTTGAGGCCGCACTAGCCGCTGCCGGGGGAGCCACAGAGACCCCCTCTGGTAATTCATATTTTGAAAAGAGAAGTAGTTTATGAAGTGTGGCGTGTGTATAGTCTGACAATAATATCGCAGAGGGTGCCGGACTAGATCCGGACAAGCAACATCTGCTGCGCCAGCTGAAGGTCGGCGAGAAGGTGCTTATGAGGGTGCAGCAGGAGAGGACCAAACTCCAAGATGCCAACACCCAGCTGGGTGAAGAACTAAAAGATGTTCGGGTCCAGCTGTCTAACTCCATAAAGGAGAATCGGCGGCTTCGTCGCGGCATTTACAGTAAGTGCTTGAGCAAAATCCTTTGAAAAGAAGAGTTCGGCGAGGAAGTCGATTGACAGAAATGTGTCTGTAGGTGTGCTCACGGGTCGTCCGGTGGAGGAGATGCCTGGTTCCACGGGAGACCCTCTTCCCGAGCTGCTGCAACTGCACGAACGTGTTCGGCAGGCGATGAGCGGCGTCGTTCAGGCCTTATGGGTCTTGGAGGGCTTGCTAAGAAGCTTCAGGGAGTACGGCAGCGTTTCCGTCTGTGGAAGATATCGGCCTGCCGTCAAGGCGCCAGGGAGGCCTGGGCCATGGTGAAGACGCGGTACACAAAGGCTGATCCAAACCACATGGCCGAGGTCGGACCTGTGGGGCCCGATGGGAAGGAGATCCCTGTGAGCCTGATGTACGGCCAAGTAGAGTTGGCCGCGAAATATTCCCAACGGTACTGTAAATTAGACAGCCTGTTAGATGGGATTGAAGAGGAGTACAATCAGTCAGTTTGACGATGTAATTTAAAATGACATGTAAAATGCCTTCTAGCCGGATTGTAGATCGTTTGCCTTTGCGGACCTTTTCGCTTCAACCTCGGGACCCAACAGTCCGGAGTGTGTCCGAATACCCTTACGGTTATACAAAAACCGGGGCATGCATGGAGACAAGGCGTAGGGGTCATAAGTGCTTTATCAGACAAGTGCCCAACTAGCTATGTTATATTACATGGTTAGTAAGAAACATCTTCCAGGGAGAATAATTCCGTTAGGGGTTCCTTTCCCTGGGAGACATGCCCTAAAGTGCATGTCCGGACTGCGAAAAGAGCAGAAAAAACATCTGGGGGCAGATAAATAAATAAGTAATAAATCATCTTTCAGGTCACCGACCGAATATTCCCTTAAGAACGCTAGCCTTCGGCTTCACCCAGTCTGAGGTACACATCCGGCTGACCCGGCAGTAACAATCGCAGAGGTGCTCCCTTTACCTCCTAGCCAAACAATCGGGAACGTAGGGGTAAGCACAGGAGCCAGGCAACCCAGCTTGGCCAAAACTTAAGTCATTTCGATGCATATAATGGTGAGTAAAAGGTACATGCGGAAGTATGACACATGTGTTGGGCATGAAGCCCATATAAATAAGCTTCTGTTAAAGAAGCCCCCAGGTATAACAAGTGCGAGTAGCACATCAAGTGAGTGTGAACAAAGCGCAGATCAGCCCTCAAGAGGCTTGTACTGAAAGAGGGAGGAAAAATGAGGGAAAACAAAGACAGCGAAAACATATGAAAGGTGGACGGAGAAAGGAGACGAACTCTGAGTCCGGCGCTAGGCGTAGAATCTTCGGAGACGGGCTGCGTTCCATGGGTTTGGCTCGAGTCGGTTGTTAGGTGCGTTGCATAGATGGTATGCACCACCGGTAAGGACTTGGTCGATGATGAAGGGACCTTCCCATTTGGGCTTAAGTTTGTCCTTTTTCTTGTCCGACAGGCATAGAACTAGCTCGCCAACATTGTAAGTTTTGGCCTGTACTTCTCTGCTTTGATATCTTCGAGCCTGCTGCTGATAGAATGCGGAATGGGATTTTGCCACGTCATGCTCCTCCTCTAAGGCGTCCAAACTGTCCTGCCGATCCAACTCGGCTTCTCTTTCTTCGTACATGCGCACGTGAGGTGAGTCATGAATTATATCGCATGGCAAAACTACCTCAGCGCCATATACTATAAAAAATGGTGTGAATCCGGTAGTGCGGTTTAGCGTGGTCCACAGCCCCCAGAGTACGGAGTCGAGCTCCTCTACCCAGTGCGTGTTAGATTCCGTGAGGGACCGCACTAATCTGGGTTTAATGCCGCTCATGATTAGACCATTTGCTCGTTCCACTTGACCGTTAGTTTGAGGGTGATAGACTGAAGCGTAGTCGAGCTTGATGCCCATGTTCTGCACCAGAGTTTAAACTCGTCGGCCGTGAAATTCATGCCATTATCAGTGATGATGCTGTGGGGGACGCCAAAACGGTGTACTACCCCGGATATGAAGTCTATCACAGGTCCGGATTCTGCCGTTTTAACCGGCTTGGCCTCTATCCATTTGGTGAATTTGTCCACCATGACCAATAAGTATTTTTGCTTGTGGGTTCCCCCTTTAAGGGGTCCAACCATGTCAAGCCCCCAGACCACGAACGACCAAGTGATGGGTATAGTTTTGAGGGCGGTGGGTGGCATGTGGCTTTGATTAGCAAAGAGCTGGCAACCGACGCATTGTTGGACTAAGTCCTGAGCATCTGCCCGGGCTGTCGGCCAATAAAATCCTATACGGAAGGCCTTGCCTACAAGGGCCCGGGCTGCGGCGTGGTGCCCGCCGAGTCCGGCGTGAATTTCAGCCAGGAGATTTCGCCCTTCCTCTTCGGAGATACACCTTTGAAGGACTCCGGTTGTGCTTTTTTTATAAAGTTCTCCCTCATGGACCTTGTAGGCTTTAGATCGCCGAACTATGTAGCGGGACTCATTTTGGTCTTCGGGAAGTTCATGCCTGATTAAGTAGGCTAGGAATGGTTCTGTCCATGGGGCAATTACTGCCATTATTTCATGGGCTGAAGGTGTTATTTTATTGGGTGAGCCATCGATTGTGTCAGAATGTTCCGTGTTGGGTGGTGCAGTTGGTTCCGGGTTGTTATTTTCGGACTCCTCTTCCCATAATACGGATGGCTTAAAGAGCCGCTCCAGGAAGATGTTTGGAGGGACGGCATCGTGTTTTGCACCGATGCGTGCCAACACGTCTGCTGCCTGGTTATTATCCCGGGCTACATGGTGGAATTCGAGTCCTTTGAACCGAGCTGACATTTTTAGGACGACGTTATGGTAGGCTGCCATTTTCGGATCCTTGGCGTTAAAGTCTCCATTTACTTGGGATATTGCGAGGTTTGAATCCCCGCACACCTCTAGGCGTTGAATACCCATGGAGATTGCCATCCGGAGACCATGTAGAAGGGCCTCGTATTCGGCTGCATTGTTGGAGTCCGTGTACATTATTTGAAGTACGTATTGGACTTTGTCTCCGGTTGGGGACGTCAAGACGACGCCAGCCCCCAAGCCAGCCAACATTTTGGAGCCGTTGAAATGCATGATCCAATTGGAGTATGCGCCGTACTCTTTAGGGAGTTCGGCTTCGGTCCATTCGGCGATGAAGTCAGCCAAAACTTGCGACTTTATAGCTCACCGTGGTTTGTAGGTTATGTCAAATGGTAAGAGCTCAATGGCCTATTTTGCAATCCCACCCATCGCGTCGTGATTGTTTATAATATCGTTGAGAGGTACTACGGAGGCCACCGTTATGGAACACTCTTGAAAGTAGTGTCGCAGCTTCGGGGATGCCATGAACACCGCATATGCCATCTTTTGATAATGTGGGTACCGGGACTTGCATGGAGTTAAGACAGTGGATACGTAGTACACTGGTTTTTGAAGAGGGAATTTGTGCCCTTCTGTTTCTCGTTCGACGACGAGTACGGCGCTGACAACTTGATGTGTTGCCGCGATATATAATAACATAGGTTCGCCCAGGTTGGGCGCGGCCAGGACCGGATTTGTTGCCAATATGGCCTTGATTTCTTCGAGTCCGACCGTGGCAGCATCCGTCCATTCAAAGTGTTCGGTGCGCCGGAGGAGGCGATAGAGGGGCAACGCCTTTTCTCCCAAACGGGAGATGAAGCGGCTTAGAGCCGCCACGCATCCAGTTAGTTTTTGTATTTGTTTGAGGTCTTTTGGGATATCCAATTGTGACAGAGCTCGGATCTTGGCTGGGTTTGCTTCAATTCCTCTACCATATACAATGAAGCCCAAGAGCTTTCCGGCTGGTACGCCGAAAACACATTTTTCCGGGTTGAGCTTAATGTCGTATGCTCGAAGGTTGTCGAATGTAAGCCTCAAATCGTCTACTAGAGTTTCGACGTGTTTGGTCTTAACGACCACATCGTCTACGTATGCCTCCACTATTTTGCCTATCTGGGTAGCCAAACATGTCTGAATCATGCGCTGATATGTTGCGCCGGCGTTTTTGAGTCCGAAGGGCATTGTGTTGAAGCAGAATGGACCGTATGGAGTAATGAATGCCGTTGCGGCCTGGTCTTTTTCCGCCATCTTGATTTGATGGTATCCGGAGTATGCGTCGAGGAAGCACAATGAATCGTGCCCTGCAGTAGCATCGATGATTTGGTCGATTCAGGGGAGGGGGAAAGGATCCTTTGGACATGCCTTGTTAAGGTCTTTGAAATCGACACAAAGGCGCCAGGATTTGTCCTTTTTTGGTACCATTACCAGGTTTGCTAGCCAGTCCGGATGTTTTATATCTCTGATGAATCTGGCTTCTAGGAGTTTGGCTAGCTCCTCTCCCATTGCCTGTCTTTTGGGTTCAGAAAATCGCCGAAGAGCCTGTTTGACTGGCTTGAATCCTTTTAGGATATTTAGGCTATGTTCTGCCAGCCTGCGTGGGATTCCTGGCATATCTGAAGGGTGCCAGGCAAAAATGTCCCAATTTTCCCGAAGGAATTCTTGTAGTGTGGCTTCTACATCAGGGATTAATTGTGCCCCAATGGAGGCCGTCTTTGTGGGGTCCGTTGGATGGACTTGGAATTTGACTATTTCGCCTACTGGTTTAAAAGAGGTGGATTTGGACCTCTTATCGAGTATCACATCGTCCCTATCCACCGTGGAGCGCAGCGCAGTGAGTTCCTCTGCCGCTAGGGCTTCGGATAATGCCTCTAGGGCCAGTGTGGCTGTCTTATTTTCAGCGCGGAGTGCTATATCTGGATCACTGACAAGAGTGATGATTCCATTGGGCCCGGGCATTTTAAGCTTCATGTACCCGTAATGGGGTATAGCTTGGAAGATTGTGAATGCCTCTCGCCCTAACAAGGCGTGATATCCGCTGCCGAACGGGGCCACTTGGAACGTGACTTCCTCGGACCTGTAATTGTCCGGCGAGCCGAACACTGCATCTAGTGTGATTTTTCCTCTGCAGCGTACTTCCCGACTAGGGATTATTCCTCTAAAGGTTGTGCTGCTTCGCTCAATGCGGCTCCAGTCAATTTCCATTTTTTGGAGGGTTTCCTCGTAGATGAGGTTTAATCCGCTGCCGCCATCCATGAGTACCTTGGTAAGACGAAAGCCGTCCACTATCGGACTGAGGACCAATGCGGCTGGTGCTCGGGCTGTTCGGAATTTAGGTTCGTCGCTGGCATTGAAGGTGATAGCCGTGTCGCTCCATGGATTTGTTGTTGCTACTTGGTAGACTTCGGATGGGCTGCGGATTGTTCGTTTCCGCATGTTATTTGATGCGAAAGTCTCGAAGACTGTTAATACCGTACTGGTACTGTTGGGCTGGTTACCCGGGGCTAGAAAGCCTTCGCCACTTTTGGCCACCTGCCGTAGTATCCAACATGCTCGAAGGCTATGTGTTCGAGTGGCGTCTTCTGTACTATGGATTTTACAGGGTCCGTTGAGCCATCCCTCCAGTACGGTTCCATGCCCTTTAGGGGTTTTTTGCTTTTTGGTTTTTAACCCAGGTGCTTGAGTATGACGCACCCTTTTATTTCGAACTAGGGTTGTGTTCAGGGCCAGATTGTCCCAAAACCTGGTTTCGGTTTTCCAGGCACTCTCCATCGCACAGTATTTTTGTACTATGGTCGCTAGGTCGGCGAAGCGTGTAACTTTGCGACGACTTATGGCGTTCATGATTCCCTTGTCCATGCAATTGTTGCAGAAAATTGAGATTGCGCTTTCCTCACGGCAGTCCTTTATCCTGTGCATAACCAGGAGAAATCTGGCCCAGTAATGATGTACTATTTCATCGGGCTCTTGCCGTATTTGAGATTGATCACTTATGTTTGGATGGGCGGGCGGAATTAAATTTGGAACCTCGCCCCCTCTGAGGCTCAAAGGCCGAGAAGTTTCCGGATTTGGAAGCTTGGATTGCTGGATGTTGTCCAACAAATCTGGTCCAATCCCTGACTTTAGGTGCAGTACTTGATTGACGTCCGTCCCTCCACGGGAATCCGGCATGAAGGGATCGGGAATCCGGACATAACTGGTCTTTAACATAGAAGAAGAGTCGCCTTATTGTTCTTCTACCACAACAACGTGGTGGGTAGCCTGGGGAGAGTTAATTTCTCTCTGGTCGGTTTTAAGCCCAATCTGATCGTAGTCTGTGGCGACTCCCAGGGCAGCGATGCGATCCAAGAGCTCATTTAAGGAGGAGAGCTGGGTCTAGCTGCTCGGCGAATTCCGAGTTGACGTGAAGATCGCTTTTGATGACCTGAGAGGTCATTGTCGGAGCAGTGGCCGAACAGGCGGTCATAAGAAAACCGCCTAGCCGGATAGTTTGGCCGGTGGCCAAAGCTCCCTTGACGACGGCGCTATCTTTAAAGACGGGAAAAGGCATCCCTCCTGATTGCGACGGCACAGAGGAACTCTCAATGAAAGCACCAATGTCGGTGTCAAAATCGGCGGATCTCGGGTAGGGGGTCCCGAACTATGCGTCTAGGCGGATGGTAACAGGAGATAAGGGACACGATGTTTTACCCAGGTTCGGGCCCTCTCGATGGAGGTAAAACCCTACGTCCTGCTTGATTGATATTGATGATGTGGGTATTACAAGAGTAGATCTACCACGAGATCAAGGAGGCTAAACCCTAGAAGCTAGCCTATGGTATGATTGTTGTTCGTCCTATGGACTAAAGCCATCCGGTTTATATAGACACCGGAGAGGGCTAGGGTTACATAGAGTCGTTTACAATGGTAGGAGATCTACATATCCGTATTGCCAAGCTTGCCTTCCACGCCAAGGAAAGTCCCATCCAGACACGGGACGAAGTCTTCAATCTTGTATCTTCATAGTCTTGGAGTCCGGCCGATGATGATAGTTCGGCTATCCGGACACCCCCTAATCCAGGACTCCCTCACACACATTTATAGATTAGTCTTCTTTTTTGAGGATTTAATTCTTTTGCTTTTTTTTGTTTTACAAGTGATAATCCATGAGGTAGATGCTTATATATTATGAGTCATGCATGAATGTAGTTCAGAAACTAGTACACAAAGTCCTAAAATTAAATTCAACTACACCGTGTTATTTTTTCTTTTTTGCTATCTTCGTTGCTTCACCAAATGCTTCACCAAATTAGAGAATCATTTTACCCGAGTCAAGGATATATGCGCTTCTTGATTCAAGTTTAGTTTTATTTTTTGTTGAATAAAAGACCTATACCAGTGCTTGATACATCTTTGGGCATTAATTCTATATCAAGTTCAAAATTTAGTTTGAGAAATATGTGCATCAAGATATGGACCTATACCACTTCACCAAAGATCTTTTAATACATCAATTCTATAAACTATACTAGTGCATCAAGATCAGAATCTATGCTAGTACATCAAGTTCAGAAATTAATTTGGTGCATAAAGTTCAGAACGCTATAAACTTTTTTTCAGATGCTAATCTGGTGAAACAATCCACTTCACAGTTTGGGAAATGCATGTAACTTAATAAACATGTAATCGTGCATCCACTTCATAGACTATAATAGTTCATCTAGTTAGGAAACAAGTTTTAATTAAGTTTTTAGTGACTAGTACTAGTACAACAGATGAATGATCAATAGTATGGGTTACAATGGATGAATGTACTTCAAAAACTAGTAAAGAAAGTTCTGAAATTAAATTAAGTACATCATGTTATTCTTATTGTTGCATTATACATAGTTTTAGTAATGCTGTATGTTCTTCATTGGTACTAGTTTAGTCTACTTTTGTTGAAATAGGATAACACAGAACCAGTGCTTCACCAAGTCCTTAGTTTATTTTCTTACGAAAATAACATTAGATCAAATTCAGAAAATACTTCACTACAAACCACACTAGTACATCTAGTTGGGAAACAAGTGTGATTAAATTTTCAGGATACATTACTAATAAAACAGATAAACCATATGCAGGGCAAATGAGTAGGATTGCTCAACATTTTGTGGCCGCTGCGATGTGGTACACCAAGCAGAGTTCCTCGACGCACAACTACAGGACTGCCGCCATCTATGGAGGTTTTTCCTCGTCGGTGTACTCCACATCAACTCCGATGAAGCTCGGATACAAGCCGCCTCCCTTCATCCTGAGCCTGCTTATATCTTGCCGTGGAGCTCAACCCCTTTGAGCGTTCTGGTGTACTCGCGCTTCTCGCCGGGGACGTTAATGTCGACGAGGTTGCTCCTCTTGTCCGACGTCTTGGCATGATGACGCTTGGCGGACGGTTCCTCCGCCATGGCCTTCCTTCGGCGACTGTGGGATTTGGAGAGAGACGCTGGAGGTTTGTGTGCAGTGGAAATGGAAGCGGCAATGGTGGTTTGTGGGAACGAGGGAGAGATATAAGAAAATGGGATATTTTTGCAGTGCGTCGGCGTTGGTGTGTGGGAGGCGGTTCGTCGGGGGCGTGTGTGTAGTGGTCGTGGGGGTCGCCGTTTGCAGTGCGTTGTGGCAACCGCCCAGTGGGTGGCGCGGGTGGTGGTGTGGAAGAATTAACCGTCCAAGTTAAATGGTTTTTACTGTTGAACTGACTAGTCTTGTCAAGCTGTACTTATGACCTGCCAAATCCCACTTGCACGTCTCTGCGGTGGTGATGATGGCATTTTGCACTATTTAGGTGACGTATGGATCTGTGATGTTTTTCCGTGTGGATGTTTAAGTATTGTTTTTCTATTGAAGCCTTTATACACTAGTGTATGTCAAAACATTTTTTCAGTGCCCTGGGAGTTGTTGCTCAAAACTTGTACTTATTTTATTTTCATCTGTACCAACCAAAGTTAGGCCTTTATAGTTTTTGTATTCTCATTTTTAGCGCACTTATGTTTTAGTACTGTGTGAACTGAATTGTAATTTCAAACAACGCATGGGTTTGAAATTTGATGTCAGAGTGGTGCGAGTGGCATGACTGATCCTGTTGTTTTAGTATTGATGTCGTATGTATGTTTGAACTGATTTTTTTATAACTTATGTTGGGGGTGGGGGTTTGAGATTATTTTACGACCAGATCGTTCGTTGTGGTGTGGACAGATTTTATATAAATAAGAAATTTAGCAGAATTGACAAATAAATTCTATTTGAACTTTTTGAGCTTTAGTAGTTGAACTTGTCAGATTTTGTATAAATATGAAATTTAGCATAATTGACAAACATTATATGTTTGAACTTTTTGAATTTTAGTAGTTGAACTTGTCAGATTTTATATAAATGTGAAATTTAGCATAATTGACAAATATTATATGTTTTGAACTTTTTGAGCTTTAGTAGTTGAACTTGTCAGATTTTGTATAAATAAGAAATTTAGCATAATTGACAAACATTATATTTTTTGAACTTTTTGAGCTTTAGTAGTTGAACTTGTCAGATTTTGTATAAATAAGAAATTTAGCATAATTGACAAACATTATATGTTTTGAACTTTTTGAGCATTAGTAGTTGAACTTGTTAGATTTTCTATAAATAAGAAATTTAGCATAATTGACAAACATTATATGTTTTGAACTTTTTGAGCTTTAGTAGTTGAACTTGTCAGATTTTCTATAAATAAGAAATTTAGCATAATTGACAAACATTATATGTTTTGAACTTTTTGAGCTTTAGTAGTTGAACTTGTCAGTTTTTCTATAAATAAGAAATTTAGCATAATTGACAAACATTATATTTTTTGAACTTTTAGAGTTTTAGTAGTTGAACTTGAAAGTAATTTTTAATTCTGTTTTTTAAATTATGTACATTTAACAGATAGGCTATTAAGTTTTGTTCTTTTTAGAGGTTCATTGTTTTTGTATCATATTTTTTCCCTTTTTCTTGTAGAGGTTAATTGACAAAGATTTTTATTGTAGTTTATATTTCTTTGTCCCGCCCTCTGGTTTGTATACTTGGGCTTATTTGGTGGGGTGTTTTGTTGACGTGTAGGCTATTGGGCCGTTTTCCGGCCCAGATAGCTCGTCCGCGCGCCTGTGCAGTGCGTCGTGCGCGTGCGCTCTGGGTTTAGTCCCACCTCGCTAGTCGAGGTGGCTCTGGACCTGTTTATAAGCGCAGCCGAGCTCACCAGTCGAACTCCTCTGAACACTTACCTGAGCGCTTATACACGGCGCTCGCTCTCTTTCTTGACCTGTGGGCCCTGGTCGGCGGGTCCTGCGTTGTGCGGATTACTAGGGATTCGCCCACGGGCTCGAGTTTAGGTATCTAGCATTGTCAGGGCCTGCGCCTGACCTTGGGCGGTCAATTTTTTTGTTTTTTTGTTTGTTTGAATCTAGTACTTGACTCCTCCAGTAACTTGGACTGATACTTTTTGTTCTAGTTCTTGTCAGTTTTGTGTGAGTGTAATCTTTTTCATTTGAGTTTTTTGCCTTTCTTTTTTGTGTTTGTTTTTGTGATTATTCTCAAGTGTCTTCTGGTGTCATTTTTCAGAACTATGGTACTTGCGTGTAGACCGAGTTGTACCGATAGTGCGTTCATAGTAGCACTTACGGACTGATGCTTCTTTGTACTTTTTATTGTAGTAAGTATGTAATGTCCGATCAAGTGTACTGAGTTGTACTGACATGGAACAACGTTGTGTAATTAGTTGCATCATAACTAGTACTTTAGAGCAACGACAACGTTCCATTCAGAAACTACTTTCCAATTTTGAAATGATGGATTAACAACATACGAAGCTACCAAACCAAACTTATATAATGAGATAAGAAAAACATTTTACTAGATAACATAACTAAACTTGTTCAACCATGACAATCAGGACATAATCATACTGGTTCAACCAAACAAGAGCAAACTACTAACTTGAAACAACAAGATAAAAGGCAAGCACAACGGAAGTAAAATGAAGGCAGGCTCTGATGTATCTTCATCCCTAAAAGGGGCAATAGGCGTGGTCGTAGAAGTTTTCAGCCTCCCGCTGTTTGGCATATTCCGAACCATCTGTGATGTAGTCAATCATGAACCATGACTTGTACGCGGCGTACGCATCTACTCTTGCATACTTGATGAGGTTGTCTGACAGCTCGCTGGTCCCCCATAATGTGTAGTCTTCCTGCGTGTTGATCTTGTTCTGTAGAATGGGTGGATGACGTTGTCTGCAACATCAGTCAAGGAGTCGTACTCATTTCCGGTGTATGGAACTCTCCACTTGCGCTGAATGTCGATGAACTTGTTGGGGTTGATCTCCATACCGGACAACTTCAGCTTCTCTTTGTCGCTTTCAATGCTGAAACCGGCAAATGTGAACAACTTGTCATGCTGCAGCATGGCGGTCAGGAGCTTGGGCCTGCAAGGGCAAAGACATTTTGAATATTAGCATTACTTTGATGTTTGAATTATCCATTTTTTTTTGTTTTACAAGCGATGAATCCATGAAGTAGTTGTTTATGTAGGATAAACAATGGATGAATGTACTTCAAAAACTAGTAAAGAAAGTTCTGAAATTAAATTAAGTACATCATGTTATTCTTCTTGTTGGATTATACATAGTTTCAGTCAATGTTGTATGTTCTTCATTGGTACTAGTTTAGTCTACTTTTGTTGAAATAGGATAACACAGAACCAGTGCTTCACCAAGTCCTTAGTTTATTTTCTTAAGAAAATAACATTAGATCAAATTCAGAAAATACTTCACTACATCAAGTTCAGAAACATCTTTTTTAATACATTGAGTACATAGACTACTCTATTGTATCAACTACAGAAACTACACTAGTCGATCAACTTCAGAATTTAATCTTCCGCAAGATTTTCCAAATAGTAATCCAGTGCATCAGGTTCAAAAATACATTTATAGTATATCTACTTGAGAAAATGTAGTACTGCATCCACTTTTCACAAACCACACTAGTACATCTAGTTGGGAAACAAGTGTGATTAAATTTTCAGTATACAATACTAATAAAACAGATAAACCATATGCAGGGCAAATGAGTAGGATTGCTCACCATTTTGTGGCCGCTGCGATGTGGTACACCAAGCAGAGTTCGTCGACGCACAACTGCAGGACTGCTGCCATCTGGGGAGGTTTATCTTCGTTGGTGTAGTGCACACCAACACCGACGATCCTACAAAACCTGCCGCCAAGCTTCCTCCAGAGCCTGGAGATCACCTCGTCGGCCTTGTCTGGTTCGCTGATCCAGACGATCTCCAGCATCTCCTTGACGTGGAGCTCAACCCCTTTGAGCGTTCTGGTGTACTCGCGCTTCTCGCCGGGGACGTTAATGTCGACGAGGTTGCTCCTGTTGTCCGACGTCTCGGCATGATGACGCTTGGCGGACAGTTCCTTCGTCATGGCCTTCCTTCGGCAACTGTGGGCTTTCGAGAGAGACGCTGGAGGTTTGTGTGCAGTGGAAATGGAAGCGGCAATGGTGGTTTTTGGGAACGAGGGAGAAATATAAGAAAATGGGGTATTTTTGTAGTGCGCCGACGGTGGTGTGTGGGAGTCGGTTCGTCGGGGGCGTGTGTGTAGTGGTCGTGGGGGTCGCCGTTTGCAGTGCGTCGTGGCAACCGCCCAGTGGGTGGCGCGGGTGGTGGCGTGGAAGAACTAACCATCCGAGTTAAATGGTTTTTACTGTTGAACTGAATAGTCTTGTCAAGCTGTACGTATGACCTGCCAAATCCCACTTGCACGTCTCTGCGGTGGTGATGATGGCATTTTATTGTGGCACCGATTCGTATAGTCAAGTTGTACTTATCAGCTGCTTATCCCACTTGCACGTGTCAGCATCGGTGTTGGTGGAGGTCTGAACTCTTGTACTGTCGTACTCGGACTGGTGATTGAAGTGTAATTGAACGTACCAAATACCAGCGAGACTATGTGTGCTGCTAATGTTTTTTTAAAACAATTTTTGTATTTTTTAAAGGATTGTTTATATCAAGATAATCTGTGAGTATTTTTTACAGATAAATTCGATTTTCACCAGTACAGGATGTATCATATTCGCATTTTGCTTGAGGTAATTATTTTTATGTACTGATGGTCTCTCTGAATTGGGACTGGCAGGAGTAGGCATAGCTTTGTTTTTTCACAACGATTTTTTTTCAGTCGTTCACTGGTGTGTTTGTTATTACTATGCCTTTTGTACTGCCGACTGAGAGTTATCAGTACTGATGTAATACAAGAGTTTAAATTTTTCCTTGACATTTTTTTTGCTGAGTTACTGGTTGATAGTAGCGTTTTGCGTCAGATATATCAAGATAAGTTTTTTCAAATTTCTTTGTGACTGCATTCAAAAGGATTATCAAATGGTTTAAATAACAATATCACTGCTTCAATAGGCACATATCAGAAATTATATCAGTATTAATGTGTACTCTTCCTTGTACTGCCGACTGAGAGTTATCAGTACTGATGTTATACAATAGTTTAAAATTTTCCTTGACATATTTTTTTCCTGAATTGCTGGTTCACAGTAGCGTTTTGCATCGGATATATCCAGATATGTTTTTTCAAATGTATTTTGTGACTGCATTCAAAATGATTATAAAATGGTTTACATAATAATGTCGGGAACAAATCAGAAACTAAAAAATAACTTTAGTACTGACCGAGAAATCGACGATAAAGCTAAATAAGTTTTGGTAACGACAGTGTTTTGTGAAATGCTTCCTCATTGTGTGCTGATGCAACTGAGACTACAAGGTTATTTTTTAGTTGACACAGCAGGATAATCACTATGTATTGTTCAGTCTTGAGCTGCTCCTAACTGTCCCCGAATGTTGTGCCTTGCTGGCGCTCTTTTCAGGTTGAGCCTTGGCAGCTTCATCGTCAGTTTCAGTTTCCTCGCCCCCGACACTGTCATCTTCATTGTCTTCGTCTGATTGGCCGTCATTCTCATCAAACTCTTCTTCTTCATCGTCTTCATTTGATTGCTTGGAACTCTGCACCTTGCCCTGTTTATGTTCAGCTCCACTGACCTCCTTGCCCACTTTGCATGTGCGGGCATTATGTCCGTCAGTTCCGCCACACTTGCAGCAAGTGTAGCTGTTACGTGTGTTGTCTCCATTGGTAGAAAGCTGGGTGGCTCCAATCTGCTTGTTCTTGTTGACAGTGGCATCTATGCGGAGTGGGCATGTGCGGTAGTTATGGTTGCTCACGATGTTGCAGAATCCGCATGCCCTTACCCCGAGGGGTTTGCCGTCCGGGCCAAATTCCACGCGCTTGATGGGGCATGGTGGCTTTTTCGCTGCTGCTTTCGCAGCTTTCGCTGCTTGCGTCTTGCTCTTCCTCCCCTTTGTGTTTGAGAATATTGGGGGTTTAATCATCCTTTCCTGCTGCTGCTGGTAGGATGTGCTATTGTCATGTTGTTCGCCTACAGCACCATCGAGCTCATGATCTCGCATGTGAGTTTGTCGGTGCTCTTGAGTGTGCACACGGGCAAGCTCCGATTGCTGCTGCTCCTCTTCCTCGTTCTCAAACGGGTCAATAGCTCCCATATGGTTCATCTCGAATAACATTGTAGCAATATCCTGCTCAATGGCTTCATTGTCCGCGACACCTCCATTTTCAGCAGAATGCATGGCGTCGAGTTCTTGTTCAAGTTTGTCCATGACGACCCGCGCCCTTGCCATTTGCTCTTGGCTTCTCAAGCTTTTTCTGTGCACCCTCATGTTCAGCGTCAGCAGTGAGCTTTCAATGCAGTATTGGGATGCCTTGTTTGACGCTACTGCCCTCAAGTCATTTCTGTCAAATGTTGGCTGGATGTTCGGGTGTTTGGTGTATCTCCTGAGTATGTATTTGTCTGGAACGCTTTCAGCCTTAATTGTTTGCATCATGCACAGGACATGGACGCAGAAAAGACCTGTATTTATTTTTGGAAGAGGTGCATGTTTTTTGTCATTTCATTCGAACAAAAACTTTGCAAAAAACTAGTACAGCATGTAACATCTTTTTTGTAGTCCTTACCTGTGTGGTCCCATAGCCTGCACTCGCACTCATATGTTTCTCCCACGGGGTCTGCAACCACCTGGAACACGTGCTGAGCCCACACAGACAGTTTTTGCGGGTGTTTGTAGCACACTAGGTACTTTGTGGGCTCTTCCGTCTCTGTCGCTGTGAAGAGAGTGCTCAGCTTTAGCCTATCTCTGATCTCGCTGTACACAACTCGTGTGTACAGCTTTGCCATCTGGGTGTCAAACCCATAGAAGGTCAGCGTGTTTTGTTCCTTCTGCAGATGCAAGAATGATGACCAAATTGTTAGTTTTCTCGCAGGAAAAACTTCTAATAATTTTTTTACTTTAGTAAGCATGTAATTTTTTTGTCTTACGACAAGTGATAGAGCTATACCCGGTTGCCCATTGTCTCCTGGTTCTCTGTCTGCCTCCTGGTTTTGACACAGGAGTTTACCTGGCTGACAAACCGGTGTAGGTTATGTCTCTCATTTACGTAGTTCTTCTTGAGCACATAGTTCATGCTCTCACTTTGCTGTGTCGATGTCATTTTGGCGCAGAAAATTTCTTTGAAGTAGGCTGATATCCATTTCTCACGCTCGTTCCACATGCCCACCATTGTGGCATCATCATGGAGGTTGTACTTATCCATGAGTCTTTTCCAGGCATCCTCAAACTCAGTTGGCATGAGGGGCCAGTTGAGAATTGATGTGAATTCATCCTTAAATTCGTCGTGCAGGAAATACAGGTACACGAGGTGTTCCCTGTACTTGTTCATAATGTCCCAGCGGCATAGCTTATGTAATGTGTTCTTGAAAACATCTACGATCGCCAAAGCCATTGCCGGGCACTGGTCTGGTAATGAGAAAATAGACTCGGAGTGGTCAGCAGATGGTTCTGCATATATACCAATAGAACTGACACAACATTTTTATTGTATTACTTTCCTTTTCTTTTTTGGAAGGGGGGTGGTGGTTTGGGGTGGTTTTAGTGGGTGTACCTGTGAGGATGCCTGTAGGAGCCTTCCTTCTCATGCACCTTAGAAATGTCTCGAACAACCACTTGAATGAATCTGCATCCTCATCTCTTATCAGGGCAAAACAAAAGATTGTAGTCTGTAAGTGGTTGTTAGTTCCGACAAACACCCCAAGTGGCATATGGTACTTGTTGGTCTTATATGTTGTGTCAAACGTTACGCAGTCCCCGAAGTCCTGATACGCCCCTCGGCAGCTTGCGTTCGCCCAGAATATATTCTTAACTCTGTCGGACTCATCGAGTTGCATGTCACAGAAGAATTCCTTGTTTATAGCTTTCATCTCCCTAAAGAAGTTGATAGTCTTTAGGACATCGTCCACATCATCAATCCTTGAATTCTTTACTTTCCTGCATATTAAAAGTTCATTGAAAAATGCATGTTGAACTGGCGTCAGGTCATGCACTGCGTGATATGTTTGTATTGATAGAGGAAAAAATACGTAGTCGGTTTATGGGAGGAGAACAAGATTGTACTTACAGGTTAATCAGGTCTTTGGCATTCATTTCGAGGAAGTAGCTACCAGGGTCATCACCGCCCAGAATGCTCATGATTTGCGTGTGTTCAATGCCTTTGAACTGCAGGTACTTGACGTACTCCAAGATTGTTTTGTCAAAGTTTTTGTGGGAGTGCAAGAAGACAAGCATTTCTGCGGTGAGCTGTAGCATGTGGTTGTGTTCCCAGACTATCTCTTTTACGACAAATGTTCCATCTTTTTCCTTCTTCAGCCTCATTTTAGCCCCGCAGTTAGTTTTGGCTATCGTCTTGTTACGCTGTCTATTTGCTTCAGACACCTTTGATTCATAAACTCTATGGCACGTGCAATAAAGGTAGGCTCTGGTCTTAAACTTGGGGCCTTCCCTGACAACAAAACCAGTGTGCTTCGCATATACGTTGTAGAAGTTCTTACTTTCTTCGAACGTTTCAAACCTCATCTCTAGCCTTGGCAGAACATAAGCTTCAATGTCAGGTGGCTGCACACAACAGTGACCAAACAAAAATGTTAGATGGGGTGGTCACAGCACCATGGTATGGACTGTGCTTTGTATTTTTTTCTATATGGATACTTACATGTGTATAGCTCTGCGCTGCCTCTGGTGTTTGTTGTTCTCCCTGGTTTATGGGCGCCGATGGTGTCACCCTTGGCACATGCAGCAATGCATCTCTTGGAGGGAGCAATGATGACGAAGATCTCCGTCTCTCGTTGTACGGCCGTCTCTCCTCAGATTCATCGTGATGTTGCTCCTGTCTATATGGCTCATATATTGTACTTTTGAACCTGCTAGACTGGTCAAAATTTCTGTCTTTTTGACCTGGTCTTCCCATCGCAACTGCTTTTGCAGCACGGATGATTGATGTTGACGGAGCGACTGGTGGAAGCCTTCTTGCAACCCATCCACGACTTCCTGTCCTTGGCTTTTTGCATGCACTGGGGAAGGAAAACAATTGTTGTTGGTGATATTGTTGGCCTTGTTGCAACCCAGCAACAACAAAGCTTGCATTCCCAGACATTGCTGTTTGCTATATAGAAGGACATGTCCGTGCTTCTGATGATTGCGGTGTATCTTCAAATCTGCTTGTACTATTGAAATATCCAGGTGGTATTTCTGGTGTTACCCAACCAGGTGGTGCCCCATATCTGTTTTGCTCATGAAATGCTTGCTGCGTGCGCCGCCTTTCATGCTTCTGCAAACAACATTCAAAAGCTTTTGGGATTAATCTGGTTTCGTTTTCAGTCGAACTGATGAACGTTCATGTTCAAACACGGATGTACTGATGTACTGTTTTTTTGGACTGTTTTGTAAACTGGACATTCTCATGCATGACTTCTCTTTTGTTCTTCTATAACTTATGCAACTACACTAGAAGTACTCCTAGTTTATGTATCATTGAACTTACTGTGTAACTGTGGCACTCTCTTGTCACTATCTACCTGGACTGATGCACAACTTTAAGTTTTTTTTAACTTGAACCGAAGCTAGCATATTAGATGCACTGACAGTAACCTCGACATGCTAATCGTGCATCAATGCATCTACATTACAAGTACTGCCAGTTTATGTATCATTGAACTTACTATGTAACAACTTTATAATTTTTTCCAGTAACAGTTTTTTTACTTGTTCGAACTGACGCAACTAGATGGCTTGTACTCTTAGAAATAACAGCATACAACTTTTTAGTGGTAGCTGAACCTTAGTACTATCTACTTGGACTGATGCACAAGTTTAATTTTTTTTACTTGAACTGAAGCTAGCATATTAGACGTACTGACAGTAATCTCGACATGCTAATCGTGCATCAAATGTTAGGGGTGTCAATGAACTGATGCTAGCATTTTGCAATGTACTGATGCGGCACACAATTTTGTACTCATGAACCTAATAGTGTAACATGTAGGCAGAGCATAGCAGCACTGATAAACTGATGAACTGATAAATTGACATAAACGTGGTACATATCTTCATTCAAACCCAGATCTCAAAAACTTGTGGTACTAGTAATTTGTGTGGGCAGGATTCATCACCTGCATCTTGTTGGATGTGACTCCATCTTCGTTTCGTTGGCGGCATATTGGCAACAACTTGGAAGGTGGAGCCATTGTTGTTGGGGAGACAACCGTGCTTGTGGTGGAGCTCTGTCGACGAGGTCCGTCGAGGGGTGGTGCCCGACGGCGAGGAGGCGCGCGGGGAAGCTCCTGCACCAGGCGGCGGGTAGGCGAGCGGGGAGGCTCCTGCACCAGACGGAGGGAGGCATGCGGGGAGGCTCCGGCGCCCGGCGGCAGGGAAGCGCGCGGGGAGGCTCCGCCGCCCGGCAGCGGAGAGGTGCGCGGGGATGCTCCGGCGCCGGACGAGGCGACCGATGGTGGGGGCGGTCGGGCCGGCGGCATGGCTAGATGGCGGCGCGTCGGGGGGAGTGGTGGCTATAGATCGGGGGCCGGTGGTGCAAACTCGCCGTCGGCGGGTCACGGCGCCGCGGGCGCCCTCACTCCGGCTGCCGCCGTCGCTCGCTCGCCCGCGATGGCTGCCTCCGGTGGTAGGAAGCGGGTTGGATTAAGGCTGGATCAGTCCTGGACGCGTTGGGACACCTAGGTGCCTGGGCACCTTGCCTAGAAACCGTTGGATCACACTAAGATGTGTGCACCTGTAATTAGTATTAGTACTAATTCATAAATGCATTAGGTTTTTATTAAGAAAGAATTATTGCTAATTATTGCTTGACATGGACACTTAATACCCACCCAAATTAAGCCCATGCATGTCTCCTACGTCATGTAGCTGGGTATTTTTTTGTATAATGGAGGTCGTATTTTTTTATGTGCGCTCTTTTATTTTTCACTGAGTATCTAATAACTTGAATAAATTACTAGGTATATACATACATAACTCAAAATATCTTAGATATGTTTTTGTACTCGAAATATGTTAGGTATGATTAGATACCCATACGCCACGTAGTCAGGCATATACATAGCCATATTTTACTTTAGGAACACACGTCGACTGGTTATGTACAATATTTTCCAAGCTTTTTTCGCACAGTCGGGTATACAGGTGTGCAGACACCTTGGGTATTTTCACTTTCATGAACTTGAAGTATATTATTTGATGTATAATATTTTCCTAAATTTTTTCACATAACCGGGTATATACATCGACCGGCTATGTACAATATTTTCCTACCCTTTGTCAAGCCTTATATACGTCGACCGGGTGTTACAATATTTTCGTCGCTAGGTAATGTATAACCACATTGGATAGTTAGGAAACAAAAATAAAATGTAGTTTGTTAACAAAAAAATTATTGTGTATATACATACCCGCGTACGTACATACTTTCGTTAGTAAGTATGATACCCATTTTAGATAATTAGGAAACAAAAAAAGTAATAGTTCAAAAAATAAATTACTGAATATATACGTACATGCATACGTATATAATTTCGTTGTAGGTATTAGATACCCGTATTAAATAGTTAGAAAACAAAAATACATGTATTATATACTTGCAGCAATTCGAACAAAATTAACATTGATACATTTTATTGTATGGCAAGTGTTGCATGCCTAATAGTTAGACCCAAAAATGAAACGTAAGCATAGAAAGTCTTGCATGAAGAATAATTAGAAAAC
>NC_041383.1:106007206-106052516 GCF_002162155.2 Triticum dicoccoides
AGGGAAAATCCATCCTACCACCTGGTGGTAGTTACCCCACATGTCTCATATACTATCATGTGGTACTATATATACTATTTTATTATTTTAAATATGTTCATATACTATATCTAAGATATTTCAAAGCAAGTTACATGAAAAAATTGCATATGAGCCCATAGTTTTTGTTATATTTGTAAAATACGTACATATTTGTACGTAAAAATGAGCATACAAAAAAATGGTACATACTACCTAAAAATTAGTATATATACTACATAATCATTGTTATATACTACATACTACACGTGCATACTCCCGGTTCCGACAGATACTACATACAACATACAAAACCCAGGTGATGGTAACTACCACTGCTTGTAGGAAACATTTGTCCTACAACATACAAAATGGTTTCTGCACAACATCTCCATCATCATTATCAGTACATCCTACGCAGGTGAGTTAGGATGCACTTGATCCCAGGAAGGTATCTACTATCCTTCAAACCAGATGAATGCTTCAAACTAACAATAGTACATAATATCCAACAAAAGAGGGTCGTGCTACAGCAAGAGAATACATGACTCAGTCTAGATATCAGCACGAATCAAGTTGTGCATATTTCCTGTTGGCATGAACCATATCGCCGCATGTCGGGTTTGCAAAAGCCATCCATCGCATGGAAGCTTGATGCCTTTCACACACTGAAGATTATCTGGCAACAAGCTGTGTCGACGAATCTCTGGATATGGTGATTCATGAAACCCATGGTATGATGTGTAAACACAGTCCCCCCTCGTGAATGGAAGTTGCATAGCACGGTAATCATCACCGGTGATATGATCAATGATTGGTTGGATGATCGGATAATTGAGCCCGAGGAACAAGGAGTGGTTGCCGAGGCTGTAAACCCGCCTCCAGTTGAATACGCCTGGCCCAACAGAGCTGGGATCTTTCTCGAACACGAAGCAGCCATAGTCATCAATGTCACGAACGCCCCACGCATTGTACTGATGTGGTTTGATGTAATGGTTTGGTCAATTTGGTACGTGCGAATGAGCATCAAATGACCGACGTCAGCTGAACGAGCGATAAACCATCACCCATCGGCTGGTACGATTCCAGGTCCTGGAATCATGAAGGCCAGCGCATTTGCGTCTCTGCAACAATTCAAATTGGAGATCAAAAGGACAAAAATAAACAATCATGTTCACAGTATGTGTGGAATTAAGATTATTATAATAGTGACACATATCATAGACAGAGAATTGCAATGCCGTGGTCATAATCATACCCCAAGTTAAAAAAATAAGCCAATGGCTATCATATTCTAGCAATATGTCATGGTTCAAACATCATGTAACAATGAGAGGAAAACAACTATGACAACGCCTACTCATATTCTACCATAGCACTTACTACTACTGTTCTCATATCAACTCAGCAATAACATGCGTTGTTATAAAAATCTTGTAAACGAGAGTAACATATAGCAATCATGATGTTATGCTCATAATATGTATTCTAACAATCATTAGATGCCAATTGTTCTCATATCAACTCTAACAATAACATGTGTGGTCATAAAAATCTAGGAAATGAGAGGAACATATAGCAATGATGTGGTTATAGACAAGCTATGTATTCTAAATTTGTAACAAATGAACAAGCAGTCGTATTCATAAGGTAAAGATGAGATGAGATAGAACAACTACACGACGATAGATTCCACCAGTGTAGGCAGCCAATCTGTGTGTCGACCGCGTAAACGATGCCATCATGCACTATAGCATCAGACAGAAATGTTGCCTCAACAGGATTGATGATGAGCCATAACCATGTATGGCGATCGGATTCCAGATATACTAATACCATGTTGAACAAGGCAATGAGCTTGTAATCCATGTAGTCTTCTGATGGTGTGGGCACTTCGCAGATTACAACTTTCTGCAAACAGATGTCGAGCCAAAAGCTTGACGCATCTCGTGCGTAGTAGGCAGGAGTGTCCGGCGGGCCGCGAGGCTCGATGGCGGTGGTATCCAACAATGGAAGGGTGATCTCTCGCTGGGTGTAGATATCCACGAGACGCCACGGACTACCGGAGTGGTGGATGAGGACAATCCAGTTGGCCTTCATGCCCGCCCAGTAGTGGCCGCGCATGAAGGACAGGTGGACGGGTAGTGGTAGCATGTCGAGGGGCACCAAGGCAACCTCCGTAGGATCGTCAAGTCGGTGTCTGGGCCACCTGCGAGGATCGGGCATCAGCAAGCAGGGTGTCTTGAAAAGAGCCGGTCGGTTGCAGACGAGTAGACGGTACAAAGACACCGAGCATGCGGCCAGACGGACGGTGCTGAGTAGGTCCATACGACTACAGATTTGCTCCAAGAGAACATCGGGGAGGGAATTCCAATCGCGGCTCTGCGTGTTAGTCAGTTCTGCCATTGGGGTTTTCGGTGCCTGCGAGCGAGCGGAGAAGTGGATTCGGGCGGGCGAGCGAAGAAGCTTGTCCTTGTGTGGCCGAGCAGTGAGCAGGGGGATATGGTACGCACGAGCTACCAAGGAAGATGGCGTGGGCGGGCGAGCAGTGAGCGGGGGTAAATGGTGTGCGGCCGACGATGGGGAAGAGAGGAGGAAGAAGAAGAGAGGAGGAAGAAGAGTGGAAGACGGGGAAGAAAGTGCATTAAATCTCAATTCTACTAGTACTACTACCAGGATATACCGTCCTTCGGAGTGTAAATAGTTACACCGATGACATGTGGGTCTACCACAAGAGGGCCCATATGTCAGTTAATGGAGGACAGAGGTGCGTAGGCGTATTTGCGGAAGCGTGCTCTACTGGCAAACATGATGGCAGTACTGGGTAAGGCTGATTTAGTAACACCAACACGCTGGTTCAGCTTATTAATTACATGTCCCATCTGCTGCAGCGTGTATTGTCACTTCACAGCGAAGACTGGTTGAATAGTTCTCTCTGACCGAGATGGGGAATAATGGATCGCAAGGACTTCCTTTCTACAGTATCCCTATGCCTTGACGCTCACTTCACTCATTTTGCTCCGTACCTAGTCACTTGTTGAAATATGTAGAAAGACAAATACTCCGTATTTGGGAACAGAGGGAGTATCACCATATGGAGGGAACAGAGGAAGCTTGAAATATGAACATGTCAATGGGAGGGAGTAAGCCCCATGCATGCATGCATGCATGCAACATGCAACACTCACACATACACATGGATGAATGCAACACTCACGCACCCCATGTGGCACACATCACATGACGCAACACACATGCTCACGCTGAAGTGCTCAACCTACTCCCTACGTCCATGAAAGACTGTACATTTAGAGATTTACACATTGACCAGGGCATAATTAACGCCCAAAAGTATCAGACTTATGTGTCCATGCGACCATTGAGAGAAGAAGATTAAATGAAGGCCGTTGCATGCTGTAATTAAGGATAGACATGTAGCCTATAACTACAGCACAAGTTGGTGCATTAGTCAATCAATATCAATTTAGATTAAAGGCTAAATGCATTGGATGTGTAGATGTACATCATGTACTACACTCTTTGTTTTAGGCTAGCCATAGTGGGGGTAACATAACTAGTATCATGTACTTGGGACTCGCAAACATGCTTATGTGGCAAACAATTAAAGAAGAGAGAGAGGGTAGTAGTAACATAGGTAGATACCGTAACACAATAAATGTTATGCTACTACTCCCTCCTTTTCGGTTTATAGGGCTCAATTCAAAAATCTCACCAATCAAGGTAGATGGTGAGTGGTGGAATACTTTTTGTAGTTTTGCAAAAGCACCTAATTATTGCTCTTGTTTTCCTCAAAAAATTATGGTGGTGTTTGGTTCTCTAGTCCTAGGACTTTTTCTAGTCCCTAGGACTTTTTGAAAAAGACTCTCAAGGAGGTGCTTCTAAGGACTTTTAGCAAAAAGTCTCAAAAAAGTTCCACCCTGTTTGGTTTGCTAGGGACTTTTTCTAGTCCCAACACAAAAAAGTCCCTGGAAGCAAACACCCCCTATGTTTATCAATGCATTAATTGTAATGCATGCATGCATAAAGTAGATGCATTGGTCAATTTTCTCTTAATACTTGCATGCAATGATTGAATGCACCTTGGAATCTGAACATGTGATGGAAAACAACCAAATTGAGCCTTATAAAATGGAAAAACTAAAATTCTGAGATAAGCCCTATAAACCAGAAAGGAGGGAGTATGTGTCATGCATGGCAATAAATGAGACCATCTATGATACTACTTTATGATACTATGCACTATAGATGTAGTATCATACACTAGTATCATATGCATGATACTAGTATACGTTACTCTCCACTATGACCAGCCTTATAGCCGATGTACACTCTTTGTTGGAAGATCGAGGGAGTACACGTGCATGCACTCACATACACAGCCAGGGCGGTTCGCGTGCAAGGGTTGGACTCATGTCGCGCCTGCGTAAAGTTTTGTTTAACTGATTTCTTTGCTCTGCCAACTGACAGGTGAGACCGAGAAACTAGGTGACAATTTAACCAGTCAACAAAGTGCCACGTCGACTATGTGGCCGGTCAGTAGGGTGCAATACGGTGCTCTATGATGAGCTAGTGATCGTATAATCACCGCAAAACTATATATAGTGATCGTAAAGAGCGTATTGTTACATACGTTGACCGCCAGTGTATTTTCTCGTTTCAAATTAAGCCATATTAATCGGAAGGATGCAGTATGGACTACTACTAGTACTAGTACTGCTTTGATGTGTCCTGTCAACTCGCCGAACGAGGAGAAGCTTGCTTACTACGCCTCTCCCTCGCCCACGCGCGCGGTGGTTCACAGGACGAGGAGAGGGTTTTGACTACAGCGCCCTCTCCCTCTCCCTCGCCCTCGCCCTCACCCTCGCGGTGGACGTGCAGCAGTTCAATCGGTGTCAGATTGCCAGAAGCATATTGTACTGTAGTATCATCATTGTTGGACCTTCCAAAGAGGCGAAGAGCCAAGTGCAAGGTTCACACGAGTACGAACTGTTGAACCTCCCGAAGAGGCAAAGAGCCAAGCGCAAGGTTTTATAGGAGTTGTCGTCCTAGTAGGAGTGTACTACAACTATAGCGAACGATGCTACTGTATGATGCCGCCATGTCACGTATATCCAAAGCTGTGCCACCTTTTTTCTCAAAGAGCAAGTTGGAGCCCGTGCAACAACCACACAAGTTGCACGTACACATAACACATTTACTAGTAATAAATTCTAAAGGACAAATGCCAGTATGCCACACAAGTTCATCTCCAATTCATGTGATAAATTTGTGCAAGACAAGTCCACATATATTCACAGCGCTACCGTTCGCAATTACCGTACTCCACTTACATGTTATAGATGGGCTACATGTCCTCCTCCAGGTTCCAGTCCCAGGTGTTCTTCATGGATGGCACGATCCATAGCAGTGGTCAACGGGAATCATTGTCGCAGCTTTCTAGTCCGGTTCCACACGATGGAGACTCATCCAAGCTGAAGCGGCATAAATCAGGGATAGCGTGTCCCAGCATGTCGTTCATTCGGCGGTGCGCAATGAAGACACAACCATGCTTCATGAACGGCAGGCCTTCCCTGTCGTGCACGGAAGGTGGCATCCGCTTCACAATGGGATAGTTGTCCCCGATGAAAAGCGAGTACTCTCTAAGAGTGTTCCTCGGCACCCACGTAGCATCACGGGGGTCGAACTCGGCGCTGTTCATCTGGTACATGCGGCATCCCAGATCTGGACACATGGTGACGTACATAGTCAAGGTCCATGCATAATAATGTTTTGCTCAAATATGGCGGTCAGTAATACTATGCAGCAAATAGTACTACTCCGGTATAGAGGAAGTAAAATAACCGGCTTATTATATATAGCCACTCTTGGCTACATGGATGAGATAGTAAGACATGGAAAAACAAAAATGGTGGTAGCTAGTGGGTTCAAGTCTTCAAGGGCCTAGCTAGCTATACGCGTCCTCCAAGGCAAAAAGTACTCCTACTAGTACTAGTAAGTACTAGTACAACAATGAAAGAGAAGGCGAGAGGGTTAAAAATGGAATACCTGGGTAGATGGTGACGGTCCGATCGTGGTAGATTGTGTGACCATGTTGCACATCAGTGGTACCATGGGTAACGACTGCTAAGATAGTTGATCCCAATATGCCAAAGTCAGCTACAAGGTTCCAGGTTAGACCGAATCCAGGATCAGTGATCTTATTTTGACCGAGGGATGACTGATCCCTGCAAAATAATGGAGTACCGTTAGGGATGCAAATGATGGTTTGTGCATTCCGTTTGTAATCTCCCGTACCGTAGGATGGCAACCAGATGAAACAAGTCCCTTGGCTTGTCGCCGCGAAGATGCGGCCTAGATGGCGCATGACGTCGTCGAACGTGTAGGGGTACAAATCTGCCACCGCCAACATGCGCCAGCCTCTGCCGTTACAGCCTCTTGCATTGATGGCAATCCTTATGTCGAACACCACGATGAGATAGTAATCGTCGTAGCCGCGTCGCTTTGTCGGCGGGTCCGCAATTGCTATCTTCTTCAATCTCATGTAGGCATCATCATACGTATTCAAGCCCAGCCAGTCCGGAAGGCCGATCCCAATGGTGGAGAAGGGGTCTACCAGAACGTCCACACTGCTGTGGATGTTGTGCAAAATGATGGTGGTATCAGACCGGAGGTATGCAAGCCAATCTTCATTGGCACCGACCCAGATCTATATGTAAGACGGTGGGCAGCAGAGAAATTACGGGATGGAAATGGAATAACTAAGTACTACATGATCAAACTCCATTACTGACCTGCTCATCGGACAAAATCCGACTACCTCGCAACGTCGCAACTCTAGCGGAGTCAACGTGCAACCATGGCCAGGGAGCGGTGGACTGTTCGAAGGATTGTCCCATAGAAGAACCTTCTCCTCAAGGACGCATGAAAGACCAACAAGCATGGCCTTTTCCCAAGCATGTTTAAGCAGCGTCTTGAAAAAGTTGGTGCAGGAAGCACCGAGTCTTGCGGCGGTGAGGACGTCGGAGCAGCGTGCGATTTCTCCCAGAGGATCGCCGTCCAAGGTCTCCTAGCCCCGACGAGGTGGAGAACCGCCTGGCGAATCCATGGGAGCAGCGACGAACTGCTTTCTCTTCGGGGGAAGGGGAACTGGCGAGGAGGAGATAAGAGCGTAGTAACCGCAGGGCCTCGTCCCTTCCAAATGTAGATCGTTCCTCAGCGAAGGGGTGAGGCTATTATTTACTACTAGTACTAGCATTATGGAACGTTATGGGATTTCATTATACTGTAAATAGTAGCACTAATAAGAAATTTTTGGCACTAGGTATTAGTTTTTGGCGTGGATTAAGAAATTTTGGGTACGTTTTTGCCATTTTTTGTACACGCCAACTAGTGTCAAAAAATGTCTTACATTATGTGATGGAGGAGTACGTACTCGTACTGTAGCAGTACTAGTACTACTTTTCTCAACTAGTAGTGCGATGTACTGTACTTCTTGTCTAGTTCTAGTATAGTGCACCAGTTTTGAACTCTTGAATCTCAGGGCCAAGGAGCTACAGTTGGAAGTGGAGGGTACTACTGTTCTCTAGAACCATTGTTGTACTATCAATGCAGGGAAAGTACACCTGCGTAGTGGCCTAGTGGGTACTCTCGGTGCTCTATTTAGCCGCTCCTCTCACATAGCTGGCCTACTCAGCCGCTCCTCTCATGCACACACTAGCAGCCTGTTTATCAGCGACGGTTACCGCGGGGGCAAAACATTTGAGTTATTTGATACAACGAGACTAGGCTTTTCGCTTCCATTTGTGGAGGTGTAATGGATCTCGTCGAACTTTGTCAGTAGTTCCTTTTTTATGAAGAGATGAAGCAAAGCTTTTGCCTCCGTTTAAAAAAACACGTAAATAGGAATTTCTTTTATAGTAGAGCCGATAATGGAGTGAAGTCCATGCGTGCAACGCCACAAGCTACAGAGTAGTAGTAGAGCACTTTACGTGCAGAGCCATATTGCACAGTTCCCAATGCCCCGCCAGGCTTTTCCGGCTCCTTGGGCTTAATTGGGAGGCGCTAGTTTAAATATGCTACTAGCTGATGAGGAAGCTGCAAGCGAGGTGCGGCTAGGGCGAGCACGCGAGCCACGGGATGCTGGGAAGGAAAACCCGTTCACGTGGCTAGGCTATCCAGTCCACCTAGATTGTGGGGCCGCACGTCCATTTGACTTCAAAACTCAAACTACCTGTGTAAAATATTGGCTCGCAGCAAAGTGTAGTAGTACTATTTAAAAAAAGGCCGCCGTGTGTTCGGCCGGGATCGAACCCACAAAACGAGGTATACACTCCCGCCACCACTAGTAGTACTCGTTGGAGTACAACGCAACCTAGAATCGCCTTTTGTCGCTAGTAGTACATACATTGTTCCTTACAAGAAACCCCTATAATGCAAGAAACCACTAAAATGCCAAGAAACTACTACCACTTGCATACGTGGCAGACTTAAGATAAGACTACCTTATCAACCATTGTACATGCTCTTACCAACAAAAATCCTCGAGTGACCTCCTACCTCCGGCCCGTCCACCTAGTCATCCTCGGCCATGGGACGCAGCTACCGCCGCCGACAGAAGGTGAGGTCAAAACCGCCAGTGGTGCAGAGACCATGTTGCGGCAGCCCAGATGCTTGCTTCGTCCGGCGCTCGCGGCAGCTAGCTAGCCAAGATAGCTCCGTCCAGCTGCTTGTCTCCAAGGTTTGCTAGCTAGATTGGCACAGCAGCGCGGTGGCTTGCTCGCGCGCATCGCGCTAAGGCCAGCCATCTGGCTCGAGCGAAGGCCAGCGCGGCGGCTTGCTCACTCGTGAGTCACGCTCGGGCCAGCCTGCCAACCCGTGTGGAGTCCAGCGCGGCGTCCGGCCCGTCCGGCGGAGCGGCGGCCAACTCGCTCATCACCGGCGCCACCGACAAACACGCATCAATACTGTTTGAAGTAATGTTCAGGAAAAATAATGATTTGAGGGGGAATAACAGGATAGAAGGTCAGATGTGGGTCCCTCGTGTCAACGGTCAAACAAAATGTGTTGGTTTAAGCTGCCTCGTCAGCACGGACGTGTGGGCCAACCCTGTCATAAATGGGTTTAAACGAACCTAATTGGTAGGAGTACTAGGTAGTAGTTTTTGGCATGGATTAAGAAATTTTGGGTATGTTTTTGCTATTTTTTGTACAATAAATTCTTCCTAGGGCTAGTTGAAAGTGGTAGTTTTTTGTTAAATACTCTACATATTGTAAGTAGGAGTGAAAGTTAAGCTTTGGAAGCCAATAAGCAAGGCTAGTTACATAGCGCATATGTGTACATGATTGAAAGTAAATATCAACCATGAGTGACTAATATCTTGATGGAAAACTCGAAACTATGGAATACTAGGAAAAAATGCATGGTTGGAAATACTAGCAATGTTCATGTCCGTTGCAACGAATCATAAGTAGAATAATACTTATTCACAAACTTGGTACAAAACAGTCTAATTTTGATATACATATGTCACTAGAGATATATTATGTTTCAATTAGAATATATTCCTTGGGCTGTGTTGGTGAGGTCAGGGAGGGATGTGGTTGGTTTTAAGATACTAATTATGGGTTTTTCTACAAATTGGTAGACAAGTGGGATGTTGGTGAGAAAAGGCAACAACTTACCTCACTATCATTAGATGTAGATCTAATGGTCAGAAACGACGGATGGCAGACACACCAGCATCACCAACTTAGTCTTGTTTAGGAGTACTAGCAAGATCCGTGCATTGCACGGAACATCAAGATGCATTTTTTTATAAAACACTTGTTGTGATTGACCCTTGCAGGAGTAATCCCATGTGTAAAAACTAATGATATCTCGAGAAATATGAGATAAGGTGAAGAGGAGTGGGGTGTGGTGGTGGTTGGTGGGGGACTGAGCGGAGGCATGGGGATTGACGACGCCGGCAGCGGACACCAGGCCAGTTTGTTCCAGAGGCTTCCTTTCTTAATTTCTCAACAATGAGGTTTGTTGGAGATAAGGATGAACGAGGGAAGGCCTTGTCTGCAAATGTGGAGAGGGGTGCGGGTATCTTTTAGTTTAATTTCCATCCGTCAGATATAGATCGGACGGTCTATATTGCAAGATGGCACACGTACCATCATGACCAACTCGGTTTATTATAAGAGAAGAAATATAAGTATGGAGATACAAACGTATTATCGATACTTACTTCCATAAACTAGCATCTACATTCTATTCAACGCCTCGGCATGTAAGGGCCTTAGCACAATGACTTCTCGACTGTGTAAAACAAAGATTTTCCCATCGCCGACAAGGAGGGGGTGACGGCGCCGCGCTTTTTGGCTTGGTCTAGTCCTAGTAGTCATACTAGGTGGTCTAAGCACGTGTAGATTTATTCTTTTTCACATCTCGTGTTCGCCGTACTGCCACGACTGTTGATGAATAGACAGTAATTTATTCACGGGGAAACCCTTGTTGAGCGTGTTTGCGAGAGAGAGAGACAGTGTGCGTGTGTGATATGTTAGAGACTGAGGCAATGATAACTGATTCTTTGTGTCTATGTGTGTGGAGGATAGAGAAAGACATGTACATGGGGGCTTTGTGTTGTGTAACGTGGAGACACATATACATAATTAGAGAGTGAGTGTGTGAGATACACATGCGGACATGGGGAGAGATGAGGATCCAGATAAACGGGTGTTTGTGCGTGTCTATGTGTGTTTGTGCACGCGTTTGTGTGTGAGAGGGAGAGAGTGTATGTAGAGTAGAGAGACCACTGATGATGTAAACCTAGTATAAGGGAAGGGGGAATGGTGTGACATGTGTAGTAGCGGGATAGCACGAGTGCGGGCGGGGGGAGCAGACTATTTGGAAGAGACATCAAGTGTGTGTGTGGGAGAGGGGTGTGAGAGCGAGAGAAAGAGAGAGCTAGCGACGGAGAGAGATGGAGAGGAAGAGAGGGGGCGAGAGGGGTCGTTTGTGTCCATAAATGGCGTATAGATAGGGAGACAATGTTGATGTTGTACGAAATTGGCCTATGAACAGAGACGCAAGGGAAGCGAGTCATCGTGTGTGTGATAGGGACTTCATGAGAGATCTAGAATAGATGGTGTAGAGAACAATGTGCGAAATCGAGAACGATTATACATTAGGGAGCTATGCAAAGAGTCACGACATATATGTATACAAGGAAGGAGCTGGGGCGGGTCCACATGTGGGAGAGATAGAAAGAGGAGAGTGGTGCACAAGGAGACAAAGTGTTCTTGTTTGCAGTGGGGGTGGTGTGTGAAGTGAGTGCGCGAGAACCACATAACTAGGGAGATAGACGTTTGGGGGCGACGTTTTGTGTGTATGGGAAATATACACTCTACATAGTGTGTGTGCTTGGGTAAGAGAGATAGCGGGAGACCTAGAGAGTGAGGGAAGAGATGTGTGCATGCCCGAGAGACAAAGTGATAGAGACCTATGTTGGGGTCCGGACTTTAGAAGATAGAGGGGTGTTGATGTGCTCGTGTGTTGGTGTTTGGGGGAGAGAACGACTTCTCTATGTGTGTGTGTGTGTGTGTGGTGGTGGTGGGGGGGCGTTGACATCAGATAAAGAGTGAGGTGTCTATATTTGAGGGACTTTAGCGTAATTGAGATATTGTGCACTCATGGTTGATCATTTTGTTTCACAGTTTGTACTATGAGATAACGATAATTTTGAACATGCGTGATATACCTTGATGTACCAGAATTACAAACCTAAGATTGGAATTTTGGAATTCTACTCCATCATTAGCTTTTGTAATTCATTTAAACAGAGGTACATTTTTTAAGCCGGGATTTCGTGATTTCGAATTCATATATCAAACCTAGATATATACACATACGGGCATGTTCAAACTTTATAATCATCCACTTTATTCATACACATACACATTTTTGCTTTTGTCATCATATTTAGGATAAACACATTTGGAATTTCATTTGAATTGGACCGTATGATGGTATTTGCTTGTAGTAGCTCAATGATCCATATTTGAATTGAATGGACAATCTAAGTTTCGAGTTGGAGACATTGATTTTCAAAACATGCACATTTTTTTTGCTTGCAAAACAAACAAATTGTTGGCCATGATATCATAGTCGACCGTACGAGAGCAAAATACTTATAATTTTAGGCGCCAAAAGCTTTCAAACTTCCCGCTCACATCGAAATATCACGCGCCCGAAAGTTTAGCCCTACGATATTCCTGTTTTACCCCTGCCACATGAACGGAAAAGGGCTGCTTTGGTAACTCCATTGTTTTCCCCTCTTTGCCCCCAACATTCTTCCCCAAAGCCCCTCCCCTTCCCCTCCCCGCCCCCCCAACCATGGCAAGCCGCTGAATCTAGTCCTCCACCGCAGCGGTGGACCTCACACCCTGCCAGATCTACCTTCCGCACCTTGGAACCCCCAACTGCCAACTCACCACTTCACCGGAGCCGCTTCAGCGACTGGCTTGTCCACCGCTCCAGATCTCCTTGACCGCCATCATGGTCCACCGCACCGGATCTGCTTAACCGGCGCCCTCGTCCACCACAGCATAGGCCCTTCACTGACTCCCTCGTCCGCCCCTTTGCTGGCCCTTCATACAAGCCCTCGTCCGCCGCAACAGATCCGCCTCACCGAAAGCACTGTACAACACGCCCGCCGAAGCCTTTGTCCACTACACCGGACCCGCTCCACGGACGCCATATTCAACTCCACCGACCCTGCTTTACCGACGCCACGACCTCATTAGGTTATTTCAATTTGTATTCCTTCATTTTTTCTCTTTATCGTGCAACTGTTCACTTACCACAGATGAGCTTTCTTGTATGTCGACAGGCGCCGCAACCGTAGCACCGGAGCCGCTTCAGCGACGGTGACAGCCGGCCCAAACTCAACTGCAATAAGAGCACCATCGACGATCCTTAGCTATCAAGTATGACAACGATACCCATACGCCGCCGAGAATCAGGTACTATTATCCAACGGCCGGCGCCTATGTTCACTTTCCTAGCATAAGCACCGCACCTTTGAATTTTCTTCAGGGCATCATTCAGTTTCATGAGACGCGTTATTCTGCTTGCACCTGTAGGGCCATACTTCTGGCAGTGAACATGTTACATGTGCTAAATTACATACCAGTGCACATATAGTTAATATGCTTTAGTTTTGTTCTGATGCCACCTGTTGGTTCCATCAGACTGCTTAATGTTCTCTATGCTTAATTACACATCAGCAAACTAGCATGTGGTTCCGCTGCTTTTTGTTTGTTTTACCCTACATTTTCTGATGCTAGCTATTACATCACTGCTCCGAGCCTCTGTTCATTACTTGTTTGTGTGTTCTTGATCTTACCAAGTTGCATGACTAATTTGATGCTTCTATTAATTATGGAGCTGCCAACCCCATCAAGCAAAATATTCGTTCTTTTGGGGCTGGCACCTTGAACAAGCATAAAAATAGAGGCAAGCAGATATATTGTCGTGTATGCACACACCCTTCTTTCATTAGCTTAGATGAACCATTGATGATCAATTCGGACCAGTGCAATGGATTAAAATTAATTTTACCTAAATAGAGGGTGCAGAATAAACTACAACAACTAGATTTGCAACCACGGGATGCTGACGATATCTTCAAAGAACATTGCCATAGCAGCGAGGCTTCACAGCAACATATGGTAAGCCAGTGTGTTTTAGTACATGTGAAATGTAATGCGAGTGGGGTGCTTTCTTGGCTTGTGCCCTCAACCTGTAATCCTACCGAATTACAAATAGTTCAGTTGTCTGCTTTGCTGTATTGCTTGATTCAAATGCTTGTTTGTTGTTACGCTATACCTGAGTTGGCCAATATATCAGCAGTGCCTGCTGTACTATCGTAAAGAAATGCATGCCTATTTTATTTGAGTCCTTAACTTTTCCTCTCAACTTCATCACAAGATTGTCTTCGTAGTTTATATGAGGCCACACTGTTAAGTGCTTTCTCAGATTATTTCAACTGCTTAGATGCCTTGGCAACTTAAATATAGCGGTGGTACACTCCCTTCAACTAGGGATGTCAACTGGGTCCCGTTTAATCCTGATTAAAGTCCACTAGTGGTATGATAGTTCAAAAGAGTTTTTGTTTTTTGAGGAAAATGAACTAGGGAGGTAGCAAAAACTAACTAGATGGGACTGGCGGATGTCGTTTATTTGCCACTTACATCCCTAGTTTCATCTTACCATTTTAATTTATTTTCGGCTGATGCTGCTTCGAACCATTTAAATATAGTTTGACATGCTTGGCAATAATTCGTCCATCGTTTACCATGTAAGCTTACTGCCTGGATCATAGAATAACTATCTCTTACTTATGTCCAACGGAAACCTTTCAGGATGCCGTTCACACTAGGACACAATGTACAACCCCAGAATCTATCTGTGGAAGCAGTGCGCCATCCATGTTACCAGATGGTAGCAGTTCAGAGGCAACACCGCCGGAGAGCAGTCTGAAGACAGATATTATAGTGCTTGAGGCTCTACTAGAGGCAGAAAGAGATGGTGTGGCTGCCATGAATGAGGTAATCTTTATCTTGAGGCTGGAAATTACGGAATTAGCAGCACGCATTATGCAAGCAACCCAAGAATTGGAGGAAGTAAGAATGTTGCATTTGAAGACGGAGGAGGTCCTGCTGTTTCTTCTATCTGAAGCCCAAGGTAATCCCGGTTCTTCTTTAGATACCAGTTGAAATTGTCATTAGATTATTGTACTTGCATGTTGTGTCATGTCTCTGAATGGATTATGTTGCAAGACCCCCTATGTTGTCCATGTGTTGTAATGATCCGGATTTTTTAGGCGAGGTAATCCTCAGTACTTATATGATTGACATAAGGTGAACTATTTTTCGTGTGAGCATATTGTATTGGATGAAATAACTGTTTGACTCAGAGTGTATCCAACCTACTGAATTCGAAGATCATGACATTTCTAAATCATAATCATATATAAAGGTGGATTAAATCTTTGTTGTGGTTTTGAAGAAATAAATAACAAAATGTATACTTATTTATGGATATTCGTAATCGAATACAAATTGGATTTGAATTAAGTTTGCCAGGGCCCAGGGCAAACGTGAATGCCAATTCTCCTAAGTTTTGAACAAAGGGGCTAAACACCCACTATAATTTTTGGGCTGCCCGAAGCAAGTGTTTGCGAGATGTAAATTACTGTCTACCCCTGACACTTGACATCCTTATCGACCGGATTTACACTGCTGTCGATAGGGGTAGACTAGTAACTTCAATCAGACGTGACACGACGGCCTCTGAGCCCATTCAGACACGGTGGGCGCCAAACGTGGGCGGCTAAACACATGTGATTCAAGCTCGTCCGAAAGACATGTGTCTCTTCCTCCATTTCCCCATTCATACACGGTGGGCGGCAAAACAAACTCTCCTCATCTGAAATCGATGTAGGCTAATATTTTAAATAGGGGCAGATGTGTAACTAACATCAGACGTGACACAACCGCCCTACTTGTCAACCCCGTTCATACACCGTGGGCGCCAACCGTGGGCGGCAAAACACCCTCTCCTCGCCCGAAATAGTTACCGGCAAATATTTTGGAGATGCGAGATTACCGTCCTATCCCCAACCGACGCGATGTCCGGAATTTTAAACGGGGGATAAATTCGTAACTTTCCCCCATTTCAGAGAAGCGCGTCCCAAAGTTCGAGATCCCCCCTCCCCTTCATTTCCCTATTCATACACCATCGGCGGCATGACAACCTCCGCACTGCAGCCAGCCTCCTCCGTCCGCCACCCCATCCTCCACCTTGCCGGAGCCGCTACCCCTACCCCGTCGTCCACTGCAAGAGATGTACGTCTCTCATCCACGGTGCTGGACCAGGATCCTTCCATCGTCCACCTTGCCGTTACCGCTCCTACAACTGCCTCGTCCACAGCAGCAGGATATATCCCCCGACCCGGTCGTCTGCCATCTAAAGTCTTCTTCCCCGCCGCCGACAGCCATCGCACCCGTAGCACCCTCAACGTATCAGCATAGGCCTACACGGCGTGGCAAGAGAGGTGGTACTCTTCCATATGTGCTTAAGTTATTGATCTCACCCGCAAAATAGATCATAATTTGTTTACTGTACTTTTCTTGTCCGTACCAATTTGTAGTGGCTAGTTGAAAGCAAACATTGGTTGCGAAGTAGCTTTGTCCGGTTTACACCTTCAGATCCGCCATGGCACGGGCATTATACTCGTAAAGCTTATGGTTTCCCCCCTTTATATTCACTACCATCATCGTAGGTGCTTCGTGTCGTGCTAGCACTGCTCCTCAAGACCTCAACCCAAAGCTTACATGTTGAAATACAAATCTGATATGATGCTCATATCACTAAAACAGAGAATGTTTAATTGGTCACCTAATGTTCCTATATTCGTTTCGAAAAGCATGTGCGCCACCCACTGGTCCAGCTAGTTCCACTTTCCTAATTTTTCTCTTGATGCTTAGGGTTTTCCCCTTTTATCTACTATACTATGATCTGCGTAGGTGCTTTTTGTCGTACTAGCATTACTCCACCCTTCAAGATAAACAACACGCACTCAGAATTCGAAAGCTTAGTTGTTCAAATATGATTGTGATATGATACTGATATTAGTTAATCGACACATTTAATTGGTTAGCTAAAGGTCCCACTTGCGTTCCCAAATGCATGTCGCGACATATAGAGAGACAGCATAATTGCATTTCTTTGTCACTTGTTGACCGTACTTTCTTGTCCATACCAAATCTTAGTTGTTATTTCAAAGCAAACATGGGTTGCTAACTACCCTTTGCGCGGTTTGCAACTTCAGATCTGCCATCCCACTGCCACAGTCAACACTATACTCGTCATGCTTATGTTTCCCCCCATTTTATGATGACCACAATCAGCCTACGTGGTTCGTATCGTAATAGCACTGCTCCACCCATTGAGCTAAACAAGCTTAGTTGTACAAATTCATATCTGATATCATTGCTGATATTAGTAAAACTGAGAGATGTTTAATTGGTTAGCTAAATGTTCCTAATTTAGTTTCGAAATGCATGTGAGACACATATGGAGAGACCGGAAAGAATAGTATTTCTCTGTGCGCTCTGGTTCATCATGGGTGGCCAACCGACATTGTATTGAAAGACTTGTAATATCTTCAATCTGCTTGCTCTTCTGCTCTTCTTTAAGATGATACTCTTCTCTTGCGGTCGTCTGGTCAGGTCGAGTTGTTCTCCCTTAGTATATTTTGAATCTGTCAGGTCAGGTCGACTTGTTCTTCTTTACTATATGTTGAAGCTATCATCTGCAAAGTTTCATCACTTCTGGAGCTCTCATACTTTGAGTAGTAGGCCACATTATATTAATGCACACAACAAATTACAGCATGCATGGCATCTTTTAAAAGAATTGCAGAGATAGCAGAAACGGGTTTACAGGGAGGCAGTATTGGATTAGAATCACTTCTGCATTACAAAGAAAATATCACTTGTTTTTATGTTTTCATGCATGTCAGATATTGAACATTATCAAAATGAATATGAGAATAGGCGCACGAGAGGAATATTGTGGAACGATCCACTAGCTAACAAACTTGGCATGGTGGAGGATGGCCTATCTTATTCACCCATCAAGGTGCTTGCTCTAACTTTGCAAAGTTGTATTGGTCGCACAAATTTTGCATCTGACCTCTTGCATTACATCCACTTTGTTACACCATCTGCTTAGTTTAAGCATCATATATGAGTATATGCCATACCTATCCATTTTCTGTACCTTTTCCATGTGTCATCACACTATGTTTTTCCAGTCAAATGTTGTTCTTTCGTAATAGATGTCCAAAAGGAAGAGGGTGAGTGCAGATCCTCAAGGAGTACAAACTAGGTATTTGGAGAAGGTAGTGATACCTGTTAAATCAGATAGATCAGCAGCCATAGAAAACACAGGCCCACCTGTACCACACTTTACCCCTACTCTAGTGGCCAAACCCCTATTAGAACTGCTGGGAGCCCAGCGTCAGGTACAGTCTATGATATCAATTCAAAATTTGAACTCCTAAATTTCTGCTTGTGCCTTACCTTCTCTCTTATATGAAAACTAATTTCAGATGAATCTCCTTGCTCAAAGGATCATATGATCTCAAAACAATAATGGGCTCTGCATTGCTCTTGTCAGTACCTCTCTCCCTTTTGCCTTGTAATGATGTACTTAATTAATTGCTATTTGATTATGTATCATCAGTCTGCACCTGAGCTTCATTATCCTTTGTTTATTTCTATATTATTTGATCTATATTTACTCTTTGCAAAATGTAGAATAATGGCAACGCTTATAAAGAATTTTCTTTGGGGAATTTATTGAATTATCCTTCCATCAACATGGAGAAGGGCTTTGTCCATCCCGTGTGAACATGTAATTTAAGTTCATCCTTCTCAAGCCTTCAAACTTTGTTCTATTATAGATTTGGATAGGCATCATTTCCTCCACTGCTGTTTGCTTTGCTGTTTACATCTGGTTGGATGTTTGCAACAACTACCAGTTTCAAATTGTAGTTGTAAAAACATGTTCCTTATGTAGAACAGATCCATTTATTTGCTTATATAATTGTGAAACCTGTTACATGTCTCCTTGTTTCTCTTTCAGAGTCGTATCTCTTACGCCAGGCAGAACTTTAGGGAAGATAGTGAGCCAAACCATCTTGAGGACAGCGAGATGACCCCAAGGTCCTGTCTTGATGAAGATAGTGAGTTGAAACTACTCACCAGCAGGTGTGAGACAACCTCTGTGCAGTCACTGCCTCAATCAGTTCGACTTCTGCAGTCTCAACTTAAAGCGGAAAGGCTTGCTTCAGCTCAGCTCCGACTTGAAGTCAAAGATGCAATGAAGATGTCAGAGGACTACCGTGCGCACCATCATGCCTTAAATCTAGTGTTGATGCATCTATCGTTGACACAACTGAGGTCTACTCAGCTTCTTCAGCTGTTTGGGGGCCCAACCTGGCCAGGCCTAGTGGCTTCTGAAGTGCTCTCAGTTTTGTATATTCTTTTGTCGGCGCATTTATTTGCACTGGTGGCGAACTTTGATGCCCAGTGGATGTAATATGTGTGATAGCCGTGATAGCCTAGCGTAAGTTTATTGCTTATTTATTTCCTTGTTGTCTTGTTTATTTGTTTGCTTGTAGTCATAGCAGTTCTTTTTCCGCGGTTTGCTAGTGGCTGCAATAACCTATTTTTTAAAACTAGGCCACAATAAACATGGGCTAATATTTACTGTAGTGACACTGGGCCTCCTATGGGCCGTAGAAATAGTGGGCCTTCTACGGGCCATAGAAACAGTGGGCCTTCTACGGGCCGTAGAAACAATGGGCCTTCTACGGGTCGTATCATCAATGGGCCTTATAAGGGCAGTATGATCGATTGGCAAAACATGGGCCAATAACAGGCCGCAATATGGCCGTAAACGGGCTAGAGTGGAATCGTCCATTCATGGGCCAACCATAACAGGCCATTGTTAATAGGTCGTATTTGATGACGCTATGAAAACGGCCCAACGTATTAACGGACCACAAACGGGCCAACTATAACCACGGGCTGAATTTGGCCTACAAGCAGAAAATGTCAGTAATGGGCCGTAAGTAAACAAATGCTTGAAATGAGCCCAAGAATAAATGGGCTTTGAGAAGGCCGAAAGATAACATGGGCTAGAAACGTCCCAACGGAATAACGGGGCGTTAATGGGTATAAAGTGATACACTGTTCATTACGGGTCAGTTTCACCATGGGCCGTTAATGGGTGTAAAGTGATACACTGTTCATTACCGGCCAGTTTCACCACAGGTCGTTAATAGGCCAAGAGTTACATAGGGCCTCATATGGGCCGAAAGACGTCATGGGCCATACATGGACCAGAAGTGAAAATGAGCTGGAATCATATTGGATGGCCCAGATGACGCTACTGGGCCTAATTCGGATAGGGCGTAACGGGCCTTGGGTTAGCGGGCTGTAAATGGGCTATATGCAAACAGACTGTTAACAGGCTTTACATGGGCCGGCCCGCCATCTTTTGACCAACTCAAACGGGCCGGCCTTTTCACAAGAATGGGCCTCTGTTGGGTCGTGCCACGTGTCGACGTATCATAGGCGCCTTCTGTCCAATGAGTGGATGACATCTGTCCCAACGATGAGCCGACACGTGTTTCCTCTGGCCAATGATGATTTTACACGTGGAAAATCCCCATTGGTCAGGGCTGTTAACGGGTTATAGGATCCAAAACCCGACCCGATAGCTTAACGACGTTCCGTTACGCTGGATGCCACGTGTCGGTCACCCTTGACGAAAGCACTTCTGTGACGCGCGATTTATCGTCATGGAAGTGGACACTTCCGTGATGATAATTTTGGTAATGTCATGGAACACTTCTACGACAGCACATGTATGACTATCTTGATTCTGTCATAAATTTGTGATGGATGTACATGCATGACAAAAAACGCGACCTACTGTGACAAACACGTATCATCACGGAAGTGTAATTTTTTTTGTAGTGAAGTGCAATATCAGCAGCCTTAGTTTCCCCCGCTATCCTATTTCTTGGACGAGTATGGATCTTTTTCCGTCCGCTTGATAATAATGTGGTTGCGACCTTCGTGTCCCACTACATGATTACCGAGTGCGTCCTCATCCCCGAGATAGGCTAGGTTGCTACCTGGCTAAGCTAGCACTTGGTGTAGCGCTGTTTACACCAATTTTTCCACACATTTATTCGTCCTCGTGCACATTGTCACAACATGCTAGATCGTAGAACTAGAGATCCCGTGAGATTTGTGTGCTTAAGTAGGCATGCATATTGTGTGACTAGCAGTAATATGTGACATTGATTGTGTGAATTGTTTGTTGTTGTGTGCTTTTTTTAGTTGAGTTTTCTTTTGCTTCTTTCTCTTTTGGGCCCCGGTGTTACATTATTTTCCCCCTATAAAGAGATGCTCGTCAACTGACACCGGACTTGAAGAAGCAATAAGGATTTCAAATATTTGGAAGGAGCTTAGATAAAAATTATGGTCTACCCAGTCAACGGCATTATGGCATTAACATCTGCTCAGAATGCCAATGGTGTATTGGATTGATTGTTAGCATCGAGTCTACGTCAATGCAAAGTCCTCACAATAATTATGATCCAGCCAGCAGAAAGACAACTCAGAACGTGAGATGCTCAAGGAAGACAGTCAAACCATTTTTTCTCATGCTTATAATCAGCCTCAGAATATTATGGGCATGTGTATGGGTTTCAGTCTGCATATCAGTATGAAGTTTTGGATATAAGGAACCCGGTATTCTTCCACACTCCATCGGAAGAAATTTATGATGCAGGCTCCTCAATTTTCCTCAGTATGATATGTGAACAATTTCCGGCCCACGATGCCCGGTCTTTCTCAGCAAGATACCTCAGTAAAGGCTCCTGACAGACAGAAATGAATTTTTCTCAATAAGCAAACTTGAGGAGAAGCTTCTCACGTACGGAACTCAGGCTTCTCCAGCACAATAATTAGATCAAGCTTTGTGCACGATAACCAGACAAAAGATTTGAGCAGAAGTTAACAAGTCTTCCTCAGCAAGCTGCTCGGATGGCTTCTCTCGTAAGCCACCCAGTCCGCGTCAGTACCACAATATTGCACCATCCTCAGAGATTATATGATGAGTTGCAAATGTATGGCAGTTTAGTTCAAGGACCAGACTTGCAATAATTTTGTCAGAGGTAAAATTCAGTCAAAACACAAGCCTACCGCAAGGATCGAGTGATCGGTGGCATATCCTTCTTATATATGGTGAGCATACATCCCCAGTCATATCAGTCACTCATACGAGATGCGACAGTGATTCAACAGATATACCTAAGAAAAGTAAGGATTCAACAACCTCCCCAGTCAGGCAAAGGAAAATAAACAGAGATACATCTCATGTGATGCAAGGAATGATAATATTTGGAGATGACATCACAGAATCCACAGTCATGACACTGGATACCAAAGTCATTATTCCCACAACTGACAAGGAGATATCATAAAACCTTGTCTTGTATGATTGATCTCAACAACAAGCTCTATACAGCTACAAGCCCCGAGTATATGTCATATATGTGCGGACACAAGTCAGAAAAACAAGCCCAAGGAATAATTTCAAAAATATTGCACTAATCACGTCCATGGTCATACGAAGAATCAAGGACAGGTGTGGCCGAGATATTTCAATATAGTACCCTAACAAAACAAATCATGACCATAAAAAGGATGAGACTGACAGCAATGGTATGATGATTTTTGCACGACCATCAGGGTCCGGATACCCAAATCAGTTGGACGCTATTATCCCATATGGATCCCCAAAGGCATACTCTCAAGGGCCTACTCTGTTTTACAAGGATTTATTACCCTGCTGACCCGCTTGACATGGTTAGCGTGGAATATCCAAGTCTGTTCTATCTGAACCAAGATTTCTCTGCAAACTCAGCAGTCTGACTTCAGCGGCAGTGTTAAAGCATATCACAGTCTATTTCCATATATGGGTATATCGACCACATGAGAAAAATCAAAAGCCGAACAATTAGCTCAGACCCGGTATACTTACCGACGAGATTGAGTACACGGTCAGTCCGTTAGGAAAAGCTTTTGTCCGTCAGCCCCCTGTCGGTCCAGTCTCAAGATGTAAATATTTGAGGTAGGACACAGCTATAACTCCATACACCATTATATTTCTCACAACAGAAGGCAGTCAAATCTTTTGTACATATCTCATGCTCAAGACAAAGAAATAAATCAAGATAAATCAGTACCATCTATGAGCAGTCAGATTCTGTCAGAAGATGGCCATGATTAATTCCCAGCATTTATTGAAACCAGAAGGCCTGCATTTATTTGAAGCAACCCCATGACAGAAGTAAAAAGGTTTTCATGACCAAAGAAAATTTTATGCTTAGATCCATGGGATATCATTGCAGATATGAGAGAATCGACATCAGCAAAAGGATTTGGTATATGAGCAAAGACCTGTCAGAATTTGGGGAAAGGTTAAGCAAACCACCCCACAGCAAGGTAAGTGGATGTTATGAAATTCTTGGGGGGACAATAAATAAAGGAACAATGATACCCGAGTTGGAAACGGTGTCCCCAAGTCATACTTGTTCCCTGAGCAATCGAATCTCGAGGACGAGATTTCTTTAAGGGGGTAGGAGTTGTAACAGCCTGGATTTTGGCCCTTTTCCTTTTCTTTTGATTTATTTGGTTTTTGCTCTGTTTTTCTTTTTGGAGTGGTTCTGTGGCCTTGCCACCTGGGAAATCATCCTCATTCCCCCTCCCAAGTGACTCATCATTCTCAAAACCTTGCCTAGATCATGTCACTTAACTCCTTGACCAAACCCTAAAATTCTTTTCTAGGGAAATTCCTTTTTCATTAAAGGAATAACCCTATCTGCCCTAGGTTGTGAAGCAACCTATATTTTTGTCCATCCAAAAATCCCCAAATAATTCTCATAATTCCTTTGGGTCATATATAGCTCAAATATGCCCAAACATTTCCTTGGCCAGTTCAAAAATAATTCCCCAATAATTATTCTTCATTTCTCTCCAATGTGGTTGTCTGTGAAGGAAGTACCACCTATCTTTTCTTGATTGCTCCCCAACTCCTTGGGCATGCTTATATGTCCAAATAATTGCCTCGTGCACAAGTTCAACTTTATTTGCCTAGTCAATCTTCATTAACAAGTTTTCAAAGTTTCTGTCAAACAGAAGCCATTGTGAAGGAAGTACTAGCTAGGAATATCCAAATGAGTTGTACTTTTGCACACTCCTTAATGTGCTCATATTAACCCCCTACACCCATTTGCAGCCCCATCCAATCATATATGTGAGCACAGGAGCCAATCTTTGATTCTGGCAATATCTTCAGGTTATGAAGCAAGTGTATTTTATATTGCTTCAAAAATCCTGATAAATTACCAGATCATTCTTATACCCATAAAACATATCTCCACCCATTTTGGGCATATTTCATCAAGCCATTATCCCTCTAGAATTTTTGCAAGTTTCTGTCCAGAGGAGATGCTTATGAAGGAAGTACCATTTTGTTTTATCCAAATGGTATGAAACCTTTCTCATCATCTTCATATGATCAAATGACCCTGCCTTGCTCAAACTCAGATCAATCCAATCAACCATGTGAGTGCATCATCCAAATCTCATTTCTGGACCATTTTTGCAGTTGCAAAGCAACTATATTAAACCTTGGTCCATTTCTCCTCAAACTTACGAGGATGAAAGTCCTTCTTTACCTCAACCTCGCAGACAACTCCATTGCTCCCAAAACCCTTCCTGTTGATCACCAGTGCTCACCCAAGTTTACTGCAGTAAACTTCAGAGGGTGATAACCATTTAACCATAGCAGTTTTAACCAAACTACCACCTCAGTTGCAACCTACCCAGGAAGGACTAACCCCTAGGCATCAATTGCCCGCCATTTGGCTCTTCTTGATGCTAGTCTGCGCAGTGACTGAGGGAGTCCTGGATAAGGGGGTATCCGGACAGCCGGACTATATGCTTTGCCGAACTGTTGGACTATGAAGATACAAGACAGAAGACTTCGTCCCGTGTCCGGATGGGACTCTCCTTGGCGTGGAAGGCAGGCTTGGTGATCCGGATGTAGATCTCCTCCTCTGTAAACCGACTCTGTGTAACCCTAGCCCCCTCCGGTGTCTATATAAACCGGAGGGTTTAGTTCGTAGGACTAACGATCATAATTAACAATCATACCATAGGCTAGCTTCTAGGGTTTAGCCTCTCTGATCTCGTGGTAGATCAACTCTTGTAATACTCATATCATCAAGATCAATCAAGCAGGAAGTAGGGTATTACCTCCATCGAGAGGGCCCGAACCTGGGTAAAACATCGTGTCCCTAGTCTCCTGTTACCATTAGCCTTAGACGCACAGTTCGGGAACCCCTACCCGAGATCCGCCAGTTTTGACACCAACATTGGTGCTTTCATTGAGAGTTCCTCTGTGTCGTCGCTACAAGGCTAGATGGCTCCTCCATCCTTCAACCACACTGTCCTCGGTGAGACTTTTCTCCCGGATAGATCTTCGTGTTCGGCGGCTTCGCACTGCGGGCCAATTCGCTTGGCCATCTGGAGCAGATCGATAGCTACGCCCCCGGCTATCAGGTCAGGTTTGGAAACCTAAACTACACCGCCGACATCCGCGGAGACTTGATCTTCGATGAATTCGGGCCTATGTTAGGAGCGCCGAACAATCACGACGTGCACGACCTAGATCGGCAGTCGGACAGTATTCGGAACATCGCACCTGCTACCGCTCCGGACTTTGCTCCATGGCGGGGTGTGCCTTCCAAGGACGGGTGGATGGACCCCGCCCCGGAGGCCGCATACTCCTCGGCGTTGGAGCCGAACACGGACTCCTCTCCTAAAGGGGTCTGTGTCTCCGGACCCCCGAACTCGTCTCCGACGGTGAGTTCCGGACCGCGCGCACTCGTAGACATCGAATCTGACTGGGCTCCAGTCATGGAGTTCACCGCCTCGGATATCTTTCAGCACTCACCCTTCGGAGACGTGCTAGATTCTTTAAGGTCTCTCTCTCTGTCAGGAGACTCTTAGCCGAATTATGTCCGGCTCGAGTGGGGAGCTGGCGACGAAGAAATTCGTTTCCCACCCACCACCCACTTAGTAGCCACGGTCGATGACTTGACCGATGTGCTTAACTTCAACTCCGAAGACATCGACGGTGTAGACGACGATGCCGGAGCAGAACAGGAACCACCGCCCACAGGGCGCTGGACTGCCACCTCCTCATATGATATATACGTGGTGGATACTCCCAAAGAAACCAATGGCGATGAGGCAACGGGAGAAAACCCCTCGGGGAAGAAAGAAAAACATGGGCTTCATCGGTGCCGCCCCAAGCCTCGCCACAACAATACCGGCACTGGAGAAGAAAAGCCATATGGTGCCGAAGAGGAATACGATCCTGATCAACCCAACATCGAGCAAGCTGAACAGGAACACGGGCTGGCTAGCCCAGACGAACAAGCAACGGACGGATACTTGGAGGACGATAACTATATGCCTCCCTCCGAAGACGAGGTGAGCCTCGGTGATGACGAATTCAGCGTACCAGAGGATCCCATAGAGCAGGAGCGCTTCAAGCACAGGCTTATAGCCACTGCAAGAAGCTTGAAGAAGAAGAAGCAGCAGCTCCAAGCTGACCAAGAACTGCTCACAGACAAATGGACTAAGGCTCGGGCAGCCGAAGAATACGGACTCACGTGCCGAACAAAATACTACCCAAAACGCAGGTTACTACCTCAATTCGAGGAAGCGGCACTGAGAATCAAATGCAGGCCTCTACACCCGGCCGACAGCACACTGCGGCAAGGGGCTGCGCACAAGACCAGCATTACATAACAAACGGCAACATAGAAAGTACCCTGGACGCATCAGTGGACAGAAACAGAGTCTACAAACCTTGGTACAACAAATATAAGCGTCCCAAGACAAAGAATGGCGCCCGGGGAACGACGATCAACACAGGAGCCCGTAATCCTCAACCCGTTGAGAGGGAAAAGAGACTTCAACATCTTAATCCGGTCCCCTCCATCTTGAACCGCATACTTGACCGACCATGTCAAATCCATGGTACACCAGGAGCAGCAGCTAATCATACAAATAGAGAATGCTGGATCTTTAAACAAATCAGCAGGCCGGCACCGGAAGGAGCGTGAAGAAGCCCGGATCATCAAGTCCAGGGACCAGTAACTCGAGGATCAGACTCACAAAATAACTCATTATAGAGTATCATAAATAGGCGTGATGGCCATCCAGGCCCCACCACTCCAGAGCTGGTCTCCGGATAGCCAAACGTGTCATACCCACTTTCGGTCTAACACCCCTAGGCAGGAGCTACTCACCACCGCCAGGATACACTGCGACTCGACGCATTACCACCCAAGACCCACGTGACAAAGTCACAAATGCGGCCAAGACCGAGCTTCACCTCGATGCCGAAGAATATTCGACTACTTTCATCACTGAAGCAGCAAATCACGGTTTATTCTCAATCGAACTTAGATTCGACAGCCGAACTCCCGGACACCAACAAGGGAGTCCAAACTACTTCAGGATACCCCAACCTAATCATAGCTCATACAGACCCTTCAGCATAAGCTTGACGGATCACATCCACGGCTCAGCCAAAGCTCACACATGCCTCTTAAGCACTATTTGCAGGTTCACCCTCGCGCACAACCAGACCAGCGGCTTGGAATCATCTCGGACGCATACAGGAGGGATGCCCACCCCACCTGAACACAATCCGGATATTCCTCCGGACCCGCGCACATCCAACCACCTCCCGGCCCAACAGATTCTGCCGTCATGCCTCTCTTTTATAACATGCACCGTACCCATACGCATAGACGTATTACTTAAATACAACATGTGGAGTCATTTGACGCTTACCTGCTATTTTTTAACGACATTTTGTCATAACGGCATCCAAACATCTTGTTATGCCTTCAAAACGTCAGGGGCTTCCTCGCACCCGTACTACGGCGTCTAAAGTCCGAACACCTTCTTGGTCGTTCGGCACCCTAAACTTATAGCATTATCTGCATCAGCTCCGAATCATGTCTTGGGTCATTGGTTGGGTTTGCCCAGCTCCCATGTTTTGGTACCTTACATTTCGCAATATCGGCTAAGGTAGCGCTGGGAGAACTACTGTGATTGTGTCCCAGTTCTGCCGGACGAACACCTTAGTAGAGAAAGCCGAAAACCGACTGTCATGATAAGGCGAGAGCTGGTCATCTGTTCGAGAGGTTGTCAAATCTTTAAGGATTTATTCCGCATAATGCCATAATAAAATGCAACGTGCGAAGGATCGGGCCACCGATCAGGCGCTATTAGAGCCCCGCGTGCGGTCTTCCGAACACCAGGGGCTGCGCCGCCCATACTTGAAATCCTATGGCTAAGTGAGAGTAATAAAGCCTTATAGTCCGATTGCCTGGTTCACTGTGATGAACACCTCCTTCATGGACCCAAGAATGGGACAAAGAGTGTTCAGGTGTATCCCGAACACCCCCGTAGTTCCTACGTGGGGGCAGAAGCCGACGACTGGCCAACTATCAAGACTAACATATTAAACAGCCGCACAGGAATAAAATTTACACATAACAGGCACCTACATATAAGTGACTCTGTTTTGCCTTACAAAGTATAGCACAATTGCTTTCAGAGAAAAATAATGTCTTTCGTACATTCCTTGGCCACGAGGCGGGCGCCTTTCAGGATGCCATCATAATATAGTTCAGGCTTGCGGTGCTCCTTCCCCTCCGGAGGCCCCTCGGTCATCAGCTTCTCAGCATCAAGCTTCCCCCAGTGCACTTTTGCACGGGAAAATGCCATTCGTGCCCCTTCTATGCACACTGACCGCTTAATGACGTCCAGCCGAGGGCAGGCCCTCCCAATCCGCTTCACGAGCGCAAAGAAACTGCTCGGTATGGGCTCGGCGGGCCACAACCGGATAACCAAATCCTTCATGGCTAGTTCGGCCGCCTGATGCAGCTCAATCAGCTGCTTTAGCTGGTCGACAAACGGCACCGGATAGTTTAGCGCCAAATACTGCGACCAGAAGAGCTTCTCCGCAGTTTCCTTCTTCTCAGCTCAGAAGAATTGGGCAGCATCAGATATATATGCTGCACGGCAAATCCGCGAACGCTCCTGAAAAAAGGTTCAATGGGTCACCATGAATCTTCCCTGCAAAATTATAAGGCTCTTTGAACAAAAAAATAAAACCCCTACCGGCCGCAATCTTCCGCGCCTCCTGAATATCCTTCAGCGCAGCCTGGGTTTCCTCCCGAACCTCAGTCGCGGTTCGGACAGCTTGGGCGAGTTCGGATTCTTTCAATGATAAATTCTGCCCCAAACTCTCGTTTCTCCCTACGGCCTCCTGAAGCTCTCGTTCAGCTTCCACGACCCTCGCCTCGTGTTTCTCACAGAGAGCTTGCTCAATGGCCGCTTTATTTTCGGCCAAGGTAACAGCCTTCTTGAGAGCCTCAATTTGGGCATTTGCCCCTGGAGTGCGCGATATATATACTCTAAGATAGTCACAACTACTTACTTGTGCTAAAACTTACTAAAAGTTTCCAAACATACCTTGTTGGTCCTCTAGCTGCTTATTCACTCGGCCGAGTTCCTCCTCGGCCTACACCAGACTCTGCTTGAGTCCCGACACTTCTGCAGCATGAGAGGAGGCAGTCGCCGCAGAAATCTGATCCATAAAATGTATACGTCATTAGCTAGGTCTCCTACGGACGGGAAGATGATCCCATGTCCGGTTCCTGTCCTCTCCGGACAGTGTATCTGGGGCTACTATATATACTATGGCAGTCTTCTATACATACCTCCAAGCCTTTTATAAGGCTGACGCATGATTCATTCAGTCCGCTCTCGGCAGCCTGAATCTTTTCTACCACCACGCCCATAAGGGCGCGGTGTTCATCAATAATGGACGCACTCTTCAGTGCTGTCGATAGGTCACCTGACGCCTTCGGTTGGACGAAGGCCGTAGGCGGAGAAGGATCGCCCCCTCCAGTCAAGAGGGCTGCCTACCTGATCTCGGAGCCTTAAGGGACTCCGGGACTGTGTCCGGCCGCGGGCCGGATCCACGATCACCCCCACCATCGACATTCATGGGAACCGCCGCTCCCGCACGTCCGGCCTTCCAGGTACGCCCCCCTGGCTCAGGTCCCTTTTGGACGACACCTCGGTGTCACAGCCAGGCTCTTGGGAGGGGGTTCTGGGAGGTGTTTCACTCTCCAGGGCATCAGAACCTAATGAGTCCTCTGATGAGGCATGTTGGGCCGAACACCTCGCCGGACTGTAAAAAGCACGGTGCGAATTAAAATAATACATTCTAGTAAATTCTGGATGCATGAATATGTTCGGATTTCGTGCACTTACGATTGTACCAGGGGCTATGCCCTGGGATCCTCCTCCGGATTGCTATCGGTAGCCATGGTGTACGCCTCGGGGACGGATGTTCTTCCCCTCTTAGGCGAATCTGCCTCTAAGGATGAGGCGGCTCTCCTTTTCTTCCTCCCCCTCGTAGGGGACTCGGGCTCTTCTTCCTCCTCATCCTCTTCCTACTCTTCATCCCCGTCCTCCTCCTCATTCTCTCCGGAGGATGGAGGGTCACTGGAGTCTTTGAACTTCGTGTCCGAAGTGCCGCGAGGATGAAGACCGCTCCGGGTCTCCTTGGCCTTCTCTTTGGCCTCCTTCTTCGGCGCCCTGTAAGGCGTTGGGACCAGCATCTTCATCAGAAGAGGTCCTGCCGGTTCTTCCAGCAGCGGGGCCAGACAATGAATCCGCTCCGCCACCTTCGTCCATTCCTAAAGGCGATCGTGGAAAGACACGTTAAAAACAACTCCTTCGGGACGTATCAATGAAATATACGAATAACCAAGATATGATGACGACTTACCGGACTAGCGGGGTGGGACAATTGATGCCCGCGGTCTGTGGCCGAGTCCGGCCATGGTTTTGCCGGACTTAAAGAGTACCTTCTAGGTGTCCTTGTGTGAGGAGCCGAAAAGCTCCCGCAAGGTCCGGTGCTCGGCCGTGTCGTACTCCCACAAGTTACAGCCTCTGTGCTGACAAAGAAGGACCAGGCGGACCAGCATCACCTGGACCACGTCAACAAGCCTGACGGCCTTGTCCTCCATACCTTTGACGCATGCCTGGATCACTGACAGTTCCTCGGTCGACGACCAGTTTATGCCCTTCTTGGGCCAGGATGTAAGCCGCAAAGGGGCTCCAGATCGAGACTCAGGAGCAGCGGCCCACTTTTTGCTGCGCGGCTCAGTGATATATAACCACTGTTGCTGCCACTCCTTGACGGAGTCATTGAAAGTACCCGTCGGCCATGTGACCTTGGGCATCCTGCTCACCATGGCGCCTCCGCACTCGGCGTGTTCGCCATCACCACTTTGGGCTTCACATTTAAGATCTTGAGCCACAGCCTGAAGTGTGGCGAGATACGGAGAAAGGCCTCACACACGACAATAAATGTCGAGATATTTAGGAAAGAATTGGGGGATAGATCATGGAAATCAATCCCGTAATAATGCATGATGCCGCGAACAAAAGGGTGGAGGGGAAACCCGAGCCCGCAGACGGAATGGGGGAGGAAAATAACTCTCTCTTGGGGCTCCGAGGTAGGGACGATCTGTCCCGCCGTTGGAATACGGTGGCCGATTTTCTTGGCCAGATATCCGGCCGCCTGCAACTTTTTGATATCCTTCTCCTGGACGGAGGAGGCCATCCACTTGCCACTTGCTCCAGATCCGAACATTTTCGGAGGACCTTTTTGGTGTGGAGGATGAATGCTTGGGCGCTAGGGCTCAGATGAAAGGAAAGGGGCGAGCAGAAGCAGAACAAGGCGTGGGTAGAAAGGAGGAGGTCCTCCCCTTTATAAAGGCGATAAAACTTTACGCCTCCCCGCTTGCCTAATGGAGCCTGCTCGTTCCCCACTTACCGTAATTGATGGTACGGTTGGGCTACCCACTCCCATATTGAAGAGGATCCCGTGATAAGGGGACACGACCTCTGCTTTGACAAGATGTGCCAAAGGAACTGCCTCGCGATGTGTGCGGAGGCAGGTTGAAGGAAACGGTTCGAATAAAAACCAGACCATGGCGTGGTGTTGCTTTTCGAAGAATTGTCAGCAGATTGAATTCATGGATTATTATTGTTCTCTCTACAGGGGTACATGGAAGGATTATCTTGCAGAGCCGGACACGGTCCTGGTGTTCGGAATTTATCTTGGAGTATTCGGAGATGGAACCCGCCTCGCAATGCCGAAGACAATCTACGCGTCGGACTCATCGTCATTGAAGCCTAGTTCAGGAGCTACTGAGGGAGTCCTGGATAAGGGGGTATCCGGACAGCCGGACTATATACTTTGGCCGGACTGTTGGACTATGAAGATACAAGATAGAAGACTTCGTCCCGTGTCCGGATGGGACTCTCCTTGGCGTGGAGGGCAAGCTTGACGATCCGGATGTAGATCTCCTCCTCTATAAACCGACTCTATGTAACCCTAGCCCCCTCTAGTGTCTATATAAACCGGAGGGTTTAGTTCATAGGACTAACGATCATAATCAACAATCATACCATAGGCTAGCTTCTAGGGTTTAGCCTCTCTGATATCGTGGTAGATCAACTCTTGTAATACTCATATCATCAAGATCAATCAAGCAGGAAGTAGGGTATTACCTCCATCGAGAGGGCCCGAACCTGGGTAAAACATCGTGTCCCCAGTCTCCTGTTACCATTAGCCTTAGACGCACAGTTCGGGACCCCCTACCCGAGATTCGCCGGTTTTGACACCGACAGTGACCACCTTCCTGGCATGCCATGGACGCGAGCTGAATGGATTCTTGCTTGGGCCCCTCCCCCTCTCGTCGTCTTCGCGCTCGTGAGCGTGTCCAGCAGCAAGCTCTCGTGGTCGCCGTTCCTCCTGGAGCCATCCCCTCCTCTGTAAGCCCTCTGTCAGCGCTCGTCGCCGCGCGCCCACGGGAGCATTGTGGCCGACCAAGTCTTAATGGCGCCGTGGCTTCTTCCTTCTCTTGTCCCAGAGCTCTGCTCGTCTCCGTGACCTTGGTGGCTCGTCCGTTGTCTCCCTCGTCACATTCCTACGCCTTCCCGTGATTGTTGTTGTCGCCAGGGACTCGGTCGGACGTGCCCGGCGGCACCCGAGCCCATGCCTCTCGCTCCGGCTATTTATAGCCCCTCCCCTCGCCTCCCGAGAATCCCAGCGGCCTCTACCCACTCCCCCATGACTCCCTAACTACTAGGTCGAGCTCCAGAAGCTCTCCTCGACCCCCATAGCCATGATGGCCGCCGCCCCCTCCAGTCTAAATCCGCCCGAACCAAGCCCTACCCCTCCTCCCTCACCACACCACTCTCTTCCTGGTGCTCCAGCGGTCCACCCCACCTCTTCTCCCTATCACCGGAGTGCCCGAATGGCCATTCCCCCAAGTCAACCACCGCTGGATCCGTCTTTGTCCCCTCTTCGCCGTGGTTACCCCGCTCCCCTCCGGCGTCTCCTCCGTGCGGGGATGGGTGCGGTGGGCCATGCTGAGCACGCCGGTGGCCTCGACTCGTCCTAAGGTGGCCGGAGCCAGCCGGACCGCCACCGGCCTCGCCCTGCTCCTTGTCCTCTGTTCCTGTCGAGGGAGCAGCGGGAGGAAGAAGGAGCCAGGCCAGGTGCCCCCCTGCCCGCGGGCCCCGCCAGTCAGTGGCCGAGGCGTTGACTCGGCCTACTGACGTGGATAAGTGGACACGGCTTTTGCCGTGTCCGCTTTCATCCGCCGAAAGCGTATTTCCCTGAGTGCGCGTTCTGTTTTTCAGTTAAGGGCCTGTTTGTGATGATTTTTATTACAAAGAGGTCCCTGGCTGAAAAAACAGCTATAACTTTTTAACCATAGCTCCAAATGATGTGATTCCAAAGCCTACTTCTTCGCTTCGTCGAGCCCGTTCTGATGGAATCAGTTCTGACACTATGAAAATGACCATTTTGACCTTGCCCTTATTCAGCCCTCTCCGAGAGAGAACATTTTCCGGCGATTCGTTCCGCGAGTTTCTCGCATTTTCTCCTGGTGATTTCTTCCACCCCAGGCAAGCCACAATATACACTTGCATGATAGTCATGTAGTAGACATAGAATATTTGCAAAATACATACGGCTCTGAATGTGACAGACCCGTTGACTAAGCTTCTTTCACGAGCAAAACATGATCACACCTTAGTACTCTTTGGGTGTTAGTCACATAGCGATGTGAACTAGATTATTGACTCTAGTAAACCCTTTGGGTGTTGATCACATGACGATGTGAACTATGGGTGTTAATCATATATAGCTATGAATATTGGTGTTAAATCACATGGCGATGTGAACTAGATTATTGACTCTAGTGCAAGTGGGAGACTGAAGGAAATATGCCCTAGAGGCAATAATAAAGTTATTATTTATTTCCTTGTTTCATGATAAATGTTTATTATTCATGCTAGAATTGTATTAATCGAAAACATAATACATGTGTGAATACATACACAAACATAGTGTCACTAGTATGCCTCTACTTGACTAGCTTGTTGATCAAAGATGGTTGTGTTTCCTAGCCATAGACATGAGTTGTTATTTGATAAACAGGATCACATCATTAGAAGAATAATGTGATTGACTTGACCCATTCCGTTAGCTTAGCACTTGATCGTTTAGTATGTTGCTATTGCTTTCTTTATGACTTATACATGTTCCTATGACTATAAGATTATGCAACTCCCGTTTACCGAAGGAACACTTTGTGTGCTACCAAACGTCACAACGTAACTGGGTGATTATAAAGGAGCTCTACAGGTGTCTCCGAAGGTACATGTTGAGTTGGCGTATTTCGAGATTAGGATTTGTCACTCCGATTGTCAGAGAGGTATCTCTGGGCCCTCTCGGTAATGAACATCACTATAAGCCTTGCAAGGAATGTGACTAATGAGTTAGTTACGGGATGATGCATTACGTAACGAGTAAAGAGACTTGCCGGTAACGAGATTGAACTAGGTGTTGTGATATCGACGATTGAATATCGGGCAAGTAACATACCGATGACAAAGGGAACAACGTATGTTGTTATGCGGTTTAACCGATAAAGATCTTCGTAGAATATGTAGGAGCCAATATGAGCATCCAGGTTCCGTTATTGGTTATTAATCGGAAACGTGTCTCCGTCATGTCTACATAGTTCTCAAACCCGTAGGGTCCACACGCTTAAGGTTTTGATGACAGTTATATTATGAGTTTATGTGTTTTGATGTACCGAAGGAGTTCGGAGTCCCGGATGAGATCGGGGACATGACGAGGAGTCTCTAAATGGTCGAGACGTAAAGATCGATATATTGGACGACTATATTCGGACTTCGGAAAGGTTCCGAGTGATTCGGGTATTTATCGGAGTATCGGAGAGTTACGGGAATTCGCCGAGGAGAAGTATTGGGCCTTGTTGGGCCATACGGGAAAGAGAGAGGGGCTGCCTAGGGCAGGCCGCGTGCCCCCCCAAAGCCTAGTCCGAATTGGACTAGGGGGAGGGGCTGCGACCCCTCCTTCCTTCCCTTCTTTCTTCCCTTTCCCTGACTCCTACTCCTACTACATGGAAGGGGGGGAATCCTACTCCCGGTGGGAGTAGGACTCCCCAGGGCGCGCCATAGTTGAGGGCCGGCCCTCCCCTCATATCCTCCTTTATATACGGAGGAGGGGGTGTCACGCCCAATATGCGACCCTATCCAAAAGGAACTCAAAGGTCCCACCAAGGATAGACCCGCATATTGAAACGCTTTTGCAAGGTGGATATCATTACATCAACATTACATAATAGATGGGGATATATACATAAGGCATACAATGCCACACGAATACAACATTACAATACATGAGAGCATCAACTGTCTATGGATGAATCACAAACAGAAACTCAAACGACATCCACCCTGCTAGCCCAGGCTGCCGACCTGGAACCTATCCCCTGATCGAAGAAGCAGAAGAAGAACTCAACGCAAGCAAGCATCGCTCTCGCGTCATGATCATCGCATAACCTGTACCTGCAACTGTTGTTGTAGTAATCTGTGAGCCACGAGGACTCAGCAATCCCATTACCATGGGTATCAAGACTAGCAAAGCTTAAAGGGAAAGGAAGGGGTAAAGTGGTGAGGTTGCAGCAGCGACTAAGCATATATGGTGGCTAACATACGCAAATAAGAGCGAGAAGAGAGTAAAAGGAACGGTCGTGAAACTAGCAATGATCAAGAAGTGATCCTGAACTCCTACTTACGTCAATCATAACCCAGAAACCGTGTTCACTTCCCGGACTCCGCCGAAAAGAGACCATCACGGCTACACACACGGTTGATGCGTTTTAATTCGGATCTGGTGTCAAGTTATCTACAACCGGACATTAACAAATTCCCATCTGCCTATAACCGCAAGAACGGCTTTCGAAAGATTATACCCTGCAGGGGTGTCCCAACTTAGCCCATGACAAGCTCTCGCGATCAACGAAGGAATAGACCTTCTCCCAGGAAGACCCGATCAGACTCGGAATCCCGGTTTACAAGACATTTCGACAATGGTAAAACAAGACCAGCAAAGCCGCCCGATGCGCCGACAATCCCGATAGGAGCTGCACATATCTCGTTCTCAGGGCAACACCGGATAAGCGAAGCATACAGGAACCGACGTAACCCAAGTTGCCAAGGGATGACCCCGCACGGTGCTCTAGTTTGGACCAACACTTAGACAAGCACTAGCCCGGGGGTGCTGTAATAAAGATGACCCTGGGGTTAATTACTCCCAAGGGAAATATCGGTGGTGGTGAGGCAAATGGTAAAACCAAGGTTGGGCCTTGCTGGAGGAGTTTTATTCAAAGCAAACTGTCGAGGGGGTCCCATAAATCACCCGACTGCGTAAGGAACGCAAAATCCGGGAACATAACACCGATATGACGGAAACTAGGGCGGCAAGAGTGGAACAAAACACCAGGCATAAGGCCGAGCCTTCCACCCTTTACCAAGTATATAGATGCATTAGTTATATAAGAGATATTGTGATATCCCAACCAAAAATCCTGTTCACCATGGAGCAATCTTCAACTTCACCTGCAACTAGCAACGCTATAAGACGGGCTGAGCAAAGCGGTAACATAGCCAATCAATGGTTTGCTAGGAAAGGTGTCAAAGGTTAGAGGTTCATGGCAATTTGGGATGGCTTGATAAACAGGTGATAGGTAGCGCAGCATAGCGATAGAACGAAGCAACTAACATAGAAATGATAGTAGTGAGATCCAGGGTAGCGGTCATCTTGCCTGAAATCCCGCTAGGAAGAAGAACGAGTCCATGAAGAAGACGAACGGAAGTAGTCGAACGAATCCTCACAATCACAACATTACCGGAACTAAGAAGCAACACCGGAAAGAAACAAACAACATGGTAAATGCACAAGCATAAACATGGCATGATGCACAAACAAGTATGATGCATGTCCGGTTTAATAAGGCATGGCATGGCAAAGTGCAACAAACAATACTACCAATTAAGTGGAGCTCAATATGCAACGAGTTGCATATTGATGAAACACCACATGACTTATTTAGTTCTCTCTCGGTTATGTACCCAACAATATTAAATGTTATTAAACATGGGAAGGGGTGAAACATAAGTAAACTAACTATTTAAGCAAATTTAAATGAGGCCGGAACAACAAACAACAAGTCCGAAAAATCCCCATATGCATATTTTAGATTCGGTACTGTTCTGCCCTAAACACAATTTTATTGTTGTTAAACAGGAAAATAAAGTGCACCATGTTAATCTAGGCATTTTTCCACCCCATTTACATATAAAGTTTATTTAAAACTGAGCTACGGTTATTTAGTTATGAATTAAAGCATTTTAGCATGGAATTATGCAAAATAAACACAAACAGCATGTTAAACATTTTTTAACATAGATGAAAGTGGCATATTATTAATCTACACAATTTTCTGAGCGTTTTACATATATAAATTATTTTAATCCGATGCACAGTTTGTGAGATATTAAATTCATGAAGTGCAAGGACTTTTCTGTAAAACAGTATTCCCGGATAATTAGCTAAAATCGTTTCGCAGAAAAAAAAACATGAATCGGGCCAAAACTGATTGGGCTAGCAGTGCACAGGAGGGCTGGGGGGCTGCTCACCCATGGGCTTCGGCCCGGTCGGTGAGGAAGCGAGGCAGGCCGGATCTGGAGAGGAAGAGGCCCAAGCGGCAGGGCAAGGCGCGGCTGGGCTGGGCCTTGCTGCGGACGAGGCCGGCCCACACGGGAGGGCGCGGCCCACGCGGGTGCCGCGGTCAATGGGCACGGGCGAGCTGCTCGTTCTCGAACCGCTGCTCGAAGTAGGGGAAGGAGAGGATGCAACGGCGCCGGGCTTGGCCCAGCTGCAGATGGCGCCGGGGACGGGGAAACGGGCGGAGGTGGTCGGGATCGTCCAGATCCGGGGCCGGAAGACGAGCTCCGGCCGGATCCAAGTCGAGGACGGTGGCTCCTTCCAGAACGGCGCCGGCGAAGCCCTGCAAAGTGGGAGGGAGAGAGAGATCGTGAGGCCGGGCGAGGAGAGATGGAGAGAGATGGCGAGGGCGGCGCGACCTGGCAGGGCGCTTCGGGCGGAGGGACGAGGCTGAGGTGGAGGCGCGCGGCGGCCGGCGGCGCATCGGGCGGCGGCGAGGCGAACGGGAGGAGCTCCTCTCCTCCCTGGATCGACGAGGCACAGGGGCACGGGCTCGGGGCGCTCGGGCAGGGAGCGGGAGGCGCGGGCGTGGGGGCCAGGGCGCACGGGGTCGGGCCCGGTCGCGGCCCGAGGCGGGCTCCTCGTGGGCTTCGCGGGCCGCGGCGGTGGATGCTGGTTGGGGGCGACGTGGCGCGTCCGGGTTGGCCGCAGGCGTGTTTGGGCGGCGAGGTGGCGGCGCGGGAGGAGGCCAAGTGGCAGCGACAAGTGGCGGGGCTGGGTTTGGTCGGCGCGGAATCTGAGGAGGAGGGGCTAGGAGGTAGGGGAAGGGCTAGGAGATGCCCAAAATGGCATGAGGGGGTCTATATATAGGGTAAAAGCTAGGGTTTAGGGGGTTTTGAGGCCGTTTCGGACCCTCGGATCACGATCTGACGATCAGGAACGGAGGGGGGTTTAGGTGGGCTGCAGGAGGGCTGTGTAGATGAGGCCTTGGGCTGAGAGAAGAGAAGAGGAAAGCAGCCCGGCAGGGTTTCGGAGACCGAAACGTCCGACGAATATACCGACTACATCGCGGTTACATATTTAATGGTTGGGCAGTCAAACGGACTCCGAGTGCGACGAAACTTGACAGGCGGCCTGTCTACACTATAATAAGACCGCACGACAAGTTTCATCCCATTTCGAGAACATTTTTATGCCGCTTATAAAATAATATTTCGGAGGTGCCGCGGGCGCGTGCGAGAGTGTCTGGCTCAGAACGGACAACAGAGAGAATCGGCGAAACCCGAACGGATGCAAGTTTTATGAAAACGATGCCGATGCAATGCGAATGATGACATGAGACGAGATGCATAACAAGAACAAAAAGCAAAACAATAGACAAAAACCCAACCACGGAGGAAAATATCATAACGCATCTCCGGAAAAGGCAAGAGTTGGAGTTACGAATATGGAAAGTTGTATCCGGAGCGTTACAACACTCCACCACTACGAGAGGATCTCGTCCTGAGATCTAGGATGGCACCAGAGGGAAAAGGAAGAGGAAGATAAGCGGTAAAACTAAGTTGCTTCTTCGACAAACGAGTGAAACCATGAACCTTGAGAGGTTGAACAAATTGAAAGAAAGAACACAACAGATATGAATGAGATTGTAACAATCCGTTAGAAAAGAGGAACAAGGAACATTATGAGAACTTGAAGGTTGCAAAGAGATGATTCAAGAGTTTAATGGACAAGATAGAATTCGAAACCACTCCGGTTAAAACAAGATGAGAGAGGAAGAATTCGGGCAGCACTCCGGTTGGACATGGAAGGAATATAATTTGAAATTGGCAAAATGAAAGCACTTGGATGAGACTCCGGTTAAAAGAGGAATGATAGACACAACACTCCGGTTAAGTGGATAAGCATGGAAAAGAACATGATCTTGACAAAACAAGATGATGAGAGAAAAGAGCAACATCACAATGTCTCTGGGAGAAAGAATAGAAGCTAGATTGTTGGGATAAAGGGACGGAGAAGAAAATGACAACTTGTGCCACAAATGATCTTGGAAAGCACCCTTCCAAGATGGTTACAACGGGGTTGTTGGAAAACCAACAACGAAAAGAATAAGCTTGTAGTGGGCTTATGGAAACATCGCAAGACTATGAGATGACATTCTGCCACTAACGAAAAACAATTGCTTGTTTGAGATCAACGAAGAGATGAAAAACCTCTTTCACCGAGAAGGATATGGAGAAAGGTTTGATCAATGATAAGCACCACAAATAGCAACATTCCCAATGGAAGGCTTTAGGTGAAATATAACCCAAGATAACTCCAACAAAGAGATTGATGGATTTAGAATACCTCATGATCGAAGAGAAAAATGATGGTTTTTAAAATATCTCATTCTTGACAACATGTGAACCATGAAACACGAACTCAAATTGTCCAGAATGACATAACACCACCTCAAGAGATAAGGTAGAAGGAATTGCACTTCGAAATGCAAAAGAAGAATACTTGAACTCCTCAAAACAAGACATGTGTTGAGCACCATGTTTATTTTTTGAGTATAGCTTGGCGGATCTTAGCTCCGAGAGAAATCTTGAAGAACAAAATGAGAATGAAAGAAATCCTTGACGAACCACCATGAATTGTTTAGATACTCCGAAATGAAGAATAGAAAGGTTGAATCAACGATGAAAAGAATTTGAAAACGATCTTGAAGAAGGCATGTGACTGATGAAAATTCATCCTTACGTCAAGCTTGGAAATTTTTTGAGAATAGCTCCGGAAGAATTAGAAGAGTCAGGTAAGATCCTGGGAAAAGACCTGTGGGTTAGGGCCCACTAAAAAGATACACCGTTGAACGATTTATTGAAAGGGGGATGGCACCGGTTGAATTAAATGACTTGAATGAGATAATGATCTCCAAATAGATTGAACGGATTAAGAATGGAAACACAAATCTTCTGAGATATCTTCAACACTCTGGAACAAATGAATAGCAAGAGGTGAGTGATTGAGAGGTGCACCGGCATGGAAAAACATTTGAAACGAGGAAAGGGATATGATCAACACCGAAAGCTTGAATTAAATCCACCGGAGAAGAAAAAAGACAAAGAATAATAAACTTGAAGCTTCCTTAGTATCTTCTTGAGAATCACCGGATAAATAATATTGATTGAAAAGAGTGAAGAGACTTCACATGAATAAAAGGATACTTGGTTAAGAAATCTGAGTCCTTGAAGAAAAAGGGTGGGAGGGCGGGAAAACAAAGGCAACTTGGGGCATATGGAATGGACACCGGTGAGAAAACTTAGAGTTGATCTTGCGGATGTTGAAAATGATCGGATCCACATGAAGAGAAGCACACCGGTTGGAAAGGAGTTGACATGACAACCTCAATGATCAAAAGGATTAGTACTCCCATAGAAATATGAGAACACCGCTTGAAAGGTATGGAATCAACACTTGACTTTGAAGCAACTCAAATACCACAAATAAAACAAAACAAAGGATTTGGCTTGCAGAATAAGCTGGAACAAATACATATGATAGAGATTTACCCAATCCCATATCATGCTTCTGTCGGAAAGATATTCTAGGAGCTACTTGAATTCCCACCTATAAACTCCCGAAACTTTTTGGTTATGCAATCTGGTGTTGGGGATACAGGGGAAGCAATATATCTCACCCAAACTAACAATACCTACATCCAAGTTGTATCCATCCGTCAACACATAACCAAGAAACCTTCGGAAATCGTGTACCTCAACCTTCGAAAAGCATCCGTTATACGAGTTATGGCAATATTCCCGAACTCCCCAGTACTGGGTGACGTCGAGGTTATCTCACCAACAACTGCATAAAAGAGATTTTCGATGTCGGCAAAACTCAGGTATTCCAGAACTGCAACGATAAAATTGTGACGACAACACCTCGGAGATCAACTCCCCGGGTCAATGCCACATAAATAGACAGGAGGCACCAAGAACAATGTACTCGTCACAAAACCATCGAAACGATTCCAAGATACCCGCGTGATCCTAAAAAATAATTTAGTGAAATTTGAGGAGAGGAAAGTCAAAACATCTACGTCAAGAAACCTCACCAGAGCGACGAAGGGGCTGAGGAGTAAAAAGAATCCTACTCTCCGATATATATAATCCTAAGACTCAAAATAGTTTTCTTCTAGACTCAACAACGGCCAACAATCAAGGGGGCTCCTATGGTCGGTCAAGGCTTTGATTACCAACTTGTCACGCCCAATATGCGACCCTATCCAAAAGGAACTCGAAGGTCCCACCAAGGATAGACCCGCATATTGAAACGCTTTTGCAAGGTGGATATCATTACATCAACATTACATAATAGATGGGGATACATACATAAGGCATACAATGCCACACGAATACAACATTACAATACATGAGAGCATCAACCGTCTACGGATGAATCACAAACAGAAACTCAAACGACATCCACCCTGCTAGCCCAGGCTGCCGACCTGGAACCTATCCCCTGATCGAAGAAGCAGAAGAAGAACTCAACGCAAGCAAGCATCGCTCTCGCGTCATGATCATCGCATAACCTGTACCTGCAACTGTTGTTGTAGTAATCTGTGAGCCACGAGGACTCAGCAATCCCATTACCATGGGTATCAAGACTAGCAAAGCTTAAAGGGAAAGGAAGGGTAAAGTGGTGAGGTTGCAGCAGCGACTAAGCATATATGGTGGCTAACATACGCAAATAAGAGCGAGAAGAGAGCAAAAGGAACAGTCGTGAAACTAGCAATGATCAAGAAGTGATCCTGAACTCCTACTTACGTCAATCATAACCCAGAAACCGTGTTCACTTCCCGGACTCCGCCGAAAAGAGACCATCACGGCTACACACACGGTTGATGCGTTTTAATTCGGATTTGGTGTCAAGTTATCTACAACCGGACATTAACAAATTCCCATCTGCCTATAACTGCAGGCACGGCTTTCGAAAGATTATACCTTGCAGGGGTGTCCCAACTTAGCCCATGACAAGCTCTCGCGATCAACGAAGGAATAGACCTTCTCCCAGGAAGACCCGATCAGACTCGGAATCCCGATTTACAAGACATTTCGACAATGGTAAAATAAGACCAGCAAAGCCGCCCAATGCACCGACAATCCCGATAGGAGCTGCACATATCTCGTTCTCAGGGCAACACCGGATAAGCGAAGCGTACATGAACCAACGTAACCCAAGTTGCCAAGGGATGACCCCGCACGGTGCTCTAGTTTGGACCAACACTTAGACAAGCACTGGCCCGGGGGGCTGTAATAAAGATGACCCTTGGGTTAATTACTCCCAAGGGAAATATAGGTGGTGGTGAGGCAAATGGTAAAACCAAGGTTGGGCCTTGCTGGAGGAGTTTTATTCAAAGCGAACTGTCGAGGGGGTCCCATAAATCATCCGACCGCGTAAGGAACGCAAAATCCGGGAACATAACACCGATATGACAGAAACTAGGGCGGCAAGAGTGGAACAAAACACCAGGCATAAGGCCGAGCCTTCCACCCTTTACCAAGTATATAGATGCATTAGTTATATAAGAGATATTGTGATATCCCAACCAAAAATCCTATTCACCATGGAGCAATCTTCAACTTCACCTGCAACTAGCAACGCTATAAGAGGGGCTGAGCAAAGCGGTAACATAGCCAATCAATGGTTTGCTAGGAAGGGTGTCAAAGGTTAGAGGTTCATGGCAATTTGGGATGGGTTGATAAACAGATGATAGGTAGCGCAGCATAGCGATAGAACGAAGCAACTAACATAGCAATGATAGTAGTGAGATCCAGGGTAGCGGTCATCTTGCCTGAAATCCCGCTAGGAAGAAGAACGAGTCCATGAAGAAGACGAACGGAAGTAGTCGAACGAATCCTCACAATCGCAACATTACCGGAACTAAGAAACAACACCGGAAAGAAACAAACAACATGACAAATGCACAAGCATAAACATGGCATGATGCACAAACAAGTATGATGCATGTCCGGTTTAATATGGCATGGCATGGCAAAGTGCAACAAACAATACTACCAATTAAGTGGAGCTCAATATGCAACGAGTTGCATATTGATGAAACACCACATGACTTATTTAGTTCTCTCTCGGTTATGTACCCAACAATATTAAATGTTATTAAACATGGCAAGGGGTGAAACATAAGTAAACTAACTATTTAAGCAAATTTAAATGAGGCCGGAACAACAAACAACAAGTCCGGAAAATCCTCATATGCATATTTTAGATTCGATACTGTTCTGCCCTAAACACAATTTTATTGTTGTTAAACAGGAAAATAAAGTGCACCATGTTTATCTAGGCATTTTCCACCCCATTTACATATAAAGTTTATTTAAAACCGAGCTACGGCTATTTAGTTATGAATTAAAGCATTTTAGCATGGCATTATGCAAAATAAACACAAACAGCATGTTAAGCATTTTTAACATAGATGAAAGTGGCATATTATTAATCTACACAATTTTCTGAGCATTTTACATATATAAATTATTTTAATCTGATGCATAGTTTGTGAGATATTAAATGCATGAAGTGCAAGGACTTTTCTGTAAAATAGTAAATCCCGGATAATTAGCTAAAATCGTTGCGCAGAAAAAAAAATATGAATCGGGCCGAAACTGATTGGGCTAGCAGTGCACAGGAGGGCTGGGGGGGCTGCTCACCCTTGGGCTTCGGCCCGGTCGGTGAGGAAGCGAGGCAGGCCGGATCTTGAGAGGAAGAGGCCCAAGCGGCAGACGAGGCCGGCCCACACGGGAGGGCGCAGCCCACGCGGGCGACGCGGTCAACTGGCATGGGCGAGCTGCTCGTTCTCGAACCGCTGCTCAAAGCAGGGGAAGGAGAGGATGCAACGGTGCCGGGCTTGGCGCAGCTGCAGATGGCGCCGGGGACGGGGAAACGGGCGGAGGTGGTCGGGATCGTCCAGATCCGGGGCCGGAAGACGAGCTCCGGCCGGATCCAAGTCGAGGACGGCGGCTCCTTCCAGAACGGCGCCGGCGAAGCCCTGCAGAGTGGGAGGGAGAGAGAGATCGTGAGGCCAGGTGAGGAGAGATGGAGAGAGATGGCGAGGGCGGCGCGACCTGGCAGGGCGCTTCGGGCGGAGGGACGAGGCTGAGGCGGAGGCGCGCGGCGGCCGGCGACGCATCGGACGGCGGCGAGGCGAACGGGAGGATCTCCTCTCCTCCCTGGATCGATGAGGCACAGGGGCACGGGCTCGGGGCGCTCGGGCAGGGAGCGGGAGGCGCGGGCGAGGGGGCCAGGGCGCACGGGGTCGGGCCCGGTCGCGGCCCGAGGCGGG
>NC_041383.1:106052862-106070724 GCF_002162155.2 Triticum dicoccoides
GCAGGCGCGTTTGGGCGGCGAGGTGGTGGCGCGGGAGGAGGCCAAGTGGCGGCGACAAGTGGCGGGGCTGGGTTTGGTCGGCGCGGAATCTGAGGAGGAGGGGCTAGGAGGTAGGGGAAGGGCTAGGAGATGCCCAAAATGGCATGAGGGGGTCTATATATATAGGGTAAAAGCTAGGGTTTAGGGGGTTTTGAGGCCGTTTCGGACCCTCGGATCACGATCTGAGGATCAGGAACGGAGGGGGGTTTAGGTGGGCTGCAGGAGGGCTGTGTAGATGAGGCCTTGGGCTGAGAGAAGAGAAGAGGAAAGTAGCCCGGCAGGGTTTCGGAGTCCGAAACGTCCGACGAATATACCGACTATATCGCGGTTACATATTTAATGGCTGGGCAGTCAAACGGACTCCGAATGCGACGAAACTTGACAGGCAGCCTGTCTACACTATAATAAGACCGCACGAAAAGTTTCATCCCATTTAGAGAACATTTTTATGCTGCTTATAAAATAATATTTCGGAGGTGCCGCGGGCGCGTGCGAGAGTGTCTGGCTCAGAACGGACAACGGAGAGAACCGGCGGAACCCGAACGGATGCAAGTTTTATGAAAACAATGCCGATGCAATGCGAATGATGACATGAGACGAGATGCATAACAAGAACAAAAAGCAAAACAACAGACAAAAACCCAACCACGGAGGAAAATAACATAACGCATCTCCAGAAAAGGCAAGAGTTGGAGTTACGAATATGGAAAGTTATATCCGGAGCGTTACAGGGGGGCACCCCATAGACACAACAATAGATCTCTTGATCTCTTAGCCGTGTGCGGTGCCCTCCTCCATCATAGTCCTCCTCGGTAATATTGTAGCGGTGCTTAGGCGAAGCCCTGCGGCGGTAGAACATCAAGATCGTCACCACGCCGTCGTGCTGACGGAACTCTCCCTCGACACTCGGCTGGATCGGAGTTCGAGGGACGTCATCGAGCTGAACGTGTGCTAGAACTCGGAGGTGACTTAGTTTCGGTGCTTGATCGGTCGAGGGCTGTGAATACATACGACTACATCAACCGCGTTGTTCTAACGCTTCCGCTTTCGGTCTACGAAGGTACGTAGACAACACTCTCCCCTCTCGTTGCTATGCATCACCATGATCTTGCGTGTGCGTAGGGAAATTCTTGAAATCACCATGTTCCCCAACAGTGGCATCCGGGCCTAGGTTTTATGTGTTGATGTTATATGCAGGAGTAGAACACAAGTGAGTTGTGGGCGATACAAGTCATACTGCTTACCAGCATGTCATACTTTGGTTCGGCGGTATTGTTGGATGAAGCGGCCCGGACCGAAATTACGCGTACGCTTACGTGAGACTGGTTCTACCGACGTGCTTTGCACACAGGTGGCTAGCGGGTGTCAGTTTCTCCAACTTTAGTTGAACCGAGTGTGGCTACGCCCGGTCCTTGAGAAGGTTAAAACAACACTAACTTGAAAAACTATCGTTGTGGTTTTGATGCGTAGGTAAGAACGGTTCTTGCTCAGCCCGTAGTAGCCACGTAAAATTTGCAACAACAAAGTAGAGGACGTCTAACTTGTTTTTGCAGGGCATGTTGTGATGTGATATGCTCAAGACGTGATGAGATATAAGTTATTGTATGAGATGATCATGTTTTGTTGAAGTTATCGGCAACTGGCAGAAGCCCTATGGTTGTCTCTTTGTTGCATAAGATGCAAGTGCTAAATAATTGCTTTACTTTATCGCTATGCGATAGCAATATTTGCAAGAGCAATAATTGGCGAGACGACCATGTGACGACACATTGATATAGATCAAGATGATGAAGATCATGGTGTCGTGCCGGTGACGACAGAGATCATGACAGTACTTTGGAGATGGAGATCAAAGGCACAAGATGATCATGGCCATATCATGTCATATATTTTGATTGCATATGATGTTTATCTGTTATACATCTTATTCTATTTTGTTTGACGGTAGCATTATAAGATGATCTCTCACTAATTATCAAGAAGTGTTCTCCCTGAGTATGCACCGTTGCGAAAGTTCTTCGTGCTGAGACACCACGTGATGATCGGGTGTGATAGGCTCTACGTTCAAATACAACGGGTGCAAAACAGTTGCACACGCGGAATACTTAGGTTAAACTTGACGAGCCTAGCATATACAGATATGGCCTCGGAACACGGAGACCGAAAGGTCGAACGTGAATCATATAGTAGATATGATCAACAGAGTGATGTTCACCATTGAAAACTACTCCATCTCATGTGATGATCGGACATGGTTTAGTTGATTTGGATCACGTGATCACTTAGATGACTAGAGAGATGTCTGTCTAAGTGGGAGTTCTTAAGTAATATGATTAATTGAACTTTAATTTATCATGAACTTAGTCCTGGTAGTATTTTGCAAATTATGTTGTAGATCAATAGCTCGCGTTGTTGCTTCCCTATGTTTTTTGCTTTCCTATGTTTTTATATGTGTTCCTAGAGAAAACTAAGTTGAAAAATGTTAGTAGCAATGATGCGGACTTGGTCCATGATCTGAGGTTTTTCCTCATTGCTGCACTGAAGAATTATGTCCTTAATGCACCGCTAGGTGACAGACCTATTGCAGGTGCAGATGCAGACATTACGAATGTTTGGCTAGCTCAATATGATGACTACTTGATAGTTTTGTGCACCATGCTTTATGGCTTAGAACCGGGACTACAAAAACATTTTTGAAACGTCATGGAACATATAAGATGTTTCAAGAGATGAAATTGGTATTTCAGACTCATGCCCGTGTCAAGAGGTATGAGACCTTTGACAAATACTTCGCCTAAAAGATGGAGGAGAATTGCTCAATTAGTGAGCAAGTACTTAGATTGTCTAAGTACTACAATCGCTTGAATCAAGTGGGAGTTAATCTTCCAAATAAGATAGTGATTGGCAAAGTTCTCTAGTCACCATCACCAAGTTACTAGAACTTCGTGATGAACTATAGTATGCAAGGGATGACGAAAATGATTCCCGCGCTATTCGTGATGCTGAAATCAACGAAGGTAGAAATCAAGAAAGAGCATCAAGTGTTGATGATTGAACAAGACCACTAGTTTCAAGAAAAGTGCAAAGGGAAAGAAAGGGAACTTCAAGTAGAATGACAAGCAAGTTGTCAATCCCGCGAAGAAGCCCAAAGCTGGACCAAAGCCTGAAACTGAGTGCTTACACTGCAAAGGAAATGGTCACTGGAAGCGGAAATGCCCTGAATATTTGGTGGATAAGAAGGATGGCAAAGTGAACAAGGGTATATTTGATATACCGGTTATTTATGTGTACCTTACTAGTGTTTATAGTAGCCCCTGAGTATTTGATACTTGTTCGGTTGCTAAAAATTAGTAACTCGAAACAGGAGTTATAGAATAAACAGAGACTAGTTGAGGGTGAAGTGATGATGTGTGTTGGGAATGGTTCCAAGATTGATATGATCATCATCGCACACTCCCTATACTTTCGGGATTAGTGTTAAACCTAAATAAATGTTATTTGGCGTTTGCGTTGAGCATGAATGTGATTTGATCATGTTTATTGCAAAACGATTATTCATTTAAAGTCAGAGAATAATTGTAGTTTTGTTTACATGAATAAAACCTTCAATGGTCATACACCCAATGAAAATAGTTTGTTGGATCTCGATCGTAGTGATACACATATTCAGAATATTGATGCCAAAAGATGCAAAGTTAATAATGATAGTGCAACTTATTTGTGGCACTGCCGTTTGGGTCATATCGGTGTAAAGCGCATGAAGAAACTCCATAAAGATGGATTTTTGGAATCACTTGGTTATGAATCATTTGATGCTTGCGAACCGTGCCTTTTGGGCAAGATGACTACAACTCCGTTCTCCGGAACAATGGAACGAGCTACTGACTTATTGGAAATAATTGATACCGATGTATGTGATCCGATGAGTGTTCAGGCTCGCGGCGTGTATCGTTATTTTCTGACCTTCACAGATGATTTGAGCAGATATGGGTATATCTACTTGATGAAACATAAGTCTAAAACTTTTGAAAAGTTCAAATAATTTCAGAGTGAAGTGGAAAATCATCGTAACAAGAAAAATAAAGTTTCTACGATCGGATCGTGGAGACGAATATTTGAGTTACGAGTTTGGTCTTCATTTGAAACAATGTGAAATAGTTTCGCAACTCACGCCACCTGGAACACCACAATGTAATGGTGTGTCCGAACGTCGTAATCGTACTTTACTAGATATGGTGCGATCTATGATGTCTCTTATCGGTTTACCACTATCGTTTTGGGGTTATGCATTAGAGACAGCTGCATTCACGTTTAATAGGGCACCATCTAAATCCGTTGAGACGACACCGTATTAAATATGGTTTAGCAGTAAACCTAATCTGTCGTTTCTTAAAGTTTGGAGCTGCGATGCTTATATGAAAAAGGTTTTCAACCTGATAAGCTCGAACCCAAATCGGACATGTGCGTCTTCATAGAATACCCAAAGGAAACTATTGGGTACACCTTCTATCAAAGATCCGAAGGAAAAACATTCGTTGCTAAGAATGGATCCTTTCTAGAGAAGGAGTTTCTCTCAAAAGAAGTGAGTGGGAGGAAAGTAGAACTTGATGAGATAACTGTACCTGCTCCCTTATTGGAAAGTAGTTCATCACAGAAATCAGTTTCAGTGATTCCTACACCAATTAGTGAGGAAGCTAATGATGATGATCATGAAACTTCAGATCAAGTTACTACAGAACCTCGTAGGTCTTCCAGAATAAGATCCACACCAGAGTGGTATGGTAATCCTATTCTGGAAGTCATGTTATTAGACCATGATGAACCTGCGAACTATGAGGAAGCGATGATGAGCCCAGATTCCGCGAAATGGCTTAAGGCCATGAAATCTGAGATGGGATCCATGTATGAAAACAAAGTGTGGACTCTGGTTGTCTTGCCCGATGATCGGCAAGCCATAGAAAATAAATGGATCTTCAAGAGGAAGACGGACGCTGATAGTAGTGTTACTATCTACAAAGCTAGACTTGTCGAAAAAGGTTTTTGACAAAGTTCAAGGTTTTGAATACAATGAGATTTTCTCACTCGTATCAATGCTTAAGTCTGTCCGAATCATGTTAGCAATTGCCACATTTTATGAAATCTGGCAAATGGATGTCAAAACTACATTCCTTAATGGATTTATTAAAGAAGAGTTCCATATGATGCAACCAGAAGGTTTTGTCAATCCTAAAGGAGCTAACAAAATGTGCAAGCTCCAGCAATTCATTTATGGACTGGTGCAAGCATCTCGGAGTTGGAATATATGCTTGATGAGTTGATCAAAGCATATGGTTTTATATAGAGTTTTGGAGAAGCCTGTATTTACAATAAAGTGAGTGGGAGCACTACCGCCTTTCTGATAAATATATGTGAGTAACATATTGTTGATCAGAAATGATGTAGAATATTTCTGGAAAGCATAAAGGAGTATTTGAAAGGAGTTCTTTAAAAGAAAGACCTCAGTAAAGCTACTTACATATTGAGCATCAAGATCTATTGAGATAGATCAAGACGCTTGATAAGTTTTCAATAAGTACATACCTTGTCAAGATTTTGAAGTAGTTCAAAATGGAACTGACAAAGAAAGAGTTCTTGCCTGTGTTGCAAAGGTGTGAAATTGAGTAAGACTCAAATCCCGACCACGGTAGAAAATAGAAAAGAGAATGAAAGTCATTCCCTATGCCTCAGTCATAGGTTCTATAAAGTATGCTATGCTATGTACCAAACCTATTGTATACCTTGCTCTGAATTTGGCAAGAGAGTACAATAGTGATCTAGGAGTAGATCATTGGACATTGGTCAAGAATATCCTTAGTGAGGACTAAGGAAATATTTCTCAATTATGGAGGTGATAAAAGAGCACGTCGTAAAGAGTTACATCAGTGCAAGCTTTTACACCGATCCAGATGACTCTAAGTCTCAATCTGGATACATATTGAAAGTGGGAGCAATTAGCTAGAGTAGCTCCGTGCAGAGCATTGTAGACATAGAATATTTGCAAAATACATACGGCTCTTAATGTTATAGACCCGTTGACTAAGCTTCTCTCACGAGCAAAACATGATCACACCTTAGTACTCTTTGGGTGTTAATCACATAGCGATGTGAACTAGATTATTGACTCTAGTAAACCCTTTGGGTGTTGATCACATGACGATGTGAACTATGGGTGTTAATCATATACAGATATGAATATTGGTGTTAAATCACATGGCGATGTGAACTAGATTATTGACTCTAGTGCAAGTGGGAGACTGAAGGAAATATGCCCTAGAGGCAATAATAAAGTTATTATTTATTTCCTTGTTTCATGATAAATGTTTATTATTAATGCTAGAATTTTATTAATCGGAAACATAATACATGTGTGAATACATAGACAAACATAGTGTTACTAGTATGCCTCTACTTGACTAGTTTGTTGATCAAAGATGGTTGTGTTTGCTAGCCATAGACATGAGTTGTTATTTGATAAACAGGATCACATCATTAGAAGAATGATGTGATTGACTTGACCCATTCTGTTAGCTTAGCAGTTGATCGTTTAGTATGTTACTATTGCTTTCTTCCTGACTTATACATGTTCCTATGACTATAAGATTATGCAACTCCCGTTTACCGGAGGAACACTTTGTGTGCTACCAAACGTCACAACGTAACTGGGTGATTATAAAGGAGCTCTACAGGTGTCTCCGAAGGTACATGTTGAGTTGGTGTATTTCGAGTTTAGGATTTGTCAATCCGATTGTCGGAGAGGTATCTCTGGGCCCTCTCGGTAATGCACATCACTATAAGCCTTGCAAGCAATGTGACTAATGAGTTAGTTACGGGATGAGGCATTACGTAACGAGTAAAGAGACTTGCCGGTAACGAGATTGAACTAGGTATTGAGATACCGACGATCGAATCTCGGGCAAGTAACATACCGATGACAAAGGGAACAACGTATGTTGTTATGCGGTTTGACCGATAAAGATCTTCGTAGAATATGTCGGAGCCAATATGAGCATCTAGGTTCTGTTATTGGTTATTTACCGGAAACGTGTCTCCGTCATGTATACATAGTTCTCGAACCCGTAGGGTCCGCACGCTTAAGGTTTCGATGACAGTTATATTATGAGTTTATGTGTTTTGATGTACCGAAGGAGTTCGGAGTCCCGGATGAGTTCGGGGACATGACGAGGAGTCTCTAAATGGTCGAGACGTGAAGATCGATATATTGGACGACTATATTCGGACTTCGGAAAGGTTCCGAGTGATTCGGGTATTTATCGGAGTACCGGAGAGTTACGGGAATTCGCCGGGGAGAAGTATTGGGCCTTATTGGGCCGTACGAGAAAGAGAGAGGGGCTGCCTAGGGCAGGCCGCCCCCCCCCCCCCAAAAGCCTAGTCCGAATTGGACTAGGGGGAGGGGTTGCGCCCCCTCCTTCCTTCCCTTCTTTCTTCCCTTTCCTTGACTCCTACTCCTACTACATGGAAGGGGGGAATCCTACTCCCGGTGGGAGTAGGACTCCCCAGGGCGCGCCATAGTTGAGGGCCGGCCCTCCCCTCCTCTCCTCCTTTATATACGGAGGAGGGCGGCAGCCCATAGACACAACAATAGATCTCTTGATCTCTTAGCCGTGTGCGGTGCCCTCCTCCATCATAGTCCTCCTCGATAATATTGTAGCGGTGCTTAGGCGAAGCCCTGTGATGGTAGAACATCAAGATCGTCACCACGCCGTCGTGCTGACGGAACTCTCCCTCGACACTCGGCTGGATCGGAGTTCGAGGGACGTCATCGAGCTGAACGTGTGCTAGAACTCGGAGGTGCCGTAGTTTCGGTGCTTGATCGGTCGGGCCGTGAAGACGTACGACTACATCAACTGCGTTGTTCTAACACTTCCGCTTTCGGTCTACGAGGGTAAGTAGACAACACTCTCCCCTCTCGTTGCTATGCATCACCATGATCTTGCATGTGTGTAGGGAAATTTTTGAAATTACTATGTTCCCCAACATGGGCCCCCTCACTTATCTCTTTACCCCACATCATCACTTACTTCCAGAAAAAAAATTCTCCATTGCTCTCTCTCACGTGCTCTTGAGCTCAAACCTGCGGATTTCGATCTCTTTTCTCGAAGCTCCGTTTCCGAAACTGTTTTGGGGGATTGTTTCTTGGTATGTGACTCCACCGTTTGTCCAATTAGTTTTTGTTTTTAGTGGTTTATACTTTGAATAATTAGCTACTCTTGGTGCTGCTGTAGATGAGCTTGCATGTTGAATTCTTAGTGTTCTAAGTAGTTTGAATGCTTGCTATGGCCTCTATGTATCCCTATGAGTAGTTGCTATCAATTTTGTGACGTTTTGTTGGGAAATTTTTTTGAACTAAGAATTCAGATTTTTGTTCATAGGAAAAAATGTACGCGGAGATGATGAACCCATTTGGAAGGAGCTCTTCGAGGAGATGATCCTCGGGGGCATCTTCTAGTGACAATTCTGCTTGCCGATCTTATGTTGAACCAATGAAAGTTCCACACGTGATGCCGTCACCAAAACATGCTTATGGCCTTGCGATGAATATATGGTGCATGTGGGCATTAAGGAGGAATTTGAGCAATATGTTCACAATGCTGGCCTCGGTCCCTACCTTTCAGATAAGTGTGAACAACGCCAACTTCTCACTGAGTCATTTGTCAAAGGATTTACATTTTACCCCCGTGAGTCTAGGGTGTCTTTTAAGCTTTATGATAATCCATTTACCATCTCACTGGAGAATTTTTCTTACCATTGCAAACTGCCATTTTGGGGTTCGCTTGATGAACCACCGAAGGCTGAGTATGAGTCATTCTTGACTAGCCTTTGTTACGGTGAAAATAGGGGAGTAAGACAAGGAAGAATAAAGAGCATTCACTTTCTCGCAATTCTGTATATTGCATTATTTAATGGGAAATGCATAGTAGGCAAGCAAGATTGTAGCATACTTTGTGCGCCAGACTTGAGCCTCATTCACACTGCTCTCACTGGTGAATGGAATTATAACCTTGGAGCGATTGTTGGACGTAGACTTCACAATAATGCTAATAGTGGCTGGTTCTATGGGGGAATTTATGCCACACGTTTGGCACGAGAGCTGGGTGTTTCACCTTTGCCCTTTGATCCTATCCTACCCATGCAATATTTAGATTTTGAGGCTTTAAAAATCCATAAGATCCTCAAAAGAAAAATTCATGATTTCACGTATAATTTGTTGTTTAACCAAACTTCTGTTGTGCACACATATTTGCCTGCGCCTGCTCTTTTTGATTATCACAGCAAGGGGAGATATTTTGTTCTTGAGAGCGAGGCCCGAGCTCATAATGCAGCAGTGGTGGCAGCACAGTGCCGAGACATCCGCACCAAGAGCCTCTGTGAGCTACCACGCAGACTAGCTACTACCCTCCAGGCTACCGACTGATTACAAACTTAGGCCAAGAGCCTAAGCTTGGGGGAGTACGTGTTTCTCACCGACATTATATTCATGTCTACTTATCATTCTATTTGTCGGTGTTCACACTTTTTCATTGTATCATCCATGCTTAGATTTATTTTCTTGCTTTCTTCTTGTGTGTTTAAAAAACTTTAGAAAAACCAAAAAAATTAGTTATAGTAATTTACTTTCTTTGCATGCTTAGTAGTAGTATTAAAAGAAAATCCAAAAAGATTTCCTTGTTCTTCTTTTGCTTGTTGGGAGCTTTCCCATGTAAATAGTTTTTCTCGTTTTTGCATTTCCCTTTTATTTGCTTGTTCAAGAAAACCAAAAACTCCAAAATATTTCAGTGTGTTTCTCTGAATTTCTTTTCCTTTTATTCGAGTTGTACCGAGGAGAAGACCACGATGAAAATGTTGAGTGGCTCTCATATGAATAATTGTTGAACTAATGAGAGCACATTTTACCTTGTCTTCTCCTGTTGAATAAAATGTTTGCAGATTCCTGCTTAGTCCACGGCATTCTTGCACTATTATTATTTTCATATCGTTTGCTCATGCAAGTGAAAGGCAATAATGATGACATCCGTAAACTGGCCGTGGCAGGGAGAAACTGGTATGAACTCGACTTGTTCTGTTTGTGTAAATATGTTTAACCTAGTATCCATGATTCAGCCCATTATGATTGAACATGTTTGCAATGACAATTAGAGATTATAGTTTCTCATGCCATGCATAAGTAGTTGGGAGTTGATAATGATTTATCTTGGATATCAACATAGCGTTAAAATGATTGTGATGTAGTACGATGATATGGTATCCTCCTTTGAATGTTCGAGTGGGTTGACTTGGCACATGTTCATGCATGTAGTTGAATCCAAACCAACATAGCCTCTATGATATTTATGTTCATGGTGTTCACATCCTACTCATGCTAGTGTCCAATGTTACTTATGCATAATGCATGGTTATGACCGTTGTTGCTCTCTAGCTGGCCGCTTCTCAAGCTAAATTGCTAGCCTTTGCCTATACTAAGTGGGAAGTCTACTTGTACATCAAAAACGTTGAACCCAAAGTTATTCCAGATGAGTCCACCATACCTACCTATATGTGGTATTGCCCTGCCGTCCTAAGTAAATTTGCATGTGCCACCTCTAAAAATTTCTGCTGATTTCTTGGTGATAGATTTCTGCTGATTTCTTGGTGATAGATTCGTGCATGTAGTCTAGTGTATGTGTATGTGTCTCCAAACAGCCATTGTATCATGTATGTATATGTTCCCATTTTTTGTTTTTTTGTTCCCAAATTTAAGAAATGTTTGCGTTTTTAAAAAAGTTGATAAATTTTTAATAATACATATTATGAAATTTGTGTTCAACATAATTATTGGGAATTTGTCAATAAATTTGGAAAAACTGTTCAATTTTACAAAATTTTCATACACAATTTAAAATTTCAATAATATTTACAAATTTCAAGAAATGGTTACGATATGAGAAAATGGTCATGTTAATTGATAATGGCGGAAACTGAAAATAACTGAAGCATTCAAATTAGGAAAGAATACACGACCGGAGATCCATCTGTCTGGCCTAGTCTAGCACACTCCTCAATTGGTGATTTTTTGGACCATGGATAAATGACCCCAACTTCTGGCAGCAGCCTGGCATGAACATATGAGGCATTCTGAGTCAGTTTTAAACGAATACCGACACTGTTTGCACATTGCGATACGTCTCGCAAGTTATCAGACCATTTTCACCAAGAAAACTCTAGAAAGTACAAAATTTGTCAAAAATCCAAACAACTTGGCATAATGCTTTGAAAATGTCACATAAGCTGGTGAAAAAAACTGGTGCCACTTGACGTATATGGAAAGATAACGTGCTTTCAAACTGACTCTTTAAGCTTTACCGAAACACCCTCCATTGAATATGATCTAGTTTTGAACATTCTTAAAATAACCTCGGCTTTCGCAAGCAGATGGGCATGCATGTGGTAGGCATCCATGCCTGGTTTAAATGATTTCTGACACCATATGCAAGTTGCGACACATCCGGTCATTTATCTGTCTTTTTGACTTAGAAAACTCTAGAAGATGCAAAAAAAAGTCAAAAACCAAAACAACTTGACATTTTGCCTTGAATTGGGCCCATTTGAAAGATGTCGAGACACAACGTGCTCACAAATGGAGCCTTCTGCGCAACCCGAACACCCTTCATTGAACATGGTCTAGTTTTGGACATTTTTTAAATGACCCCAATTTTTTCAAGAAGGTGTGCATGCCAATGGTAGTTATTCATGTCAGGTTTGAACAATTCTGACACCGTATGCAAGTTGCGACACGTCCGACCATTTATCTATCTTTTTTGACCGAGAAAACTCCAGAAAATGCAAAGTTTGTCAATAAAAAAACAACTTGGCATGGTGCCTTAAATTGGCCATAGGAGACGGTGGAATTTTTTTGGGGCCATTTGAATGATGTCGAGAAACAATGTGCTCTCAAACGGAGGCTTGTGGCCAACCTAAACACCCTTCATTGAACATGGCCTAGTTTTGGGCATTCTTGAAATGTTACCAACTTCTTCAAGCACACGGGCATGCCCATGATAGTCATCCATACCATATTATGCAAGTTGCGATACGGCCGACCATTTATCGACTTTTTTTGACCGACAAAACTCTAGGAAAGTCAAAAATTATCGAAACCAAAACAACTTGACATGATGCCTTGAATTGGTCGTACAAGTTCATGAAAAAAATTGGGGTCATTTCAAGGATGTTGGGAAACAACGTGCTCTCAGACGGAGCCTCTGGCCTAACCAAACACCATCCATCAAACATGGTCTATGTTTGGACATTCTTCAAATGACCCCAACTTTTGTAAGCAGGCGGGCATGCCAATTATAGGCATCCATGTCAGGTTCGAACGACTTTTGATACTGTATGCAAGTTGCGACACGTCCTGCCATTTATCGGTCTTTTTTGACTGAGAAAATTCCTGAAAACAAAAAAAATGACGAAAACCAAAATCACTTGGCATGGTGCCCTGAATTGATCATACAAGGCCATGGAAAATTTGGGCCATTTCAAGGATGTTGGGACACACCGTGCTCTCAGACGGAGCCTTGTGGCCACCCGAACACCCTCTGTTGAAAATGTTGTCTTTTTGGCATTCATGAAATGGTCTTAACTTTTGCTAGCAGGTGGGCATGCCCATGATAGGCATCAATGTGAGGTTTAAAGTAAAAAAGTATTTAAAATTATGATCTAAAAAGTAACCAAATTTGGAAGTTCAAAAAGAAGAAAAATGAGTTAATAGGAAAAGAGAAGAAAAAACTAAAAATATAAAATAAGAAAATGCTTAGGCTTTGGCCGAACTAGGCGACGGCATCACTCCTGTTAGGCGCATGTTAGGCTGGCCGAAGCGTTCACAGATTTTAACAAGTTCATAAATTTTTAGAAAATTGTTCACGGATTTGAAAATTTTCACAAATTAAACAAAAATATACTAAAGGAAGTTGAAAAGAATGTTCCCGGTTTTGGGAACCTCAGCTTGCCAGCCGGTTTTTTAAAAAAATCATCAATTTTGGAAAAATAATCATCGTATGTGAAAAAAAGTTCATCAATTTTGAAAAAAGGTTCATGCTTTTGAAAAAGTTCACAGACTTCTTTTTAAAATTTAAGGATTCGGAAAAAGTTCACAGATTTTGAAAATATTTCATAAATTCAACAAAAGTTCATGAATTTTAAAAATGAAATAGGAAATGGGAAAAAATAGGAAAAACAGATGAAAATCGGCAAAAAAAGGAAAACCACTGCGTAATATAACTAAGAGAGCTATCATAACTAAAAATGTCACAACTACTAACGTAGTCTGATGGTCACCTTGGTGTATAGTCAACGGGAGGTCTCTAGTTTGAACTTCGTTGGCTGAATTATTTTTACACTTCAAAAAAAGCTGAAACTTTAAGTGAAGAGAAAAAAAAAGATAAACATACGGGCCTATATGTATATGCATACTGACGGACGACTCATCATACATACAAAAGTGTGAAAAAGGTTCGTATTACCCCTTATACGGTTTATGGGGGGAGGGGTGTAGCGAAGCGAGTCGCTTTTTTCTACAGAGCTTGCTGGTTTGTCGAATTAGATATGGTCAACTTTGCATGGAATTTCGAAGAAAAAATTTCGTTGAGTCTAAGAGCATCTCCAACAGAGGCGGAGCGCTAAAATAGTTTTACAGTGTCACTGTAGCACTTTTAGCACGCCGCGGTCAACATTGATTTTCCAAATGCACAGAAACACGCGCCCGAAAGAACACGCAATACAAATTATGAAGCGTGCGAGGTCCAACGCTCAATATTTGCAACGTGCGATAGCGCTTTTAAGCGCGCGCGCTAAATTCTTTTGCACGCAGCCCAAAAAAGACGGATGTTAATGCGGGAGCAGATTTTGGGCGTTGGAGATGCTCTAACCCATGGAGATTTCCTCCATCCACCCTCCATGGAGATTTCCTTTCTTTTCAATCGTGGCATACCATGTAATATGCATTTGTAGAATCATGCAAATGGGAGAGATCATGTATACCTTGTGACTTGTGAGTGGGCACTGGAGGACGAGGAATCTTTTTCTCTAACCAAGTTCTCATTTTTTCCCCTAAGAAGATCGCCGATCTATTATAAAAGTTTATCACAAGTACAAAACACCCCAAATACAATAAAAAATTATATTGATGTCTCTAGTCTACCGAACAACCACCACCTTTGCATTGTAGCCGCTCCCATATTAGAGCAGGCTTGACCTTGTCGATAATATCCGAGTAATCTTCGTGCATGTGTCCCAAGGACGGAGCCGAAATCGCCGGTGTTGAACCCTTAAATAGATCTGGAACTGAAGCCAAATCTCGTCATCGCGCGCGCACGATAAGAAACCCTAACCCCGCCGTTCCAATGAGACGACAATAATCTACGACGTAGCTCCGTCGACTACGTCCGATGGACGAACTTGGGAAGGACCGAAACCCCGAAGACAAGCTCGAAGAAGTAGAGCCGCCATCCACCTCGAGTGCCGCACTTGCGAGGACTAAAAAAACCCTAACCTAAACTACTAACTAAAGCGAAGGCACCGAGATCCCCCCCCCCCTCTCCACCGGCTCCCGAAGTGACATGTTGAGGGGAGGGAATACTAATCGACGGACTCACCGGCGTAGCCTAGGTGGGAGAGTTTGCCGTAGCCACCAAGGGAAAAGGAAGTGGGAGAAAACACTTAAAAGAAAACATTTACGACGGAAACACTTAAAGGAAAACACTTAAAGTATCAACTAGTATTACTACTTCCCCTTCTTGCGTCAACTCTACTAGCAAGTGCAAAAATTCTGCAATTTATCTTTTCGTTTGTTCTAGTATAAAAGGTTTTGTTCTATACGCTTATATTTTTTGAGAAAGGTTGCAACACCGCAATCGCAAAACATCCAGGCCTACAACTTCCGGCCCACCTAAGGCTCGCCGTTGGGCCGGACGTTCCTGAGCACGAGCCGCATGCCGTGCTCCGGCTCCACGGTGAGCCTGAGCACCGGCGAGTGCAGGTAGTCTGGCGACAGAGCCACCTCGAACCCGACGAGCAGGAGCGAGAGCAGCACCTTGAGCTCGGCCATGGCGAAGCCCTGGCCGAGGCAGGTGCGCGCCCCGGCGCCGAACGGCAGGTACGAGTGCAGCTGCGGCCGCGCCGCGAAGCGCTCCGGGTGGAACTCCCGCGCGTCGGAACCCCAGAGCTCGGCGTCCAGGTGCACTGTCGACACAGGGACGTAGATGTTGACGCCCCCGGGAACGCGCACGCCGCCGAGGGCGAGCTCCCGCAGCGCCTGCCGCGACACCACCGAGCCCGCCGGGTACAGCCGCAGCGTCTCCTGGATCACCATCGTCAGCTGCTTCATTCGCTGGAGCGACGAGAGGTCCAGCGCGGCGGCGCCGCCGGCGAGGGCCTCCGTTGCCTCGTCCCTCACCCGGCGCTGCCACTCCGGGTGCAGCGCCAGGAGCATCATGCACCAGGCCGCCGTGACGGCCGTGGTCTCGTACCCCGCGAAGTAGATGCTCTTGCAGTTGTCCACCACGAAGTCCTCGGCCGCCGCGACGCCGACGCCGGCCTCGGCCTGGCCGCTGCGGAGCATGGCGTTGAGCAGGTTGCTCCCGCCGTCCGCCTCGCCGCTCTCCCTCACGACGTCCAGTATGAGCCTCCGCACGCGCCGGTTGAGCCGCCACGCCTCCCTGTTGCTCCTCGTGGGCAGGAACCTGAGCCCGGTCATCTCGGCGAGCAGGTTCGGACTGGACACCGTCTTCTGCAGCTCCCTGATCATGGCGAAGATCCTCTTGCCCTTGACGTAGCTGCTCCCGAAGCACGTCCGGGAGATCACGTCCCCGGAGTAGGTCCTGAAGTCGTCGTCGACCGTAAGCTCCAACGCGCCGCCGTCGCTCTCGGCCACCCTGGCCTCCCACGACCGTACCAGCGCCCGCGCCGAGTCCACCATCAGATCCACCATACCCTAGGAAATGGACGCCGGTCATAGTTCATTTTGGTACCTTGATCTTTCGGGGAAGAACTGATGATGTGGTACCTTGATCTTGTCGGGGAAGAACTCAGGGGCGATGAGCTTCCGCTGGCGTGCCCAGGCGTCGCCGTTGGACTTGAGGATGCCATCGCCGAAGAGCGGGTGGTGCGTGACCTTCATGTAGGTGCTCTTGCCGAGCTCGTCCGGCGAGACGGAGAGGCAAACGTCGCGGACCACGGCCGGGTCGCTCGCGTGCAGGAACACCATGTTGCCCACGGAGTAGGTGAACACCGGGCCTAGCGAAAACAAATTAAACAGCAGAGCAACAAAATCAGTAAAAACCTTGGGCCTAACTTGGGCCTAACTCCCGTATCCATCCGTCCATGATCGTGATCGATCAGGCCTGGCATCCTCGGTAGTGCAGCCCCGGCCGGCCGGGCCGACTATTTCGGCGTCGGGACAAAAGGAGCGGCGCGAAAGGCGCGAGCCCTCCGCCGCGCTTTTCGCCGGTGGGCGTGCAGCGGCCCCGTCTCCTTGTCGCTTGCGGTTGCGGAGTATCGAGAGACGGGGACAGCATCCTCAAGTTCAGGCACGCCCAGGCCCAGGTGTCGTCGTCAAGCCATGTTGGTCAGGGGAATCTGTGGTCGTCGATGGATGGCTTCTACTCATAGGCTCATGGCCATCAACGAATGACTTGAGAATTTTGATTGCATGCTGGACATCCCGATCAGACGGCTAAGCCACGCGACAACACTGTCGATGGGACCGGCTATGTGTTACGTGATTTGCCTGAAAAATTATTTTGTGAAGTCAATTTCTAGACTGCTAGATTAACGGCCGTCCTTTTTCCTCTTCTCCCTCCATTTTTCTCCCTTCAATCATTTCTTCCCCCACAAAATCAGCATAACCAAACTGTATATAAATTCGGCCAAGTTACATATAGCTATATATTGTGCTATCCAATCACATGACAACATGAGATGCATGCGTCGCATTGCCGCACGACCCAACGTTCTGAATATGTGTGTATTTCATCGCTCAGTAAAGCTAGGTCAATGATGGACCTCTTCCTTATGCCGACTTTATTTCTATCAGACTTTGGTTTGTGGCTGTGTGCAACCTAACTATGCAGAGACTGAATGTTGCTCATGATGCTTTGTATCCTCTTGATGCTATATTGAGTAAATAAAATTGCTCTTTATAGAGAAAAAAATCAAAAAAATATAAGTGATTCTCATAGTTAACATTAAATTTCTGTACGTGCAAGTATTCGCGCACTAGGTGTGGCATGGTATTGAATTTTCAGTTGGTGCTTTACCCTCATGGAATGGAACGGATTGCTATCCCTGTACTGTAGAGACATGAAGCATATACCTAGCTACAACAGCCACCACTCCTACCTCAATTATTGTTTCTTCTCTAGGTATTTTTTTTCTCTCCCTCTCTCTTTCATGATGCAAGGAAGGGGAAAACTAGAGCGTCTAAAATGGAACGGAAGTCGGTCTATGTATCCAAGTATCCGTTCGTCACCTAGCTGCCTGCCTGCGTTCATTTCTCTACATTTTTACGTCAGCTTGCACGCCTTCGAAAGACGATACCAAATCAACAAGGGATTATCTATCCACTCACGCGGAAAAGGGAAATGGAAATGGAAAGAAGAATAAGAAGCTGGCCACACATCGGTGCAGTGGATACCTAACCGTGGTACTGTTCGATCGAATCAAACTTGCAATCAGCAACCAATAAGCTAGCTAATCGCAATCCATGGCTGCGCGCACCTGCAGAGAGAGAGA
>NC_041383.1:106070876-106073302 GCF_002162155.2 Triticum dicoccoides
GCACCACGCACGCACGCACGTACCGTACTCGTTCCTCCACTTCTCGTAGAAGGGAAACACGGCGGAGCGGTAGTCGTGCACGACGTCGCCGGCGCCGCGCGTCCGTTTAGCCGCGGCGGCGGCCTGCCTCATGTCGGCGAGGTTGCCGTAGGGGAAGGACGGCGGCGGCCCGCGGACCCCCTGCCTCCTGAGCGCGCGGCGGACCCTCTCTGGCGCCAGCCAGAGGATGCGGTAGAGGTAGAGCGCCAGGGCGCACGCCCCCACGCAGCACAGGCTCGCCGCCACGCCCACCGCCGTCGCCACCCCCATCCTCCCCCTCTAGACTCTAGTAAAGCTCTCGCTCTCTCTCTGCTGTAAGCGGGAGGGAACGGGAATCGTTGGGAAGATGATATGATTGCATACGCCGGTGCGGTGCGGGCGACCACGCGGCGGCAAGCTATTGTCCGAACCCACTTTTAATCTTGGACGGGAATACATATATAGCGGTGCGGCGCCGGTGGCCGTCACGTTATTTACATCTTACCTTCTCGTCCTAAAAATTTTATCTTAAATTTGTTTAGATACGACAAAAATTTTGAGATGGAGGAAATACATTGTTTGGGGCGGTCAGGGGACGAAGTACATGGGGTTGGGCATTTTGAAGACCCGGTCGCCGGCGCAGTCGCCCTGCAGGTCGCTCCAATGGTCGCCGACGTTGCCGCGGATCCGATACCCCTCAGCCGCCAGCCGCCGCCGCTCCGCCGACTTGAACACCACCGAGCTCTGCCCCCGGTACCCAACGCTCCTGCATGCACACACACACCACGTACGGTCAGCATCCGTCTATTCACAGTATTATTATTTTTTGCATAATAATGCGTGTCTCATTCATATCATAAAAAATAAAATGCAAGTCATGTAAGGACCGACATGACAAAACTAAAAAAATAGCAAAACATCTATGAGCTTGACACCAACATCCGTCACATGTCTCCGGCACCACCACAGCAGCCACCAAAAAAAGAATGACGGATCATCTCTTCACCCGAGCTCGACGCGGCTCGGCTGATATGTAAATTTGCGGACCTTCAAGGTGGCTCACCAAAAGTGAAGCCATTGCCGTTAAACGAATCAGACTGAGGCAACACCCCGGACACGCCATCGAACTTCAGATCTGGCACCTTACCACGACTAAGACGCTGAAGGAGTAAACCATACCTGCCATCCACGAACCACGAATCCAGCACACGTTCCGTCTTTCCGATGTCGTCGATGCAGACCACAATCTGTATCCGCTCCGGGACTACCCTCCTAAGCTCCACGCCGACCCTGGAGCAAACACCGTCGCAATGGCGGAACCCGAGGACACAGGTCCACCACGAATGCAATCGCCGCGCACGCCATCCTTACATGAACAGACTGGTTTCCAAATCCATCCCCAACTATAGGACAGACGGATGAAGAATCTTTATTCAGCATAGTCATCGTTGCTGCCGAAGCCAAGACGATAAAGAGGCTAAAAACCTAGACTATAAGGGAGTAAAAATGATCCACGCGCGTGAATTCGGCGATCCCTCCTCATCACCGACGACCGAGGTCTCCAGCAGAGGGGAGCCGTCGGAGAACGGCGCTCAAACATGACGTCTCCTAGTGGCGGCTACACTGGCGGAGCTATGTGTATGGCTGGCGGGCTGTGGCCCCCCCAAGCCTAGGATCTTCTGTGAAGATTTTTTTTGTGTGTGATGGCATAGATTGAGAAAAATAGGGACTTTTGCCTCTTGGTAAACCCATATTTTACCATTAACCCCCAATGATCCTGTGCTAGCTCCGCCACTGGGCGGCTAGGGTTCCAGCCGCCAGGGAATGAGGAGAATAAAACGATCTACGTCCAGAGCCCTTCACAGTATTTAGTTCGGGACAAAACACGCGGTACCAATCAGTCCGTACGTGCATGTCTACCTAGCAATGATACATGTGGACGGCGAAGTATCTGTCGCGGCTCACCAAGTTCACGTCAGCTCGCTGTCAAACGATTCAGTGGAACGGAGAATGTGCACGTATATATATGGACGACGATATGTACTGTGCGGTTGGAAGTTAGCTCAGTTCTACTAGTTGCTACTGGAAGAATATATCCTTCCTGATATTTTTTGTTTTGTGCGTGCTGTCACTCGCACGCTTATTTCTCGTACCGTAGTACGATGTAACAAGTCCATGGCCATAAGGGGAAGAAGCCAACAGCACGGTCCGTGTCAGTACGTACGTACGTATGTGTGACATACGACCAAACGTGCCTTAATATAGTGTGGCTTGTAATAAGTCTGCTCTTTTTTCTCAACTTGGGCGTAGATGGATCAAAATGGCGCCTGAAACTGGTCAAAGATAATTAGTGTTCTGTTCCCCTCAAAAAAAGGAATGGGATCCTCTAACATTCAAAAAAAAAAAAA
>NC_041383.1:106073482-106074990 GCF_002162155.2 Triticum dicoccoides
TGCGGTGCTAGTCTAGTGTAAATTCAAGAAGAAAAGTTAGAAACGGTTAGCAGATTGTTTACTGTTGATATTTACTGTAGATATAAATAATTTAAAAATAATGTTGTTTTACCATTAATTTGTTTGTATGTAGTTACTATAAATATACATAGTAGATCATCAATTTACAAATTAATTCAAATCATTTTAGCCTTAGTCATATGAATAGAAAGAAGAAAAGTTAGGGTATTGTAGCTTCCCTAACATTCCTTGTGAATGTTAAAGGATCCGGTTCCTCAAAAAAATGGGTGTGGCTAGGTCTCATTCGACTGAGAGTTAATCAAGTCTAAGTCAACTGATATAATATGTAACAAGAACAAAAATTGCATGGGTCTCATTGTAATATCTTATGAATACAACGAAACATAATCAAGTCTCTCCAAGAAAAGCTAGGGTTCGTGCCTCTCGCCGGCTCGGCCGCACGTCCGCACGTCCGCCTCGTCTCCGGTGGCCATAGGGCCATGGGGGCGTGGTGGATCCTGGCAAGGGCTGGCGGGAGAGCTCCGTTGTTAATCGTTTCTTTGAAATTTGTTAGGATTTGTGTCCTTACCAGGAAGGCGAGACGCCGGCGGTCCCTGTAGATGGAATAAAGGTCTCCCCGCCTAGCCCCCGTTTCGGTGGTTCGTCTAGCATCGTTGGTGGACGTGTGGAGTTGTGTCTCCGGCGGATCTATCATCGGTGGATTTGCTCAGATCTGGTTGTGGTTCGTCTATGTTTGTGGGTCTTCGTATCCTTTCGAACTACGTTATTCTTCACCGGTGGCGGTTGCTCTTCTGGTGTGCTGGTCCTATGGGGTGTTAGCACGACGACTTCTTGACTGTCTACTACAACAAGTTACGCCCGACTCCGGTAAGGGAGGGGTGATGACGGCAGCGCGCCTTCTGCTCGCTTTAGTGCTTGTAGTCGTCGCTAGGTGGTCTACGGGTCTGGATGTAATTTTTATTATTTCTGGTGTTTATTATACTGCCATGATTAAAGAGTGAATAGGTCAAAAAAATTCTCGCAAAAAAAAAACATAATCAAGTCTCAATCAAATGAGGTTTGGCTAATTGAAAAAACAGTATTTTTTCTTCGGAAGTGTATGGGCGGGTGGGTGAGTAGACTGGACCATTCTGTAGGGTCTGTTGGGCTGTGTGTTAAAGAGAAACTCTGTTGGGCTGGGTCGATTGGATCAGCCTAGCTAGTCATACATAACTCTTGTATACCCTTAAAAAAACAACTCGAGGTCAAAGGCGCCAGGTCGGTTCTGCCTGAAAATCAAGGCGCTCCCCTCCCCTCCCCTCCCCCGACCCCGCGCCCGCGGCGCCTCCCTGGGGGGCGGCCGGGGCGGCTCCCCCGACTCGCCTCTCCCTCCTCCTCCCCCGTGCCCCTCCCCCCCGACGCCGCCGGCGGCGCCCCTGGATCTGGCCGGGCGGGCTGGCGGCGGCGGGCTCTCCCTTACCCCGCTCGCGCACCTCCTGACCCGGGGG
>NC_041383.1:106075166-106096952 GCF_002162155.2 Triticum dicoccoides
TGACCCGGGGGCAGGGGTGGCGGCGGGTGCCCCTCGGCTGGCGGCGGCCCGACGGTCTGGAGGTGGCTGGCGGCGGCCCGTCGCGGTGGTGGCGCCGTCCTTTGGCAGCGGGGCGGCCTGGTTGCGCAGGGTGGCCGGCGGCGCGTCCTCGGCCTAGATCTGGGCCCTTAGGGCCCCATCTGGGTCCTAGCGGGCCGGTCCCTGGGCGTAGCCTCGTTGTCTGCGGCGCGGTGAGGAGGAAGAGCGGCTCGGATTGGGGCGGCGGCACCGCCGGCGTGCCGGCAGCAGCGCGAAGGCGGGAGCTTTGCGAGCCCACGAGGGCTCGGCCGGGCCGGTGAGGCCACGGGCTTGGTGTGCTCCCGCTATTGCGTCCGGACGGCTACCGTCGCGGACGGTGGAGGTGGGGCCCTCCCGCGTGCCGATGGTGCTGATGCCCTAGTCCCGGCTCTGATTCTTCGTCGTGCTATCCTCATTTCGCGGTGCCGTGGTGAGACGGCGTGGGGGGCTCAAGACCGCGTTGGCGCACGATGGTGGTTGGTTTGGTGGCAGGCTCCGGGGCGCCCGAGGTGCGGGTTGGGATCGGGGGAAACCCCTGTCGGCATGGCCAATGCCGGCGCGGTGGCGCCTGTGGGTGCCACCTGACCTTCCGGGAGGGCGTCGGAGCTACCCTTCCTCTCGCCTCGTCGTGTACCGGGGGAATCCCTTAGCAGCAGCGTCGTCATCGTCGCGATTCTTCTTGGAGGTGTTGATAGGTGCGGGCGCTTCGGAGTCTTGGAGTCTAGTGGAAGATCCTGGTGGGCGTTGCGTTCGCGAGGCTTCTTCGTTTTGTTGATCCGCCGTTTTCGGCATTTGTTTCTTTTGCTTTTTTCTTTTCTCTTCCGTTTCTTTTGGGCGTGACAGTGCTGCTTCCGCCCCAGCACCTATCCATGTGTGGTTCGGTTGGTTGCTTTGTATACAAAGCGGGGGAAACCCTTTTTCGATAAAAAACAACTCTTGTCGTATCGTACCTCAAGATGAGCCGGTCGTACCCGGCGAACCCGGCAGCGGCGAGGTTGGCGGCCGTGGACGCGCCGAGAGCCTCCTCGTCTCTCCCAGAGAGAAGAAAAACCCTGAAGCCTCCGCCCTTGAGCACCCAGAACAGCCTCACCATCGCCGGTATCCCCGGGCACGCTCCTCTGCTCGCCCACGCCTTGAACGCCGCCGGATCGTACGCCCTGCATGCATGCGCAACCAAGCACCACAGAACATCCAGTCAGTAGTTCAGTGCATGCATGGTCTGCCGGTTAGCGCTGTGCACGTCACGCACCCGAACTGCTTGGCCTGGTAGTAGGGCAGGTTGGAGAGGCAGGTGTCGTCGATGTCGAGGACCCAGGCGTCGAGGCCGTCGCCGGCGGCGGGGGCCTGGCTGGCGTAGGCGGCGATCTGGTCCGCCGCGCTGCCCACGTCCCGGCCGTACTGGCCCCAGGACATGTAGGCCCAGACGTACCCGACGCAGGGCGCCGGCACCGCGCGCCAGAACTTGGCGTTGTTCGCCTCCACCATCACCCGCCAGCTCAGGCAGCCGCCGGGGTCGTCCCCGCCCGGCGGCCAGAACCACGGCGCCCCGTCGGCCACCTGGACAGCGGCGAGGAGACCGACGAGCAGGACCGTCACCCACCACCGCCGCAGGCCGAGAGCGGCCATTGTTGGAGCCACGGCTACTCTCTAGCGCCAAGGAAAGCAGCGGCAAGCTGGTCGATCGACCACACCATTTCGTCAATGAGCGTGCGTGCATGGATTTTTATGGGCGCACGCACGCACGCAAACGCACTGGGATTATTCCCGTGCGTGCGTGCAATGCCACCTTTTGCTTTTGGTGGACAATGCCCAGTGGGAAAGCCAGCCGCGGTGGGCTAAAGCGCGGTCACCGCGGCGAATTAGCGGAGAGATACGCCGGCGCCTTTGGATCGGGTGCAGTGAATCCACCTCAGCGCCATTCGCACGCACCGCCGCCGCTCTGGCCGCGCAACACGTGGACCCAATCACAAACTCAGGGTAAGACTGCAAGCAATCAAGTTGACAATTGGGACAAATCAAAGGAATTTAACCTGGGTGCTTCCAGGCAGTACAAACATTGAGCTAGCGAAAGCATCTAGTTTATCTGTTTATGCATGCACGATCTCTTTGACTTGTGCGCTGCTGGTGCACTTTTGTGGTTCATTTTCACAAAATTATTTTCTGAATGGGTGCCACTTTGTTGGTTGATGCATGCATTGTAAACATATGTGTGATCCGCGTAAGCACACGACGACAATGCAGATGATATTGTCCGATCTTGGTTGCGCCGGCGGGCACCGGCGGGAAATGTTTGTCTGCGCAAAGAGCGCACGAGTCAATACGTACCGGAGTTTACTGAGTACTACGTCGATCGGCCTCCACCACGTAGTTCCGCACGGGGGGAGAAGAAAGATTCGGTGGTTACTGGACGTGTTACCACTCAGCAAAGCGAGATCGGGGAACAGTAATTTGATGATCTACGCATGAACAGCGGTGGCCACTCGCTGGGTCGCTAGTGGTCACTCCCCACGCAGCATCGATCGATTACTGGCATGTAGCTGCTAATTAATCAATTGTCTACGACTACAGACGCCCATGGTAGTACTCCTAGTCCTAGCCACAGGACAGTCGGACACGGCCATATCTTGCAGATCCTGATGGCTACGTCGAACTGGGACATGCATCTAGGCTAGATTGTACTCTCCCCGTTATAAAATAGACGACCCAACTTTGTACTAAAATTAATACAAAATTAAGTCATCTATTTTAAAACGGAGGGAGTATATGTCAGAAGCTGAATGTGCGCGAAGTTTCGCGTGGATGCAACAACACTGGATATGGTCGAGGACGAGGAGTCAGCTATCAGCGCGCGCATGCAATGCAAGTTGGGGCGATGCGTCGACGTTGAAAAGGAATAAGACTGTTGGTGCCTTGAGGCGCAGGCATATGCACAGAGGGAGGTTGTGATGCCAGACTTCCATCAATGGATAGCTTAGCAGCTAGGAATCAAAATCCACGAGGCTTTGCAGGAATAGTGTGCCCTTTTGAGACGAAGATAGAACAAGATTTGTAAGAGGTTTCCCTCATTACTTTATCTCGGTTCGGCAGATATAAAGTGGGGCGAAAGCCTTTTTTGGTTTTCGGACGAATAGCTGCCGGACTTTCTTTCTCTCGAAACAGCCTTCCATCCGCTTTATATATGAAGCAACAATCGATCCCAGGATAACCGGCTAACGTAGAACGCACGCGACTACGCTACGGAAAGAGAACACAGGAAGAACTATCCACAACGCCAAGCTACGCCCTAGTGCACCTAAGCTCCACGACAACTCCCTCAGGTGGGAGAACATCGGAAAGCGTCGCCGCTGCCGAGTCCACCACGGACAAAGGTCTTCACCCGGAGCCTTGACATAGAGAGCAGAACCATGACGACGTCTTCACGAAGAGAGAGGCACCCGCGGGCGTCGCCGTCGTCGGCGCCAAGGCATAGAGCTTTCGCTCGGCAACTCACCCGTGCCACCCTGAGGTCTTCAGGACAAGCGCGGCAAGGACAGAAGTCTAGATCCGGATCAGGACATTACCCCTGCGAGACAAAGGGCACACCCGGGCCACCCACCGCTACACCTCCTGTCACCCACACGACCCGGAAGGAGAGCCATCGCCGCCGCAATGTTGCCCGCCGTAGAGCAAGCCATGCGGACCGCCATCCAGGGCCACCGCCCCGGCATCCCCATCGCTGGACACCGTACACCGCTCACTTCGCAACACACTAAACCACAGTAGGAAGACCAGAGGCACGCTATCTACGCACGCCACGTACTCCCTGCCTGGCATCAACCACCAGGTCTGGGTAAGCGCCTCCATCGTAGGAGGCGCCCACACCTGCTTCCCTAGGGAGTCCCGGTGGACTAGGGGGGACACGACTCCGTGACTGCAGACGACCCTCAGTGAGCAAGCCTCAAGTCCTAGACAAGGCAAGCTCACACGACGCCATGTCCGTGGCCACAGCGCCGATCTACGCAATGACACAACGGAATCACGACCACCACACCCATGAGAAGAGCAAGAGCACCGCGCGCGAGCACCATCCGGACCGCACCCAACCTCACCTGCCCAGAGCAACACTAGCTCTGATCTACCTCGGGCCCAGACTTGGTCCCCCCGAGCAAAAAAAACCTAGATCGTTGCCACCTAGACGAGCGTGAGATGCGCGCCACCGACCCATACCGAGGAGAAGGGAGGTCGCAACCGCCACCCGCACCCCATCGTCCAGCACCAAACGCTGTGTTGCACCCATGCCGATGACCTGTGCAACCCCCATGAGCTGCCACCACTTCGCTGACCCGAAGCACGGGAAGACCCACCCGGAGCCAGCACCTTCCACTGGAGGGAAGCCTCAGCCATGGGCCGCCACCGCCACCGTGGGGAGCCTGAGGAAGTCCCGGACTAAGGGGTCCTCGGGCATCCAATCTATTCAATATGGGCCGGACTAATGGGCTATGAAGACAAAGGAAGAAGACCACCTCCCGTGTTAGGTCAGGACTCCTGTATGCGTGAACGGCAAGATTAAGTGTCCAGATATACTATTTCCTTTCTCTGTAAACCGACTATGTACAACCCTAGGCCCCTCTGGTGTCTATATAAACCGGAGGGCTTAGATCGGAGGCAAGATCATCATAATATTCATAGGCTAGACAAGCTAGGGTTTAGCCATTACGATCTCGAGGTAGATCAACTCTTGTAACCCCTATACTCATCGAATACAATCAAGCAGGACGTAGGGTTTTAGCTCCTTCAAGAGGGCCCGAACCTGGGTAAACATTGTGTCCCTTTGTCCATTGTTACCATTGATCCTTAGACACACAACTTGGGCCCCCCTACCCGAGATCTGCCGGTTTTGACACCGACATTGGTTCTTTCATTGGGAGCCCCGTTGTGTTGCCAATGGAAGGATTGATGGTGCGCCTCTTCATCAACAATGATACCGTGTCCAGGGAGACTTTTCTTCCCGGATAGGTCTTTGTGTTTGGTGGCTTCGTACTACGTGCCGACTTGACCGGCTGCCTCGAGCAGGTCGACAGCTACGCCCCTGGTCACCAGATCAGGTTTGGGCACTTGAACTATGTCGCTGATATCCGAGGGGATCTAATCTTTGAGGGATTCAGGACCCTGACTGCTGCCCCCCACCCTCATAAAGAGGACCCATCGGATCCTCTATCAGACCCTGTCTAGGGGCCAATGCTTACACCTTCCTTGCCTTAGATCCGAGGCAGATCGCATTTTCCAACGACGGGGGGATCGACCCTGCCGGACTCTCTCCTATCATGGAACTCTCAGCCGGAGACCCAGATGCGATCGCACCGTTGGTAACCTAGAATTAGACGGGACTCTCCCAGTCATCGGAGAGCCGGACACGCCTTTGGAGGATAACTTCGAATCGCTGAGGTCTGCACCACCTGCACTCAATCAAGTGTCCGGCCCCGCAGATCCGCCAACTCTCGTCTAGCTTTGGCTTTTAGGCGAAGCGCTGTGCTTAATGCAATCTCTCGCCATTACGGAAGCTTCGCCTCCGAACTCCACCCAGCACAGGCTGGGGGCTGAGGTTGGGGAATTTTTCAATCCACCCACCACACACTTAATAGCCACTGTCGAGGATTTAACCGACATGCTAGACTACGCCTCTGAAGACATCGACGGCATGGACGATGATGTTGACGCCGAGCAAAGACAAAACCCGCCTATTACAGGGCGTTGGACAGCCATTTCTACCTATGATGTGTACATGGTGAACACTCTTGAGGAAAAGGACGACGATGGCATTCAAGATCCAGGCAAGGACAAGCCTGTCGATGAACCACCAAAGCACCGGCGTCAGCGGCGCCGCTCACGATCGCGTCGGGCAAAGGATAGCACTACCGGCACCAGAGATAATGGAACTCCGGACGACACCGAAGACCACCCCGTCGAGCCCACATCCGAACAAGACGGGAGGGAGGAGGGCCAATATAGCCCCGACCATGCTGATCACGAGGACTCGGAAGACAGCAATTACTTACCTGCCTTCGAAGAGGATGTGAGCCTCGGTGACGAAGATTTCATCGTCCCAGAGGAACCCGTCGAACAAGAACGCTTCAAGCGACAACTCATCGCCACTGCGCGGAGCCTGAAAAAGAAACATCAACAGCTTCAAGCTGAACAGGACACAGTCAACGATAGATGGACTAAGGTCCTAGCCGCCGAAGAGTACGGCCTTGAGTGACCAGTAAAGAATTACCCCAAGCGTAGGCTGCTGCCAGAATTCAACGATGAAGCCCTCGAGCCAATTCCGTCGAAGTACAACTATGCTGACCAACCAGACCGACCACCACATGGACAAGACAAAACGGCCTATCAGGCCAAACACTAGCCTGCACCACCTCACTGTAGATGCCAGGAGACAGCGGCACCAGACTTCACTTATGACCTACGTCAGGACCTCGCCAATAAAGCCGGTCAGACCAGATCGTTCTATGAATCCAGAGGATGTGCTCCGGCATGAGACGACGACCACCAAACCTGGCGCGATCAACATCATCAAGTTCGAGGCCAACACCGAACACAAATGTCATCTGAACTACGTCATGATGTAGCCAGGTATAGAGGTGCCGCACACCCTATGTGCTTTACTGATGTGGTAATGCAGCACCAATTTTTGGAAGGGTTTAAACCCGTAAAACATCAAACAATACGATGGAACAACAGACCCCTGCCGTCTAGATTGAGGATTTTCTTCTCGACATTCACATGGCTCGTGGAGATGACCTCCACGCCATCAAATACCTCCCCTTGAAGTTGAAGGGACCAGCACGACACTAGTTGAATAGCCTCCTAGAGAGCGCCATAGCGAGCTGGGAAGATTTAGAAGACACCTTCCTGGATAACTTTTAGGGCACCTATGTCCGGCCTCCGGATGCAGATGACCTAAATCACATAATCCAGCAACCCGGAGAGTCAGCCCACAAACTTTGGAATCGGTTCCTCATAAAAAAGAACCAAATCGTGGACTGTCCAGACGCCGAAGCCTTAGCGGCCTTTAAACACAGCGTCCACGATGAATGGCTTGCCCGACACCTCGGGTAGGAAAAGCTAAAAACCATGGTAGCTATGACAACACTTATGACCTTCGGGTGCCCTATTTAACGTGAATGCAGCTGTCTCTAATGCATAAGCCAAAACGATAGTGGTAAATCAGTAAGAGACATCATAGATCGTACCATATCTAATAAAGTATGGTTACGACGTTCGGACACACCATTACGCTGTGGTGTTCTAGGTGGCGTGAGTTGTGAAACTATTCCACATTGTTTTAAATGAAGGCCAAAATCGTAACTCAAACATTCACCTCCGCGATCAGATCGTAGAAAATTTTATTTTCTTATTACGATGATTCTCCATTTCACTCTGAAATTCAACTTTTCAAATGTTTCAGACTTGTGTTTCATTAAGTAGATATACCCATATCTTCTCAAATCATCTGTGAAGGTCAGAAAATAATGATACCCGCTGCGTGCCTCAACACTCATTGAACCGCATACATCTGTATGTATTATTTCCAATAAGTCATTAGCTCGCTCCATTATTCCAAAGAACGGAGTTTTAGTCATCTTGCCCATGAGGCATGGGTCACAAGTATCAAATGATTCATAATCAAGTGATTCCAAAATCCCATCTGCATGGAGTTTCTTCATGTGCTTTACACCAATATGACCTAAATGGCAGTGCCGCAAAAATATGTTGCACTATCATTATCAACTTTGCATCTTTTGGCATCAATATTATGAATATGTGTATCATCACCACAACTGAGATTCAACAAAAATAGACCACTCTTCAAGGGTGATGACCATAAAAGATATTACTCACATAAATAGAACAACCATTATTCTTTGATTTAAATGAATAACTGTCTCGAAGTAAACAAGATCCAAATATAATGTTCATGCTCAACGCTGGCACCAAATAACAATTATTCAGGTCTAAAACTAATCCTGAAGGTAGATGTAGAGGCAGCGTGCCGATGGCGATCACATTGACCTTGGAACCATTCCCGACGCGCATCATCACCTCGTCCGTAGCTAATATTCATTTAATCTGTAATTCCTATTTCGAGTTACAAATATGAGCAACCGAACCAGTATCAAATACCCAAGCGCTACTATGAGCATTAGTAAGGTACACATCAATAACATGGATACAAATATACCTTTGTTCACTTTCCCATCCTTCTTATCCGCTAAATACTTGGAGCAGTTCCGCTTCCAGTGACCAGTCCCTTTGCAGTAGAAGCACCCAGTTTTAGGCTTGGGTCCAGCTTTGGGCTTCTTCCCAGGAGTGGCAACTTGCTTGCCATTCTTCTTGAAGTTCCCCTTTCTTTCCCTTGCCCTTTTTCTTGAAACTAGTGGTCTTGTTAACCATCAACACTTGATGCTCCTTCTTGATTTCTACCTCCGTGTCCTTAAGCATTGTGAAGAGCTCGGGAATTGTTTTGTTCATCCCTTGCATATTATAGTTCATCACGAAGCCTTTGTAGCTTGGTGGCAGTGATTGAAGAACTCTGTCAATGACGCAATCAACTGGAAGATCAACTCCCAGCTGAGTCAAGTGATTATAATACCTAGACATTTTGAGTATGTGTTCACTAACAGAACTATTCTCCTCCATCTTGCAGTTATAGAACTTGTTGGCGACTTCATATCTCTCAACCCAGAAATTTGCTTGAAATATTAACTTCAACTCTTGGAACATCTCATATGCTCCATGACGTTCAAAACGTCTTTGAAGTCCCGTTTCTAGCCGTAAAGCATGGCACACTGAACTATAGAGTAGTCATCAGATTGAGCTTGCCAGATGTTCATAACATCAGCTTCAGCTCTTGCAGCAGGCCTTTCATCTAGCGGAGCATCAAGGACATAATTCTTATGTGCAGTAATGAGAATAATCCTCAAGTTATGGAGCCAGTCCGTGTAGTTTCTACCATCATCTTTCAACTTAGATTTCTCTAGGAACACATTAAAATTAAGGGAACGGTAGCACGGGCCATTGATCTACAACATAGATATGCAAATACTATCAGGACTAAGTTCATGATAAATTAAGTTCAATTAATCAAATTACTTAAGAACTCCCACTTAGATAGACATCCCTCAAGTCATCCAAAGGATACGTGATCCAAATCAACTAAACCATGTTCGATCATCACGTGAGATGGAGTAGTCATCAATGGTGAACATCTCTATGTTGATCATATCTACTATACGATTCACGTTCGACCTTTCGATCTCCAGTGTTCCAAGGCCATGTCTGTACATGCTAGGCTCATCAAGTTTAACCCGAGTATTCCGCATGTGCAAAACTGTCTTGCACCCGTTGTATGTGAACGTAGAGTCTATCACACCCGACCATCGCGTGGTGTCTCAACACGACGAACTGTCGCAACGGTGCATACTCGGGGAGAACACTTATACCTTTAAATGTAGTTAAGGGATCATCTTATAATGCTACCACCGTACTAAGAAAATAAGATGCATAAAAGATGAACATCACATGCAATCAAAATATGTGACATGATATGGCCATTATCATCTTGTGCTTTTGATCTCCATCTCCAAAGCATCATCATGATCTCCATTGTCACCGGCTCGACACCTTGATCTCCATCGATGGCTCGTGGTCGTCTCGCCAACTATTGCTTCTACAACTATCGCTAATGCATAGTGATAAATTAAAGCAATTACATGGCATTTGCATTTCATACAATAAAGAGACAACCATAAGGCTCATGTCGGTTGCCGATAACTTTTATAAAACATGATCATCTCATACAATAACGTATATCACATCATGTCTTGACCATATCACATCACAACATGCCCTGCAAAAACAAGTTAGACGTCCTCTACTTTGTTGTTGCAAGTTTTACGTGGCTGCTACGAGCTTCTAGCAAGAACCGTTCTTACCTACGCATCAAACCACGAAGGTGTTTCGTCAAGTTTGCTGTTTTAACCTTCTTTAAGGACCGTCCGTAGTCAAATTCGATTCAACTAAAGTAAGAGAAACAGACATCCGCCAGCCACCTTTATGCAAAACTAGTTGCATGTCTGTGGGTGGAACCGGTCTCATGTGCGTGGACATGTAAGGTTGGTCCGGGCCGCATCATCCCACAATACCGCCGAATCAAAATAAGACGTTGGTGGTAAGCAGTATGACTATCACCACCCACAACTCTTTGTGTTCTACTCGTGCATATCGTCTACGCATAGACCTGGCTCAGATGCCACTGTTGGGAAACATTGCATCAAAAAACAAAAAAAAACACGCAATGATCTATCCATGGAGATGCATAAAAACGAGGGGGAGAGTGTGTCAATGTACCCTTGTTGACCGTAAGCGGAAGTGTTTCACAACGCGGTTGACGTAGTTGAACTTTCTTCGCGCTCCACCGATCGAGTGTTGAACTTACGACACCTCCAAGTTCTGGACACGTTCAGCTCGGTGACGTCCCTTGCCTTCTTGATCCAGCAAGGTGTCGAGGTTGTAGATGAGTTCCATTGGCACGATGGCTGTCAGGACCCCGACTCATAGGCACACCGATCTAGCATGTAACACCTCATATCACTTTGCAGCCTCACGCACGGTATTCCCACGGGTGTCGCCTGACCAGGCCTGAGACCATTTGCGCCTTTTGGCACACGTATATGATAGTGTTGCTAGCATCCATATGACAAGGAGCCCAGGCTGACATGGCTAGTCGTGAACCCAAAGTGGCACTAACTTACAGGCAAGCTTTTAAATAGCGCCCGCTACCTCCGCTATTGCGGCCGCAATAGCGGTAGCGTCACCCTGCCACTATTAGTTTAAGGTTGCATTAGAAAATAGCGTGTTGTCATGATGCGAGCGCAATATCACTTGTTAGACCGCTATATCGTCCGCTATCCGCAATATCGCCCGCTATATAAGTCCTTGTTGTTCTGTTGTGTAGTCTATTTTGGTAAATGTGTCTTGCTTGCATGGTTGCACGACCAAATATTGCTCAATTATAGTTCATTTTCTTATATAAATAATGATTTCTCAAATTAATTTTCATATTTTTTGTCAATGGCCTAGAAATATACACAACAATCTCAAATTTATGAGTGTTTTTTTAAATTGGCTATGTGGACATAGCGCCCGCAATATCGCCCGCTATCTGCATTCCGCTACACGGACCTCAATCCGCAACCAGTCCGCTATCCGCTATTTAAAAGCTTGCTTACAGGGACAGGCATACATGACCCAACAATGAACGTGTTGGTCAACAACGAGTGAATCCGGGCTGTGGCAGCTGGGCTAGCAGGACTCCAGAGAATCTGGGCTGTAGCAGGCTAACATGACTCCGAAGGCACCGTGTGACATTTCCCCGAAGGGACAGACACAGGAACGAAGAAGGACACATGCCGGCCAGCCTAAGTGTTCCGGAGCAGTAGCAAGCTACCATGGCTCAGTGGAAGCACTAGGAGACATTTCCCGGTAAGAGAGGCTACCAAGGATAAACAACTAGGTTGTCAGATCCCACACATACCAAGCATTTCAATAACATACACACAATATGCTCGATATGTGCAAATACAACATGGCATCACAACATGACTCTATGACTCGAGTATTTTATTCTATAGGCTCCGGGGAGCGAGATATTACAATCATGGGTCGCATGACCCAACATTCAGAGCATACAAGTCAAAGCACATGCGGAAGCTTAACATGTCTGAGTACAGACATCTACAGAAGAAAAAGGCTAGGAAGTCTGACTATCTACCAGATCCTGCCGGGGGCACAAGATCGTAGCTGAGGTAACAAGCTAATCGTTGAAGTCCACATGGAACTACTAGTGAGACTGAAGTCTCTCTGCAAAAACATAAAATAGGCAAACATGAGTACAAATGTACCCAGCAAGACTTACATCAGAACTAACTACATATGCATCATTGTCAAGAAGGGTATGGTGGGGTTTAACTGCAGCAAGCCAGCTTTGACTCAGTGGCTAACCTGAACTACGACTGCAAGTAACTCTTTTGAGGTGGCGCACATGAGTCCACATATTCACCATTTCAATACACCACTATGGATCTGCTCCCATCTCCCTACGAGAACGCCATCCATAGCACTCACTCTTATCTTGCGTATTTAGAGTATCCACTTTCACTTGTCTATGAACTGTAGAGGCAACCCAGAAGTCCTTTACCACAGACACGGCTATTCGAATAGATGATGTTAACCCTGCAGGGGTGTACTTCTTCATACATGTTTCCACCACTTAGCGTCTGCACACGACATGTGCTCGGCAGACTTCAAGCGAAAGCCGACGTGGGTGTAGACCACGACCTACCTAAACACTCAAGTCTCTAGTCCAGGTTTATCGCCTATTCAGGTTCCATCCGCAGGGAGTCCGGCCGAGGTTTCCACATACGGCCCCGAACGATGTGTACAGGGTTTCGCGACACCAAACGAGCGCGCGGTATACCTGACCACGTGCCTACCGCATCACAGCCCACCCCTCGGGTCAGCCCTGCGCACGGCCTCCAGCATACTACAAACACCAGAAACTACTTGCAACTCCTGGACAGAGGACTAGTGTGGTTAAGAAGTCGAGCGGGGTCATATTTTAAGGGCCCAATGCATGGTAGTAGCTGTTTCATGGATCACAAACACCGAACTCAGTTCCTAAGGACGGCTTCAATGAGACAACCCACCATGTACTCCTACACGGCCTCTCACCGCTACCTTTACCAAATCGTGTTCACACACTTAGCTCACACACGGTAGGACATGTTTACACACCTCCAATTCATTCCCGATGAATCAGACCTGACTCAACTCTAAGTAGTAGCAGGCATGACAAACAAGCATGAATGAGTAGGCACATCAGGGCTCAAACAACTCCTACTCATGCTAGTGGGTTTCATCTATTTACTGTGGCAATGATAGGTCATGCAGAGGAAAGGGGTTCAACTACCGCAACAAGTAACAGATGAATCGTTGTTGTCCTAATGCAATAAAATAGAGCAGGAGCGAGAGAATGGGATTGTATCGGAATGAACAAGGGGGTTTTGCTTGCCTGGCACTTCTGAAGATAGTATAGTTCTTCATCGGTGTCATCGAACTCATCGTCGGAACCACGTCTACTAAGAGGGGACAAGCACCGACAAACAAAGAAGAAACACAATCAATGCAATGCACGATATGATGCATGATCATGACATGGCAATATGCTGTGGTTTGAGCTAATGCAACTAGCAGCAGGTTAAATGAAGTTGGTTTGAACCCTAGGTTCAAATTCAAACTCCATATGTCAAGGTTTAAATGCCATTATAAGATTTGGCCTAAACAACAGCCATAAGTTGTTCTATCATGCATGAAAATGGTACAGATGGATAGATTTGACTTTTTTGATCATTTTTCATATATAATTTATCTCATTTGGAGTTACGGTTGAATTTATATGAATTTTATAAGTTTTGGGAATTTTCTGGAATTTCTGAATTATTTTAAATCCAGAAATCAAATACTGCGTCAGCATTGCGTCAGGGTGACGTCTGCAGGTCAACTGACTCGGTCAGGGTCAAACCTGACCAGTGGGGTCCACTGGTCAGTGACTCTGTGCTGCGTAGGGTCATAGACAGGTGGGGTCGGGTCAACGGACACGTCAGCAAGTCAACCCTAACGCGTGGTTCCCGCTGGGTTATAAACTAATCTAAACAGAAAATAAACCCGGAGTTAATTAGGCGCGGGACCCAGCTGTCGGTGTCACTGGAGGGGTTAGCTAGTGGGTTATTAGCCACTAATGATGCCCACGTCGGCAGCTAACCGCCGGTGGCACACAGACGCGGCGACGCTCCTCGTCCGGCCATCTTCGGCGACGAGAGCTCGCGTGGCTGGGCTCTACGGATGCAGCACGTCGAGGCGCGTCATTTGATAGCTGCGGGAGGTGCTGGGGTGGTCGGAAACTACAACGGTGGCGAGCGAGGCGGCGGCCGGAGCTCGGCTCCGTTCGAGCGTGGCTCTAGAGCTAGCAGTCGAGCGCGTAGAGGGCTAGGTGGTCTCCTGGAGGCACCCGGAGCATGATGTGGTGCAAGGGCGCGGGTGGCTTGAGCTCAGGCCACGGCGGCGACAAAGCCGGGCGGCGGTGAGCTTCGGTTGCGGTGAGGACGCAAGCTGGAGGACGAGAATGGAGGGGGAGAGCAAGGGGGAGGCAACATGAGCTCACAGCAAAGCCGACAGAGGTCTCAGCAGGCTTGAGGACGCTCGGGAGATGGTGGATCAACGGTGGCGATCTCCTGTGGCCGAGGAAGAAGATGAGGTCGAGGACGACGTTGCAGAGCTCCCGCTGCCGAATGGGTTGGCGTAGACGATGCAGGAGTCGACGACGGTTCTGCTGGGCGCATCGACAAGGCGAGGGGTGGACGGTGGCTATGGCTACAGCGAGCAGCAGCGATGGTGGCGTGTCGGTGGTGCTGCGAGAGAGAGCGGAGGGGAAGGAGGGATCCAGGGAGAGTGAGAGAGGGTCGAGGGGGCTGCATGGCACTCGTGGGCGTGTTGGGGCAGCGGCGGGAAGCAGGAGGTGGCGGAGTGCGTGGTCGCGCGAGCGAGGCACACGCCCGACGTCCTTCTGTCCAGAGGAAGGGGATGACTGGCAGCGGCCGGTGGGCTGGGCTGCACAGTTGGGCCGCCAGGTAAGGTTTTCTCCTCTCTCTGGTTTTCTCTATTTTGTTTTCTTTTCTATTTCTTCTGCTTGTTTTAATTTAGTTCTGAGACCAAATCATTTTTGTAGCTTCTGAAAATAATTATGGGGTTAGATATGAAATATCCAAAACCACATAAAATGTTCCAGAATTATTGGACGTATACTTAATATATAACAAATATAAATCCAATGCAAATAATTATTATATTAAATCAAATGCCCAAATAAATATTCTAAGCTTCCAAAACTATTGGTTTAAATTTTTAACTCTTGCCAATATTTTCAGAGGAAAACAGGAACATTTTCTTGGACTTGTTTGAAGCAATTTTTATCTTGATCATTTTCAAGATGATTTCTGAGGCTTTCAGCTATCCCCATTTCAAATTTAACTGAAATTTAAACATGATGCAACACCATGCACTAGCACTAGGCATTACGAGAACTAGGGATGTGACAACTCACCCCCACTAAGCAAGAATCTCATCCCGAGATTCAAGATGTGAGGTAAGAAGATAGAGGGACACAAGCTAACATGATCTTCATGATACAATTGCCCTTCTCGAAGATGTTGATTCATTGATTCAAATGGATCTTGACGTCTTTGCTTTCGAGGTCTTCATCCAACATGATGATGACGGAAGGAGACTCTACAGAAAACGATCTCCTCGAAGATCGAGTATTGAAGATCAACTCATGGAGTGAGAGGTAAGAACATCTCGCGAGCTGAGATGTGAAGCATTCATCCAAAGGGATGGAGTGGAACAGATGTCAAAGGTTCACTAGGTAGACAACGATTCCACACTTAAGAAGGTGGTAATCGGTTGTCAACGTAGCGAGGAGTTGAGTTGCCATGATACCACAATGAGACACCTTAGGGATGGTGACTCGTAGATATATTCCCTTAAGTGGCAAAAAGAATTACCTTTGATTCAGAGATCATTGAAACTCTTTATACTAGCCTAAGGCAAATCACAATCGATCATTTGAAGGAGTCCGAAAGAATGACATTCTCGGGCCAGAATGGATGATGTGGACTACCTTGTTGAGGACACCACAAGGGATGATTTTGCTTATCATCGAAAATGGATGGAACCCATGGTAGGGCCACTTTGAGGATGATCCCGATCGGTAATTACTAAGAAAGGTAGTCCATAGTAGGATGGCACAATGGCGGTGCAAGCTAGGAACAAGGTGCAAATGCTGGGAATGATTCTAGTAACTGGGGAGAGGCTCAACAGTAGAGAGTGAGTCCACTGTTGAAAATTTGTAGCATAACCGAGGGAACTGGAAGCAATCCCAGTTAGCGCCGATGATAACACCTAGAGCTTGCGCATGCTCTCAAGAACTTGAGCATTTGCATATTCATCAAGGTTTTACCAATATCCGTGTCAGGGATCTTGGCAACACAACATACTGTTGGGGAACGTTGCAGAAAATAAAAAATTTCTACGCTTTCACCTAGATCAATCTATGAGTTCATCTAGCAACAAGTGAAAGGAGTGCATCTACATACCCTTGTAGATCGCGAGCGGAAGCGTTCAAGAGAACGGGGTTGAGGGAGTCGTACTCGTCGTGATCCAAATCGCCGATGATCCTAGTGCTGAACGGATAGCACCTCCGTGTTCAACACACGTACGGTTGAGGAATACGTATCCTCCTTCTTGATCTAGCAAGGGGGAAGGAGAGGTTGACGAAGATCCAACAGCACGACGACGTGGTGGTGGATGCAACAGTGATCTCGGCAGGGCTTCGCCGAGCTTCTACGAGAGGGAGAGGTGTAGAAATGGGAGAGGGAGGCGCCAAGAGCATGGGTGCGGCTGCACCCCCTCCCCCCTCTTTATATAGGCCCCCTAGGGGGGGGGGGCGCCGGCCCTAGGAGATGGGATCTCCAAGGGGGGGGGGGCGGCCAGGGGGGAAACTTGCCCCCCAAGCCAGCTGGAGGCGCCCCCACCCCTAGGGTTTCCAACCCTAGGCGCAGGGGGGCCCAAGGGGGGAGCACCAGCCCACCAGGGGCTGGTTCCCCTCCCACTTCATCCCATGGGGCCCTCCGGGATAGGTGGCCCCACCCGGTGGACCCCTGGGATCCTTCCGGTGGTCCCGGTACAATACCGATGACCCCCGAAACTTTCCCGATGGCCGAAACCTGACTTCCTATATATAATTCTTCACCTCCGGACCATTCCGGAACTCCTCGTGACATCCGGGATCTCATCCAGGACTCCGAACAACTTTCGGGTTACTGCATACTAATATCTCTTCAACCCTAGCGTCACCGAACCTTAGGTGTGTAGGCCCTACGGGTTCGGGAGACATGCAGACATGACCGAGACACCTCTCCGGTCAATAACCAACAACGGGATCTGGATACCCATGTTGGATCCCACATGCTCCTCGATGATCTCATCGGATGAAACACGATGTCGAGGATTCAATCAACCCCGTATACAATTCCCTTTGTCAATCGGTACGTTACTTGCCCGAGACTCGATCGTCGGTATCCCAATACCTCGTTTAATCTCGTTACCGGCAAGTCACTTTACTCGTACCGTAATGCATGATCCTATGACCAGACACTTGGTCACATTGAGCTCATTATAATGATGCATTATCGAGTGGGCCCAGAGATACCTCTCCGTCATACGGAGTGACAAATCCCAGTCTCGATTCGTGCCAACCCAACAGACACTTTCAGAGATACCCGTAGTGCACCTTTATAGTCACCCAGTTACGTCGTGACGTTTGGCACACCCAAAGCACTCCTACGGTATCTGGGAGTTGCACAATCTCATGGTCTAAGGAAATGATACTTGACATTTGGAAAAGCTCTAGCTAAACAAACTACACGATCTTTGAGCTATGCTTAGGATTGGGTCTTGTCCATCACATCATTCTCCTAATGATGTGATCCCGTTATCAACGACATCCAATGCCCATAGTCAGGAAACCATGACTATCTGTTGATCAATGAGCTAGTCAACTAGAGGCTTACTAGGGGCATGTTGTGGTCTATGTATTCACACGTGTATTACGATTTCCAGATAACACAGTTATAACATGAATAACAAACAATTATCATGAACAAAGAAATATAATAATAACCATTTTATTATTGCCTCTAGGGCATATTTCCAACAGTCTCCCACTTGCACAAGAGTCAATATTCTAGTTACATTGTGATGCATCGAACACCCATAGCGTTCTGGTGTTGATCATGTTTTGCCCTAGGGAGAGGTTTAGTTAACGGATCTGCTACATTCAGGTCCGTATGTACTTTACAAATATCTATGTCTCCATCTTGAACATTTTCACGTATGGAGTTGAAGCGACGCTTGATGTGCCTGGTCTTCTTGTGAAACCTGGGCTCCTTGGTAAGTGCAATAGCTCTAGTGTTGTCACAGAAGAGTGCGATCGGCCCCGATGCATTGGTTATGACTCCTAGGTCGGTGATGAACTCCTTCACCCAAGTTGCTTCATGTGCTGCCTCCGAGGCTGCCATGTACTCTGCTTCACATGTAGATCCCGCCACGACGCTTTGCTTGCAACTGCACCAGCTTACTGCCCCACCATTCAAAATATACACGTATCCGGTTTGTGACTTAGAGTCATCCAGATCTATGTCGAGGCTAGCGTCGACGTAACCCTTTACGATGAGCTCTTCGTCACCTCCATAAACGAGAAACATATCCTTAGTCCTTTTCAGGTACTTTAGGATGTTCTTGACCGTTGTCCAGTGTTCCTTGCCGGGATTACTTTGGTACCTTCCTACCAAACTTACGGCAAGGTTTACATCAAGTCTGGTACGCGGCATGGCATACATAATAGACCCTATGGCTGAGGCACAGGGGATGACACTCATCTCTTCTTTATCTTCTGCCGTGGTCGGGCATTGAGCCGAGCTCAATCTCACAACTTGCAATACAGGCAAGAACCCTTTCTTGGACTGATCCATATTGAACTTCTTCAATATCTTATCAAGGTATGTGCTTTGTGAAAGACCTATGAGGCATCTCGATCTACCCCTATAGATCTTGATGCCTAATATGTAAGCAGCTTCTCCAAGGTCCTTCATTGAAAAACACTTATTCAAGTAGGCCTTAATGTTGTCCAAAAGTTCTATATCATTTCCCATCAAAAGTATGTCATCTACATATAATATGAGAAATGCTACAGAGCTCCCACTCACTTTCTTGTAAACGCATGCTTCTCCATAAGTCTGCATAAACCCAAATGCTTTGATCATCTCATCAAAGCGAATGTCCCAACTCCGAGATGCTTGCACTAGCCCATAAATGGATCGCTGGAGCTTGCATACCTTGTTAGCATTCTCAGGGTCGACAAAACCTTCTGGCTGCATCATATACAGTTCTTCCTTAAGATGGCCATTAAGGAATGCCGTTTTGACGTCCATTTGCCATATCTCATAATCATAGTATGCGGCAATTGCTAACATGATTCAGACGGACTTTAGCTTCGCTACGGGAGAGAATGTCTCATCGTAGTCATCCCCTTGAACTTGTCGATAACCCTTAGCGACAAGTCGAGCTTTATAGATGGTAACATTACCATCCGCGTCCGTCTTCTTCTTAAAGATCCATTTGTTTTCTATCGCTCGCCGATCGCCGGACAAGTCTGTCAAAGTCCATACTTCTTTTTCATACATGGATCCTATCTCGGATTGCATGGCTTCAAGCCATTTGTTGGAATCTGGGCCCGCCATCGCTTCTTCATAGTTCGAAGGTTCACCGTTGTCTAACAACATGATTTCCAGGACAGGGTTGCCATACCACTCTGGTGTGGAACGTGTCCTCATGGACCTACGAAGTTCAGTAGTGACTTGATCCGAAGTACCTTGATCATCATCATTAACTTTCTCTTCAGTTGGTGCTGGCACCACAGGAACATCTTCCTGAGCTACGCTACTCATCGGTTCAAGAGGTAGTACTTCATCAAGCTCTACTTTCCTCCCACTTAATTCTTTCGAGAGAAACCCTTTCTCCAGAAAGGACCCGTTCTTGGCAACAAAGATCTTGCCTTCAGATCTTAAGTAGAAGGTATACCCAATGGTTTGCTTAGGGTATCCTATGAAGACACATTTTTCCGACTTGGGTTCGAGCTTTTCAGGTTGAAGTTTCTTGACATAAGCATCGCATCCCCAAAATTTTAGAAACGACAGCTTAGGTTTCTTCCCAAACCATAATTCACACGGTGTCGTCTCAACGGATTTAGACGGTGCCCTATTTAAAGTGAATGTAGCTGTCTCTAGAGCGTATCCCCAAAATGATAGCGGTAAATCGGTAGGAGACATCATAGATCGCACCATATCCAATAAAGTGTGATTACGACGTTCGGACACACCGTTACGCTGAGGTGTTCTAGGCGGCATGAGTTGTGAAATGATTCCACATTTCCTTAAGTGTGTACCAAATTCGTGACTTAAATATTCTCCTCCATGATCTGATCGTAAGAATTTTATCTTTACGTCACGCTGATTCTCTACCTCATTCTGAAATTCCTTGAACTTTTCAAAGGTCTCAGACTTGTGTTTCATTAAGTAGACATATCCATATCTACTCAAGTCGTCAGTGAGAGTGAGAACATAATGATATCCTCCGCGAGCCTCAACGCTCATTGGACCGCACACATCAGTATGTATGATTTCCAACAAGTTGGTTGCTCGCTCCATTGTTCCGGAGAACGGAGTCTTGGTCATTTTGCCCATGAGGCATGGTTCGCATGTGTCAAATGATTCATAATCGAGAGACTCTAAAAGTCCATCAGCATGAAGCTTCTTCATGCGCTTGACACCAATGTGACCAAGGCGGCAATGCCACAAGTATGTGGGACTATCGTTATCAACTTTGCATCTTTTGGTATTCACACTATGAATATGTGTAACATCACGTTCAAGATTCATTAAGAATAAACCATTGACCATCGGGGCATGACCATAAAACATATCTCTCATATAAATAGAACAACCATTATTCTCGGATTTAAATGAGTAGCCATCTCGTATTAAACGAGATCCAGATACAATGTTCATGCTCAAAGCTGGTACTAAATAACAATTATTGAGGTTTAAAACTAATCCCGTAGGTAAATGTAGAGGTAGCGTGCCGACGGCGATCACATCGACCTTGGAACCATTCCCGACGCGCATCATCACCTCATCCTTCGCCAGTCTCCGCTTATTCCGCAGCTCCTGCTTTGAGTTACAAATATGAGCAACGGCACCGGTATCAAATACCCAGGAGCTACTACAAGTGCTGGTAAGGTACACATCAATAACATGTATATCACATATACCTTTGGTTTTGCCAGCCTTCTTGTCCGCTAAGTACTTGGGGCAGTTCCGCTTCCAGTGACCACTTCCCTTGCAATAAAAGCACTCAGTCTCAGGCTTGGGTCCATTGTTTGACTTCTTCCCGGCAACTGGCTTACCGAGCGCGGCAACTCCCTTGCCGTCCTTCTTGAAGTTCTTCTTACACTTGCCTTTCTTGAACTTAGTGGTTTTATTCACCATCAACACTTGATGTTCCTTTTTGATATCTACCTCCACTGATTTCAGCATTGAATATACCTCAGGAATGGTCTTTTCCATCCCCTGCATATTGAAGTTCATCACAAAGCTCTTGTAGCTCGGTGGAAGCGACTGAAGGATTCTGTCAATGACCGCGTCATCCGGGAGATTAACTCCCAGCTGAGTCAAGGGGTCCCAACTCAGCCCATCACAAGCTCTCATGGTCAATGAAGGATATACCTTCTCCCGGGAAGACCCGATCAGCCTCAGAATCCCGGTTCGCAAAACATTTTGACAATGGTAAAACAAGACCAGCAAAGCCGCCTGATGTGCCGACAAATCCCGATAGGAGTCGCACGTATCTCGTTCTCAGGGCACACCGGATGAGACATCCTACGAGTAAAACCAACCCTCAAGTTTCCCTGAGGTGGCCCCGCAGTCTACTCGGTTCGGACCAACACTCGAAGGAGCA
>NC_041383.1:106097223-106116224 GCF_002162155.2 Triticum dicoccoides
ATAAAGATGACCCTCGGGCTCGCGAAAACCCAAGGGAAAAAGGCTTAGGTGGCAAATGGTAAAACCAAGGTTGGGCCTTGCTGGAGGATTTTTATTCAAAGCGAACTGTCGAGGGGGTCCCATAAATGACCCAACCGTGTAAGGAACGCAAAATCAAGGAACATAACACCGGTATGACGGAAACTAGGGCGGTAAGAGTGGAACAAGTCACCAGGCATAAGACCGAGCCTTCCACCCTTTACCAAGTATATAAGGTGCATTAATTAAACAAGAGATATTGTGATATCCCAAAATATCCATGTTCCGACCAGGAACAAACTTCATCTTCACCTGCAACTAGCAACGCTATAAGAGGGGCTAAACAAAAAGCGGTGACATAGCCAAACAATGGTTTGCTAGGACAGGATGGTTAGAGGTTTGACATGGAAATAGGGAGGCATGATAAACAAAGGCAGGTAGAGCTAACATAGCGATAGAGCGAGTACTAGCAAGCAAAGATAGAAGTGATATCGAAGGTATGGTCATCTTGCCTGCAAGGTTCTTAGAGTTGTCGAAGGCTTGATCCTCGTTAGCATACTCAACAGGTTCCTCGTGCACGTACTCGTCTCCCGGCTCTACCAAAAGCAAGAACACAAGCAGAGGAACCACAATAAATCACGGTGCAATGCACAAGCAACATGATGCAATACATGTCATGATATGCGAGAGGTGATATGCAATGCTTATGCGTGCTTCGGGAGGAAAAATGATGAACAAGGCATCAACTTGGCAAACCAAGTATGCCGCTGGAAAGATGAGATGATTTTGGTTGAAATCGATATAAGGATCACCGGAAACGGATGCACGGTTTGCAAATGGCAAGCAAGACAAGAATGGCACAAAGCTGCGATTAACAGCACGATGCTACTTAGCATGCAACAAGAAACTATGCTACAACACCCCAACAATAAAACAAAGCATATGGCAGTGATCTACAGGAGATGCTTAACAAAAGAGGAACACTGAGCTACGGCTAAATCACATCATAACAGGTTCAAACAAGCATGGTGAAAGTGCAAAAAATAGCAGGTTGGACATGGCATAAACAGCATCACGAAGCAATGTTCAGAGCAAGTTATCAATATGCTACATGAACTTATAATAGCAAAACAAGACATGGCATGAATCTACTCAAAGCATAGATAAAAAGTCCCTTACTGACCATAAGCCAAAAAGGATCAGAAAATATGATGGCACCCATGTAAACATAGCAAGTTTCGTTAACAGATTCAGCAAACAAAGTATGACATTGACAGAATTACGAAGGCACCTTCGTGAGCTCGATGCACTCACTACAGAGCATTTCCTGATAAACTAAGCATACATCCATCAAGAAGACATGACATAGAAGCTATACATGGCAAGAACAACATCATAGCATACACGGATCAACTACAACAACCTTGGCAAAATTGAATAACATGTAAACAATCTGTTAGGAAACATTTTGAAGCAAAAGTAGAGCATGAAATTGACATGCTAGACTACTCCATAAATGCAACCAGGGCCATGGATGGATAGAGCATAACCATATGTTCAAAACACCCTTACTGAAGTATCTCAAAATATGCATGGATCTCTCTGTAGCAACATGTTTACATGGCATCAAAATAACAGCAGAACAGGGACTAAAATCAGCAATATCACGAAGCCTAGTTTGCATGATTGTGCTAGTCACCACATTGATCACAAAAATACATGGCAAGTACCTCTGCAAATAAGACATGGCATAGTTCAACTCACATGTAGGGCTCAAGTTCATAAGATGCACACATCAATCATGGCAAAAATGACAAAAGTGCATGTTCTGATAGGAATCTGAAACTAACATTATGAAGCACTCTTCCAACAGAATTTCGGGCGTCAAGATGAGCTCAAATGAAAATGATACAATGAGATGAAATTATGTACTCTTCGAGGCGAACAATTCGGTATGCTACACGCCCAAAATGGAGCCTCGGATGCAAAGTTGTGGGGCAATGAACATGCAACAAAAATTAATGATAGAAAGACTTAGAGGAATTTCGGGGGAGGAAGAAAGTCAACCGAGGCAGATCTGGATCGCACGGACGTCGAGGCACGCCGGAGCCACTCGCCGGAGCAGGGCCAGAGTTGGAGAGGAAGGAGAAGTCGGGGCGGCGGCCGGATCCGGGGCTGGATGGCGGCGGAGGCCGGCGACGGCGGCGCGGCAGGGCGCGCGGCGGTGGCCGACCGAGGCGGCAGCGGACGGCGCGGCCGGGCGGCGCGGCGCGCGGCGGCGGGGCGGAGGAGCGGGCCGCGGGCGGAGGAGCACGGTCGGGGGAGCGGGCGGCGGCGGCGGGCCGGCGGCCGGACGAGGCGGCGGGCGCGGCCCGGGCGCGTGGGCCGGGAGGGCCCCACCTGGGCCCGACGGGCCTGCGTGGGAGGCGGCGGCGATGTGGGCGCGGGCTGCCCACGTGGCAGCCCCTGGTTGGTTGGGTGCGGCGGCGCGGATGTTGTCCGGCGCCGACGGACGGTGTCTGGCGCGCGGAGAGGAGCGGGGCTAGGGTTAGGGTAGGAAATGATCCGGGATTTCGGGGGAGGGGGTGTTTTTATAGGTAGAAGGAGTTAGGAGTGTCCAAATGAGGTGCGGTTTTCACCCACACGATAGTGATCCGACGACGGAGAGCATGGAAGTGACTTAGATGGGTTATTGGGCTGTTTTGGAGGGTGTTGGGCTGCAACTCAAAAGAGGCCTTTGCGGTTATGCGGTTAACCGTTGGAGTACCAAACGAGCTCCAAATGACCCGAAACTTGACAGGCGGTCTACCGGTGCTATACCAGGGCCACTTGGCAAGGCTCGGTCCATTCCGAGAATGTTTAACACCCACACACGAAAAGAGACAAGAGGGGTGCGCCGGTGCATGTGGGAGTGTCGGATTGCGAAACGGACAACGGGGAAAATGCTCGGATGCATGAGACGAACACGTATGCAAAATGAAATGCACATGATGACATGATATGATATGCATGACATGAATAACATGCAAAACAAAAGACAAAACCCAACCACGAAGGGAATGACATATCACATAGCCGAAAATGGCAAGAGTTGGAGATACAAAGATGGAAAATTACACCCGGGGTGTTACAGCAACCCAGACATCTTGAGTATGTGCTCACTGACAGAACTATTTCCCTCCATCTTACAACTGAAGAACTTGTCGGAGACTTCATATCTCTCGACCCGGGCATGAGCTTGGAAAACCATTTTCAGCTCTTCGAACATCTCATATGCTCCGTGTTGCTCAAAACGCTTCTAGAGCCCCGGTTCTAAGCTGTAAAGCATGCCGCACTGAATGAGGTAGTAATCATCAGCACAAGACTGCCAAGCGTTCATAACGTCTTGGTTCTCTGGGATTGGTGCTTCACCTAGCGGCGCTTCTAGGACATAATCTTTCTTGGCAGCTATGAGGATGATCCTTAGGTTCCGGACCCAGTCCGTATAGTTGCTGCCATCATCTTTCAGTTTGGTTTTCTCTAGGAACGCGTTGAAGTTGAGGGTAACGCGGGACATTTGATCTACAAGACATAATGTAAAGATTTTAGACTAAGTTCATGATAATTAAGTTCATCTAATCAAATTATTTAATGAACTCCCACTCAGATTAGACATCCCTCTAGTCATCTAAGTGAAACATGATCCGAGTCAACTAGGCCGTGTCCGATCATCACGTGAGACATACTAGTTGACATCGGTGAACATCTCCATGTTGATCGTATCTTCTATATGACTCATGCTCGACATTTCGGTCCTCCGTGTTCCGAGGCCATGTCTGTACATGCTAGGCTCGTCAAGTCAACCTAAGTGTATTGCGTGTGTAAATCTGTCTTACACCCATTGTATTCGAACGTTAGGATCTATCACACCCGATCATCACGTGGTGCTTCAAAACAACGAACCTTCGAACGGTGCACAGTTAGGGGGAACACTTTCTTGAAATTATTATGAGGGATCATCTTATTTAAGCTACCGTCGTTCTAAGAAAATAAGATGAAAAACATGATAAACATCACATGCAATCATATAGTGACATAATATGGCCAATATCATATAGCTCCTTTGATCTCCATCTTCGGGGCTCCATGATCATCTTCGTCACCGGCATGACACCATGATCTCCATCATCATGATCTCCATCATCGTGGCTCCATGAAGTTGCTCGCCAACTATTACTTCTACTACTATGGCTAACGCGTTTAGCAATAAAGTAAGATAATTTACATGGCGTTTCTCAATGACACGCAGGTCATACAAAAAATAAAGAAAACTCCTATGGCTCCTGCCGGTTGTCATACTCATCGACATGCAAGTCGTGATTCCAATTACAAGAACATGATCTCATACATCACATATATATCATTCATCACAACTTTTGGCCATATCACATCACAAAACACATGCTGCAAAAACAAGTTAGACGTCCTCTAATTGTTGTTGCATGTTTTTACGTGGCTGCAATAGGATTCTAGCAAGAACGTTTTCTTACCTACGTGAAAGCCACAATGTGATATGCCAACTTCTATTTACCCTTCATAAGGACCCTTTTCGTCGAATCTGCTCCAACTAAAGTGGGAGAGACAGACACCCGCTAGCCACCTTATGCAACTAGTGCATGTCAGTCGGTGGAACCTGTCTCACGTAAGCGTACGTGTAAGGTTGGTCCGGGCCGCTTCATCCCACGATGCCGCCAAAGCAAAATAAGACTAGTAGTGGCAAGAAAGTTGACAACATCTACGCCCACAACAAATTGTGTTCTACTCGTGCAAAGAGAACTACGCATAGACCTAGCTCATGATGCCACTGTTGGGGAACATTGCAGAAAATAAAAAAATTTCTACGCTTTCACCTAGATCAATCTATGAGTTCATCTAGCAATGAGTGAAAGGAGTGCATCTACATACCCTTGTAGATCGCGAGCGGAAGCGTTCAAGAGAACGGGGTTGAGGGAGTCGTACTCGTCATGATCCAAATCACCGATGATCCTAGTGCTGAACGAACAGCGCCTCCGCGTTCAACACACGTACGGTTGAGGAAGACGTCCCCTCCTTCTTGATCCAGCAAGGGGGAAGGAGAGGTTGACGGAGATCCAGCAGCACGACGGCGTGGTGGTGGATGCAACAGTGATCTCGGCAGGGCTTCGCCGAGCTTCTACAAGAGGGAGAGGTGTAGCAATGGGAGAGGGAGGCGCCAAGAGCATGGGTGCAGCTTCCCTCCCTCCCCCTCTTTATATAGGCCCCCTAGGGGGGGCGCCGGCCCTAGGAGATGGGATCTCCAAGGGGGGGCGGCCAGGGGGGAAACTTGCCCCCCAAGCCAGGTGGAGGCGCCCCCACCCCTAGGGTTTCCAACCCTAGGCGCAGGGGGGCCCAAGGGGGGCGCACCAGCCCACCAGGGGCTGGTTACCCTCCCACTTCAGTCCATGGGGTCCTCCGGGATAGGTGGCCCCACCCGGTGGACCCCCGGGACCCTTCCGGTGGTCCCGGTACAATATCAGTGACCCCCGAAACTTTCCCGATGGCCGAAACCTGACTTCCTATATATAATTCTTCACCTCCGGACCATTCCGGAACTCCTAGTGACGTCCGGGATCTCATCCGGGACTCCGAACAACTTTCGGGTTACTGCATACTAATATCTCTTCAACCCTAGCGTCATCGAACCTTAAGTGTGTAGACCCTACGGGTTCGAGAGACATGCAGACATGACCGAGACGCCTCTCCGGTCAATAACCAACAGCGGGATCTGGATACCCATGTTGGCTCCCACATGCTCCTCGATGATCTCATCGGATGAACCACGATGTCGAGGATTCAATCAACCCCGTATACAATTCCCTTTGTCAATCGGTACGTTACTTGCCCGAGACTCGATCATCGGTATCCCAATACCTCGTTTAATCTCGTTACCGACAAGTCACTTTACTCGTACCGTAATGGATGATCCCGTGACCAGACACTTGGTCACATTGAGCTCATTATAATGATGCATTACCGAGTGGGCCCAGAGATACCTCTCCATCATACGGAGTGACAAATCCCAGTCTCGATTCATGCCAACCCAACAGACACTTTCGGAGATACCCGTAGTGCACCTTTATAGTCACCCAATTACGTTGTGACGTTTGGCACACCCAAAGCACTCCTACGGTATCCGGGAGTTGCACAATCTCATGGTCTATGGAAATGATACTTGACATTTGGAAAATCTCTAGCTAAACGAACTACACGATCTTTGAGCTATGCTTAGGATTGGGTCTTGTCCATCACATCATTCTCCTAATGATGTGATCCCGTTATCAACGACATCCAATGCCCATAGTCAGGAAACCATGACTATCTGTTGATCAACGAGCTAGTCAACTAGAGGCTTACTAGGGACATGTTGTGGTCTATGTATTCACACATGTATTACGATTTCCGGATAACACAGTTATAGCATGAATAATAGACAATTATCATGAACAAAGAAATATAATAATAACCATTTTATTATTGCCTCTAGGGCATATTTACAACACATACTACCATGACGAATGGTGATGGAGTATGCAGATGCAAAGAAAGATAACACCTTCTCAGGTTTCACCTTAGCGAGGCCAAGGGATCAAAATCTGGATGATCGAGCGAGAGACATTTAGCACTTCGCTTCTAATGTTCTCCTTGATGTGCTAGCGTATCCCATTCATTGAAGTGGTTTGGTAACTAGACCATCAACTAAAAGGTCGGACTTCGGGAGCACAAGAATCCATAAGGAACAATTAGGGAGTATATCCTACGAAGTCCTTATGGGGAGGTGGCCAACTTCTTCAATCAAGATACTACAATAATAGGTCTTCCGGTTGGGTGTGTCAGCCACAACATCCACTTTACTGGTTACGGTGAGACCATTATTATAGTTCTTGGGAAATGTTCCAACCATCATATCTGCCTGAGATTCAGATCAGGTTGGTGTCAAGGTAATCCAGACTCATCGAGTCTAGAAAGAAAAATGAAAGTTTGCAACACAAATCGACGAGATGACGTTGCGAGATTCTCGGGGAATGAACTATGATAGCAAGCTCCAAAACATGAGCTGGTTCTGCTACACACAGGTGGACACACTATCACAGACAAGCATGACCACGTAGTAGTCTTATGAGGAAACACTACCGAGTTCAGGTGGGAAGCCATCATTTAAGATATTGAAGTCTACTGCATGTCCGTTTGGGCCCTTCAGGATTAGCACTTAAACTTCTTATCCTTGAACAAGTCAATCAGTGGCTTAGTGTGCTACAGAGTTCATATGGAACGAAGATGATCAGTCTAATAGACCACAGAATACTTTGCGCATGCATGACTGGCTTGGGACTCTAGAGGAGGTAAAACAAGCCTTCTTAAATTCATGGCGGCAACTTGCATCAAGTGCACATGAATTAGAGGGACTCACTTCTTTCGTTCAATCATATACTTCACGAACGGGTCATGAAGACAATGCTTATGAAAGTTTCCAATACTAGCTGGATGTTCAACACGGATCATGGAGAAGATAAGAATGTTGCTGATGGGCTCAACAACAATTCATCCAGGCTTCCATATAACTGGATTTCCACAATTATGTGAACAAGTGATAGCATTGATCAGACCAAAGGACATAATGGTGCATGCTTGAGGGATCAACCATGAGTAAGACAACATTATGAACATCATTGGTACTGATTTGATTTGACGATAGCCCATACTCAAATCAAGAATTAGATAAGATGATAGGTCCAACAACTGATCACAGGGACCAATCGATGAAGATATCATCTTTCTTCAACATACATACAAGATATCCCTTAACATGAACTAAGTCGGACAAGCTTTTATCTTCCAGCTCTCCAAGTTGATGTATAGCTTAACCAACTAGCTCAGGGGTATCCAACATGGATTCTTGGAGAAAGGGTGGTTTATAGGAATAAACCAACTTGATCACGAACTCAACATAGCGGTCAGGTGACGACCTGGTGATACTTCCGAGAAGATATTCAGAAAATCATGAACCACCGATATGTTACTAAGATCGAGAGCACTTGCTTTTCAGGGCAATACGATATGATCAAATGAGCGAGGGGTTGACAAAATCCTAACTCACCGACCGAAGAGTGCACCGAAAATAAGGACTAGGTAGCACAATCAACCTTAGTATGGTGGTTCAGTAACCAACACGCTAAGGATGAGGTTATTTTGTCCATTTAACTACCAAGCATCAAGGTTGCTAGGAGTATTGATTTCACACATCAGAGCTCAATTGTCGGTGTTCCGGTTACAATAACACGGGGACCGAGGAATGAAAAACGATGGCGGGAAGTATCACTACGTCAAGAATTCATAAGAGAAAGTGCAATTCTCATGACATTCCTGACATAAAGTGGGTAATTCTTCAGGGTAGAATAGACCAAAAGCTTGATTGCATTTGATCTGCGGAATACAACTGCTTTGACCCAATCCTGGATATGGATGAGGTACTGGAGTTTGTTTCTCCTAGTCATCACATGATAGGATGGCTTGACGGACCACAAGAATAATAGGCATCGATGAACTTATGCACGCATACTCTTGACTATTAATTGATAGATGGGGGTCAGAATACAACTAAAGAGGGACAACTCAAGGAACATATAACTTTCTGAGTTGTGGATGCATAGATTAGCATGTCGAACAAGTTCAACACATTTCTTTCGGATAACCCATGCAGAGAGGGTTGAACTAGCAGAGTCACAATATATAATGGAGAACTCATCGAGGCCACTCCTGTTGTGATCTTTTGATTCAACAAACTTCTGCCATAAGTGGTTCATAGTATTTGGAAGAAGGAAATACCACGGACCTCGAGGACTAATGCAAAGGTTACTAATAACCTAAAGGAACGAGCAAACACTATCAACATGAAGCAAGTAGGGTGAATCTCGGGTTTCAAAACCCAGGAATAGAATACCTACTACTAAATGGCATCACGAGATGCTTTTGAGAATTATGGCCAGAATGATCACACTTGAAACACAAAACATGGCCAAATTACTAGGCGATCCTCTAAGACACCTAGGGTCATAATAGTAGCTCCAACATATATGTCAAGGTAGCAGAGTACCTCAACTCACCTATTAGCGTGGTTAATCTGGCCCAAAGAAACATCGGGAACGAAAAGGGGGATTTGCAAATGCATCAGACTATTTAGAAACCTGGGATGACTCGGACATCATAACGGCTGTAAATACTCAAAAGATTTGAGACGTCCTGCAAAAATGGTGGCATAACCACTCAGAAGCACAATAACAAGGTTCCGAGACCAACTATGAACACATAGAAGTATTAGAAACTGAACCGGGGCTTAAATCCAACAATCTTACAAGTCTACAGATTAGTAACACGTGATCCTAATAGAAAAAAGAGATAGCCTACTTCCTTAACCCCGTTGGAAAGATAGGATGACTCAGATCAGAAGGCAATAAGGTATAAGGAGTAAAAAGAGCCTTACATTCCCAACCACAATCAATTCCCTTATATAACTAAAGAATTTCTAGACTCAACTTCGACCAGTTTGGCTTGGTAATCCTATAGGCAGTCAGGCTCTGATACCAAAGCTGTCAGGACCCCGACTCATAGGCACACTGATCTAGCATATAACACCTCATATCACTTTGCAGCCTCACGCACGGTATTCCCATAGGTGTCGCCTTACCAGGCCCGAGACCGTTTGCTCCTTTTGGCACACATATATGATAGTGTTGCTAGCATCCATATGACAAGGAGCCCGGGCTGACGTGGCTAGTCATGAACCCAAAGTGGCACTCACTTATAGGGACAGGCATACATGACCCAACAGCGAACGTGTCGGTCAACAGCGAGTGAATCCGGGCTGTAGCAGTTGGGCTAGCAGGACTCTAGAGAATCTGGGCTATAGCAGGCTAACAGGACTCCGGTAGGCACCGCATGACATTTCCCCGAAGGGACAGACACATGAATGAAGAAGGACACATGCCGGCCAGCCTAAGTGTTCCGGAGCAGTAGCAAGCTACCATGGCTCAGTGGAAGCACTAGGAGACATTTCCCGGTAAGAGAGGCTACCAAGGATAAACAACTAGGTTGTCAGATCCCACACATACCAAGCATTTCAATAACATACACACAATATGCTCGATATGTGCAAATACAACATGGCATCACAACATGACTCTATGACTCGAGTATTTTATTCTATAGGCTCCGGGGAGCGAGATATTACAATCATGGGTCGCATGACCCAACATTCAGAGCATACAAGTCAAAGCACATGTGGAAGCTTAACATGTCTGAGTACAGACATCTGCAAATGAAAAAGGCTGGGAAGTCTGACTATCTACCAGATCCTGCCGAGGGCACAAGATCGTAGCTGAGGTAACAAGCTAATCGTCGAAGTCCACGTGGAACTACTAGTGAGACTGAAGTCTCTCTGCAAAAACATAAAATAGGCGAGCGTGAGTACAAATGTACCCAGCAAGACATACATCAGAACTAACTACATATGCATCATTGTCAACAAGGAGATGGTGGGGTTTAATTGCAGGAATCTTGCTTTGACTCAGTGGCTAACCTTAACTACGACTGCAAGTAACTCTTTTGAGGTGGCGCACACGAGTCCACACATTCACCATTTCAATACACCACTATGGATCCGCTCCTGTCGCCCTACGAGAACGCCATGCATAACACTCACGCTTATCTTGAGTATTTTAGAGTATCCACTTTCACTTGTCTATGAACTGTACAGGCAACCCAGAAGTCCTTTACCGCGGACACGGCTATTCGAATAGATGATGTTAACCCTGCAGGGGTGTACTTCTTCATACATGTTTCCACCACTTAGCGTCTGCACACGACATGTGCTCGGCAGACTTCAAGCGAAAGCCGACGTGGGTGTAGACCACGACCTACCTAAACACTCAAGTCTCTAGTCCAGGTTTATCGCCTATTCAGGTTCCACATACGGCCCCGAACGATGTGTACAGGGTTCCGCGACACCAAACAGGCACCCGGTATACCCGGCCACGTGCCTACCGCATCACTGCCCACCCCTCGGATCAGCACTGTGCACGGCCTCCAGCATACTACAAACACCAGAAACTACTTGCAACTCCTGGACAGAGGACTAGGGTGGTTAAGAAGTCGAGCGGGGTCATATTTCAGGGCCCAATGCATGGTAGTAGCTGTTTCATGGATCACAAACACAGAACTCAGTTCCTAAGGACGTCTTCAATGAGACAACCCACCATGTACTCCTACATGGCCTCTCACCGCTACCTTTACCAAATCGTGTTCACACACTTAGCTCACACACAGTAGGACATGTTTACACACCTCCGATTCATTCCCGATGAATCAGACCTGACTCAACTCTAAGCAGTAGCAGGCATGACAAACAAGCATGATTGAGTAGGCACATCAGGGCTCAAACAACCCTACTCATGCTAGTGGGTTTCATCTATTTACTGTGGGAATGACAGGTCATGCAGAGGAAAGGGGTTCAACTATCGCAACAAGTAACATATGAATCGTTGTTGTCCTAATGCAATAAAAGAGAGTAGGAGCAAGAGAATGGGATTGTATCGGAATGAACAAGGGGGTTTTGCTTGCCTGGCACTTCTGAAGATAGTATAGTTCTTCATCGGTGTCATTGAACTCATGGTCGGAACCACGTCTACTGAGAGGGGACAAGCACCGACAAACAAAGAAGAAACACAATCAATGCAATGCACGATATGATGCATGATCATGACATGGTAATATGCTGTGGTTTGAGCTAATGCAACTAGCAGCATGTTAAATGAAGTTGGTTTGAACCCTAGGTTCAAATTCAAACTCCATATGTGAAGGTTTAAATGTCATTATAATATTTGTCCTAAACAGTAGCCATAAGTTGTTCTATCATGCATGAAAATGGTACAGATGGATAGATTGGATTTTTCTGATCATTTTTCATATATAATTTATCTCATTTGGAGTTACGGTTGAATTTATATGAATTTTAGAAGTTTTGGGCATTTTTTGGAATTTCTGAATTATTTTAAATCCAGAAATCAAATACTACGTGAGCATTGCGTCAGGGTGACGTCAGCAGGTCAACTGACTCGGTCCAGGTCAAACCTGACCAGTGGACCTACTCTGTGCTGCCTAGGGTCACAGACAGGTGGGGTCGGGTCAACGGACACGTTAGCAAGTCAACCCTGACGCGTGGGTCCTGCTGGATTATAAACTAATCTAAACAGAAAATAAACCCGGAGTTAATTAGGGACAGGACCTAGCTGTCGGTGTCACTGGAGGGGTTAGTTAGTGGGTCATTAGCCACTAATGATGCCCATGTCGGCGGCTAAGCGCCGGTGGCACACAGACGCGGTGGCGCTCCTCGTCCGGCCATCTCCGGCGATGAGAGCTCGCGTGGCTGGGCTCTACGGATGCAGTGCGTCGAGGCACGTCGTTTGGTAGCAGTGGGAGGTGCTGGGGTGGTCGAAAACTACAACGGCGGGGAGCGAGGCGGCGGTCGGAGCTCGGCTCCATTCGAGCGTGGCTCTAGAGCTACCAGTCGAGCGCGTAGAGGGCTAGGTGGTCTCCTGGAGGCACTCGGAGCATGATGTGGTGCAAGGGCGTGGGTGGTTTGAGCTCAGGCCACGGCGGCGAGAAATCCGGGCGGCGGTGAGCTTCAGTTGCGGTGGGTACGCAAGCTGGAGGACGAGAACGGAGGGGGAGAGCAAGGGGGAGGCAACAGGAGCTCACAGCGAAGCCGACAGAGGTCTCAGCGGGCTCGGGGACGCTCGGGAGACGGTGGATCGATGGCGGTGATCTCCTGTGGCCGAGGAAGAAGATGAGGTCGAGGACGACGTTGCAGAGCTCCCGCGGTCGAATGGGTTGGTTTAGACGATGCAGGAGTCGACGACGGTTCTTCTGGGCGCATTGACAAGGCGAGGGGTGGACGGTGGCCGTGGCTACGGTGAGCGGCAGCGATGGTGGCGTGTCGGTGGTGCTGTGGGAGAGAGCAGAGGGGAAGGAGGGATCCAGGGAGAGTGAGAGAGGGTCGAGGGGGCTGCGTGGCACTCGTAGGTGTGTTGGGGCAGCGGCGGGAAGAAGGAGGTGGCGGAGCACGTGGTCGCGCGCGCGAGGCACACCCCCGGCGTCGTTCTGTCCAGAGGAAGGGGATGGCTGGCAGCGGCCAGTGGGCTGGGCTGCAGAGTTGGGCCGCCAGGTAAGATTTTCTCCTCTCTCTAGTTTTCTCTATTTCGTTTTCTTTTCTATTTCTTCTGTTTGTTTTAATTTAGTTCTGAGACCAAATCATTTTTGTAGCTTCTGAAAATAATTATGGGGTTATATATGAAATATCCAAAACCACATAAAATGTTCCAGAATTATTGGACGTATACTTAATATATAACAAATATAAATCCAATGCAAATAATTATTAGATTAAATAAAATGCTCAAATAAATATTTCTAAGCTTCCAAAAATATTGGTTTAAATTTTTAACCCTTGCCAATATTTTCAGAGGAAAACAGGAACATTTTCTTGGACTTGTTTGAAGCAATTTTTATCTTAATCATTTTCAAGATGATTTCTGAGGCTTTCAGCTATCCCCATTTCAAATTAAACTGAAATTTAAACATGATGAAACACGAGATGCTAGCACTAGGCATTACCAGAACTAGGGATGTGACCATGGCATGGTGACGGTGATGGTGAAGTGATCCCCGCAGGGCTTCGCCTAAGCACTGCGACAATATGACCGTGGTGTAAACTATGGAGGGGGTGCCGCACAAGACTAAGAAATGATGTTGTGTGTTCTAGGTGCCACCCTCCCCACATATATATAGGTGGGAGGGGAGGAGAGGCAGCCAGGGGGGCGCCCCAAGTAGGATCTGAATCCTACTTGGGGTTTCCCCAAGTGGCACCCCCTTTCCTTTTTTCACCGGAGAAGAAAGGGAAGGGGGAAGAAAGAAAGGAAGGGGGGCCGAACCCCCCCTTTTCCTTCTCCAATTTGGCCTCCTGCCTAAGGGGGGCGCGCCACCCATTGTGGGCTGGTGTGCTCCCCTCTTATGGCCCATATCTTCCCCCCGGGGGTTCCGGTAATCCCCTGTACTCTGATAATTACCAGATACACTCCGAAACACTTCCGGTGTCCGAATACTATCGTCCTATGTATCAATCTTTACCTCTCGGCCATTTCGAGACTCCTCGTCATGTCCTTGATCTCATCCGGAACTTCAAACAACATTTGGTCACCAAATCACATAACCCATATAATACAATATCATCATCGAACGTTAAGCGTGCGGACCCTACGGGTTCGAGAACTATGTAGATATGACCGTGACACCTCCGTGGTCGATAACCAATAGTGGAACCTGGATGGCTGGATGCTCTATTGGCTCCTACATATTCTATGAAGATCTTTATCGGTCGAACTGTTATGACAACATACGTTATTCCCTTTGTCTATCGGTATGTTACATGCCCGAGATTTTATCGTCGGTATCTACATACCTAGTCACTCTTATTACCGGCAAGTCTCTTTACTCGTCCTATAATCCATCATCCTGTAACTAACTCATTAGTTACTTTGCTTGCAAGGATTCTTATGATTTGTATTACCGAGAGTGCCCAGAGATACCTCTCCGATAGTCGGAGTGACAAATCCTAATCTCGATCTATGCCAACTCAAGAAACACCTTCGGAGATACCTGTAGAGCATATTTATAATCACCTAGTTACGTTGTGACATTTGATAGCACACAAGGCATTCCTCCGGTATCTGGGAGTTGCATAATATCATAGTCAAAGGAATATGTATTTGACATGAAGAAAGCAATAGTACTAAAACTGAACGATCAATATGCTAAGCTAATGGGTGGGTCTTGTCCATCACATCATCTCCCAATGATGTGATCCCGTTATCAAATGACAACTCATGTCCATCGTTAGGGTTAACCATCTTTGATCAATGAGCTAGTCAAGTAGAGGCTCACTAGGGACACATTGTTTGTCTATGTATTCACACATGTATTTAGATTTCCGATCTATACAATTCTAGCATTAATAATAAACATTTATCATGAATAAGGAAATATAATATAACAACTTTATTATTGCCTCTAGGACATATTTCCTTCAGGCGCCCCCTTTGGCTGCTCCTCCCTCCCTCCCACCTATACATACATACATACATATATAGGGTCAGTCTATTATGATAACACCCCTTAAGACCTTATTCTGCTAACACCGAGCTTATTCTGCTAATAGTTTCGTGCGACCGGCAGCTACAAACTAACCCCGCAAAAGAAACGGACCAAACTGCACGGGCCAACAAATAAACTACCCGCTCAGTCTGCCCACGACCTCCATCAACTCCCTGCTCCCCTCCCAGCCAGCCACATCCTGCGCCGCACCCCACTTCCCTCCCCGCGCCGCCCCACTTCCCTCCCCACCTTCTCCGGAGCCGCGCGCCCCTATCCTCCCCACCTTCTCCGGCGGCGCAGCCCACCACCACCTCCGGCAGCATCCCGCGGGAACCACCTTCTACACCGGCCGCCGCACTCCTCTTTCTCCAGCGCGATCCAGCGGTCATGGCGGGATCCGGCCGCCCTCGGCCCCCGGCGCAGCCTCAGCCGTCGGATCTGGCCGCCATGGCCATTGGTGCGGCCAGAAAGATGGATCTGGTCGCTGCCAACCCTCAACGCGGAACCCCCTCGCTCGTGCAGCCTAGCTCCGGATCCGGCGAGATCCACATGGGGGCGATGGGTGGGGGTGCTAGGAGGTGTGTCTCTACGGGGCTGCAGCCTTCTTCTCCACCGATGGCCAGCACCAGCGCCAAGCTCCACCCTCTCCCTCATCTCCCCCAGCGGCGGCGCCCCTTGCCCACAGCCGGAGCGTCCAAGCGGCGGCGCCCGCAGCCGCTCCTCATGGTGGGAGCTCCCCCTTCCTCCACTCTGGCTTGGCCGCCGACCTCCTGATGGTCGCTTCGGTCGGATCTGTCACGACCCTGCCTTGCCTCACAACCCTACATCACTCCTGTTCCCTCCTCCCTCGATGAACTGCATCACCATCGACGTTGTTGATGTGCAGTTTTCTTCTGCAGATCAAATCATGCACCGCCACTTCAGACCCCCCCCGCTCAACCACGAGTTCAGGGCCATGGCTGCGTCCTGAGCGGCAGGGGTCACCGTGGAGCACGTGTTGCAGTTCGACGAAGAGAAGGACCGCAGGCTCCCCTACTGTGCGTAAGATCCATCAGTCACCGTCCACCTTCGTCGCCACACAGGTGCCACTACCTGTTGACTCGATCGAGAATACCTCTAGCCAACTTCTTTCCTCCTCATTGCAGTGCACCTCGCCGTGCGGTGCAGTTCCTTGCTCATCTTGCCCTCCTTGCAGTTCCTAAACAATGCCCCAACCTTTTTTTGTGTGTGCCGTTCGCTGGCTCCCCTTGTTCGATTTTCCAGGCGCCGGCAGAAGCCAGGAGAGCATTGGCAAGTCGCTTGCAGTTAACTGGCGCGACTTGGTACATGGTGTGGCACAGTTGAGTTCCCGGTGCTTGTATGTCCAGCCATGAATTTTGTTTTTCATTTTTGATTGCTTGTGGACTGCAACCACAGCAGGCAATACCGCAGATGGGAGGAAACCAGCAGTGCAGTCTCCCAGTTTGGCTGGTCGCTGCTTTGGTGTTGACTAGCAAATGTTTAGTACATCCCGCCCACAAAGGATCACTAGATAGTTGGGCTCACGGGTGGGCAGTTGGAGGCATGGTGTTTGGCCACGGGGGCTGCTAATGGTGGTCATGGGTAGTCAACGACGAAGGCTCTATCCAAAAAGACCAGATTGTAATATTGTTTTTTGTTTGAGATTAATTTTTGCAATTTGTCCTGGTACAAAGAAGTTCATTTCAGTTTTTTCTTTTCACCACACACGCATGTGAGGAAAAAAAGCAATATAGTTCGTTAAGTGGGCCTTAGAGGTTCACCCCATGAAAAAAATGCGGCTCGATCTGTCCTAATACAGAGATTTTTTTGAGAGGTTCGCTCCTGTGTCCTATGCAGTTCTTTTTGTTTGGAACAAAATAAACAAGTGGAAAAATGCAGCTCTAGAAAAACAAATAACATTGCAAGAAGTCTAGTTCCTTTAATTTTTGCCTTGTGGTTCATTTTCTCCGACTGAAAAATGCAGTTCTCTAATATCGATCATGTAGTCCTCATGCAATTTTAAAAGGTTAGAAAAAAGGAAAAAAAATCACGTGGTTCACTTACACTCGTGTTGTGCTTCACTTTTTCCTTGATGTTGCAGCGCGTTTGGTCCTCGGGTGTGGTTTACTTTTAAGAGTGATGTTGTTCACTTGCGCTCAACATGAAAGTGCGTCTTTTTATAAACGAAACAACAAGATAGCAATGAGGTTCACTTTGTCATATGTCGCGGTTCATTTTCCCTCGTCTCCGCGGTCCACTCTCGTTCATAAAAATTGTTGAAAAAAAGACAAAAAAAACTCACAAAAAACTCGGGTGAGAAAGTTTACGTCTGACAAAAGAATCCATTAAGTTCACTTGACTGTCTCATGCAGTGCGGTTTTCAGTCTAAAAGCTGTGCGGTTTTTTCCTCGTCTTCAAAAATTTACGTCCCACAAAAAAGAAACTATGCAGTTCTCTTACCGGTCTGATGCAGTGCAGTTTTCAGTCGGATGAAGTACGCACAACGATTTGGGTGTCGTGAAAAACAGTGTCCACATTTCGGTAAATTCAAAATTCCTCTTAAACAGTAAGGAATTAGAGAGATTGTTCTACATGAAAAAGTTGCGCCTCATCGATATCTTTCCAACGGCATATCGTTTAAATCATTCCGACCAGTGGTCTGTAAAAATTTCGCGAAAAATGGCCGCTAGCACTCATCGTCCGCCACACGATTTTCAAAATTAACTTAAAACCGTAAGGAATCTCAAAAAAACTTCAACATATGAAAGTTGCTCCTCGTCCATAGCTTTTCAACGGTATATTAGACACCTCATTTTGACAAACGGTTAAAAAACTAAAGCGAAAACAGTATCAAAAATTTGAATTTTTTTGAAAAACAAAATTCCGTGATTTTGTAAATTTGAAACTGCTCTTAAACCGTAACGAATTAGAGAAAATAACAGATATGAAAAAGATGCGCATCGACGATATCTTTCCAACGGTGTATCATTTTCGTTGTTCCGACGAGCGGTTTAGAAGAAATCGCGAAAAAACGCTCGCTGCCACTCGTCATGGGCCGCACCTTTTTCAAAACTGCTCTTAAACCGTGTGGAATCTTGAAAAGTGTTCAACATGTTGAAGTTGCACCTAATCCATAGCTTTTCAACGGTATATTACATGCCTCATTCCGATAAACGATTAAAAAACTAGAGCGAAAACATGACCGAAAAAACAATGCGTGCAGTTTTTTCCGATGAGAAGTTCACTCGTGTGAGTACTGCAGCACAGTTGGTTCAAAGAATGACGTGCACTTGCATTGAGCGTGCAGTGCGGAAGTGTTATCAGAATAGTTATTCTGCTAATATTAGCAAAATAGACCGGCTATATATATATACACACACATAATATTCTGTTATAGGGCTGGACTTTCTGTTACCGGTAACAGAATATTATTCTGTTGCCATCCGTCCCTATATACGCACGCGCGAAGAATTCAGGCCACACACCACCCACCACATCCGGAGCCCCGATCCCATTTCTTCCATCGCGCCGCCACCCCCAACCCCGCCGTCGTGCGCCGTCGCCTCCAACCCCGCCGCCGTGCGCAGTCGCCCCCGCCCGACCGCCGTGCGCCGCCGCCCTCGCCCGGTCGCCACGCGCCGCCGTCCTCATCCCCACCACCGGGTGTCGCTGCCCCCAGCCGGACGCGACCCAACCACCGCCGCGCCCCTACTTCCATCCGCCGC
>NC_041383.1:106116706-106121153 GCF_002162155.2 Triticum dicoccoides
CTGGCCCTCTTCCCCAGCGCGCCACCAGGCCCTCCCCCACCGCCATCTTCCACGCGCCGCCATCGCTAGTGCCCTGCCCAACGTGCTGGGGGCCCTTCGCGTCCCATCTCCGGCGACGAGCCGCCCCCGCCGGACCCCGAGCGCGGCCGCCCCTCCGACTATGCCGAGTTCGTCAGTCCGTCAGTTCGCCGGTAGGAACCGCAGGTTAGGACCCCATCTTCCACCTCGCCTACTCTCTACTGGAAAGAGCAGCACAGGGAGGAGCCATGCACTTTTTTCTGTAGAATTTTGTATAATATAGTTCGTATTTGGTCTACTTGTGTAATTCCGTCAGTTCATGACAAGTATGTACTGATGCTAGAAATATAGGTCATTTGTGAATCATGCTTGTTTCAGTGGGGAACAGATCCGCGGCCAACGGACAAGTTGTAAGCACATAGCAGTTCAAAAAAGAATTTGATGTGCAATAATGTACATGATTCGCCCCCCTGCGGTTTGGATTGTGGTGATTGTTCAGTTCCACAACATGCTCACGTAGCAGGTTGTTATGCTTGTGAAAGTTCAACATTTTTTCAGATTCCTCTTTGGTGTGTGAGGACTAAAAGAATGCATTCTTTTTAGTTTTTTCCTGTATTTGTTTGCAGAGAAAAGGAGAAACCTAGACTAATGTTCAAGGTTATTGAGCTTCTGACTTTTGATTCTGAACATCTTCTGTTACTTGCTACATACAAGGGGGAAACTGATTCTGAACATCTTGCGAGGCTCCCTGTTGGATGTCAGCGCCGGAGGGTAACGGACACCATCGTCTCCCCGCGCCCATAGACTTCTCTTCTCTCCTGCAATGCAAGGTTGGTTTTCCTCTTAAACATTCACACAGAACGAATAGAGCTACTCCGTACACATTGTTCGTCGGTGTCAGAACATGTTATACTAAAGTAGCAAGTTCAGGAACTATGTTCCAAACTGAAGCTCAGACAAGGAGACAGAGATATATAGACAGAGTCTTTTGAGTATATGTAATCTACAACATATTATATTGAATACCACTGATAGTTCTTCTGTATCAAAAGTTACATTTTTTGTCTTTCAGTGATGAGTCATGTTGTACTGTTCTGTCTAGCTACATATGATGTTACTTGTTGGAGAAGTAGAATTACTTAATTGCATGGTAATCTTCTATACCAACGAATCATCTTAGTTAAACAATTCTTCCTTTGTTTTATAGCTGTGAGGGAGCATTACTTGCATCTGAATTGGCTGATTGCATTGTTAAACTCTGGGATATTGCGTCCAGCACAAAGGCCCTCAAGATGGATGACACGTAAGTTGGTTGGCTTGCTTGTAAAAGGCTCCTGTAGTCACTAAAAGTTTTATGTCTTATGCTGCAAACACTAAAGCGATATTTTGTAGTATCTGTACATACTGCTAACTACATTTCCATTAACTCATAGTCTTGTATCAGTCATGACATAACAATTTGGTTTATGTGGGTTTGAACTGTAGGGACGTGTGGAGCGAGCACTTTGGCAACGCAAAAATGAAAACAAAATGCAGGTGTTCGTCGCATGTGTCCGTTCAACGAGGGCTTCGGTGACAGTCCACTGCTGGTGGCCGCCTCACCATGGTTAAGTTTGGCGTAGTCGCATGTGTCGCTTGCTGTTGTGGCCGGTCTCCAGGTACATAGTGATGTTCCTATTCATGCATGTAGTGTTGCTCCGTTAAATCACTTGTTCATCTTGTTTGTTCCAACCACGCTGGATGCCTAGTACTAGTAGCTTGCACTAGCCTATACATGAGCATCTCAAGCCGTTGTTAATAGATGTTAGTAGTACTGATTGTTTTGATTGAGTTGGCGTCTCAGATTATACTGGAGCATGTGTTTTCATAGGGAGTTTAGGTTCCAGATTGCCAAAAGTTTGAAGATAGTGAGATGGATGGGAAACTACCAAACAGAGATGATATTGGACAAAGCAAAATCAGTAAAAGAAAGAAAATGCTAGAAGTTCAACTAGGGTAACTTGAAATGTTCATGAAAAATAAATATAGAAGTTCACAGAAGAGGGTCGGAAAAAGAATTGGGAAAAGACACGCACAAAAAAATACGAAATGGTTTACATTCTTTTTGGGAAGTTCAGAGTAGAGGTTTTTTTACATTTTTTTGCCTTTTGCCTTTTGTTTTAAATCTCTTATCCATCTCAAGAGAAGCATCTCTAGTTGGGATAGGTCAAAGGTCTCAACTAGAAAGTTCAACATGTAAAATTGCTACAGATTACATAACCTGATAATCTTTCATGTGTGTTCTTCATTTTAGATGGCGGAGCACCAGTAAGTTCTACTGGTGTACGACAATTTCAAGGACTTCGCTGCCAACAGCCAATGATAGTTAACCGGGGACACCAAAGCAACGTCTTAAGGAGGCTGAGTCAAAGTGCTATGACTAGCGCTTCAAGAACAAAGATTAACTCTGTAATTCTAATGGTCATAGTTCTTATGTTCCTAAAATATATGTTATGTGTTTTGGTTGATCCTAAACTATTGCGTATCAAACATGTATGCACATTTTGTGTTCGAACATGTTTTGGTCCATTGACCTTTTGAACTTGCAACCTTGCTGCCTTGAACTATGGTCGAAAAAAACTGAACTCATGCATGTACTTGGTAGTGTAGACTTGGTAGCAGCGATATTTTGGTCCGATTATATATCAACAATGCAATGACAAAAAGAACATCAGTTCAAATATATATATATGCATGAGGGTTAGGAGCCACAAAGGTGATATTTGTTATGTTCAAATTTTTTGGTTGCACGATTGAACAAGATATAAACACATAAGGAGATCAGTTCGAGCGCAATAAGAGAACCCGAGAACATCGTTTCCAAAAAAAATTGTTGAGTTAAAAAAACACAATCTGTTGTGGGAGTTATTTTTACATTCACTCTTCGGTGCTTCTCTTTATGTAATGTTTTATGTTTTCAAGTGCTCGATGAAAATTTATGTTCCTAGTAGTTCATGTATTATTGCCTGAGGAGTTCATGTGTTACTGGCAGTAAGTAAATCTATTAATCACTCAAGTGTGATGAAAAAAATCGGCAGTAAATTGATGAAAAAATATCATCGAGTTCAAAACACGTCGAGACACGCGACAGCCACCCCAGTTCGGGTGTAGTAAGTACCTCAGTACGAGTTAAAAACGATGGTCCGTTCGGAATAAAAGAAATGGCAGAAATTCAAATTGTAAAGTTCAAGCAAAAAAAGAAACCCCACGAAAATCCTGCTTAGTAAGTACCTCAGTACAAGTCGTAAAATGAGAGAAGTTCAGAACAACATTGTCAAAAAATGTCGAGTTAAAAAAAAGAAACAAAACAAACACATTTTCTTTTAGAATAAAATATAATTCAGTTCGATGATATAAACCATACAAGTACAGGGGCGACGATACAGTAAACCATCGAAAACTTATGAGAAAAATATTACCCCAAAAATAGAGCAAAGTCTAGTTAGTGAAAACACGCTTAGTACAAACCCATGCAATCATCAGTACAAATACCCTTTTTTGCAACCATTCAAAATTACTCTACAAAAAATAGCTCAGTACAAATATACACATATATCAGTACGACTACTCTGTTTTTCAGACGAGAAAACAGCAAGATCCGTCATGCCGTATTCTAAATTACTCTTAAATGGTTGCGAAGTAGAGAAAACGTTCAACATGACTAAGTTTCGCATTTTCGATAGCTATCCAACGGTATATTATTTCCCATATTTCGACAAACTTTTTAAAAAACTCATGTTCAAAATCAAATTTGACCATATTCGATTTCGTTTTTAAATCATAAGGAATTAGAAAAACATTGCTATACAAAAAAGTTGCGCATTTTCCATATCTTTCCAACGCCGTATCATTTGTGTCAATCCGACAAACCGTTTGCAAAAAATCGCGAAAATACGTTTCGCCCAGAATTTTACCGTTTTTCAAATTACTTTTAAATCATATAGAATTAGAAAAAAATAATAAATATATGAAAGATGCGGATTTTCACCAGCTTTCCAACGCCAGTTTATTTGCTTAATTCCGACAAACGGTTTGAAAATTGGGTCCAAAATACGGTTCACGTTTTCTGTTTTAAAAAAAACGGTTTTTTCAAAACTGCTCTTAAACCATAATGATGTTGCAAAAACGTTCAATATACTTGAAATATGGTTGTCAAGAGATTTCCAACGATATATTACACGTCCCGTTCCGACAAAAAATTACAAAAAGTTTTTGAACTAAAGAAGACGATCTGTTAAACACAACTGAAAGCATCAGTTCAACCGCTTCGAAATCATCAGTACAACCACCTGAAACCGTCAGTTCAAAAAGGGTAACAGAATAATATTCTGTTATGTGTAACAGAATAGCCCAGATGTATATATATATATATATATATATGTGTGTGTGT
>NC_041383.1:106121669-106160461 GCF_002162155.2 Triticum dicoccoides
GTGGGTGGAGGGGAGGGGGCGTCTAGCACTCAACAGACAATTGCCTAGCTGTGTGTGGCACCCCTTCCATAGTTTACACCCCCGGTCATATTTTTGTAGTGCTTAGGTGAAGCTCTACGGAGATAGCTACAGCATCACCGTCACCACACCGTCGTGCTGCCGGAACTCATCCACTACCTCACCGTCTTGCTGGATCAAGAAGGTGGAGGATGTCACCGAGCTGAACATGTGCTGAATGCGGAGGTGTCGTATGCACTACAAAAAAAATACACTTCCGTGATGATACGTGTTTGTCACAGTAGGTCGCGTTTTTTGTCATGCATGTACATCCATAACAATTTTATGACAGAATCAAGATAGTCATACCTGTGCTGTCGTAGAAGTGTTCCATGAAATTACCAAAATTATCATCACGGAAGGGTCCAGTTCCATGACGATAAATCGCGCGTCACAAAAGTGCTTTCGTCAAGGGTGACCGACATGTGGCATGCACCGTAACGGAACACCATTAAGCTATCGGGTCCGGTTTTGGATCTGACAACCCGCTAACAGCCCCGACCAATGGGGATTTTCCACATGTAAAATCAGCATTGGCTGGAGGAAACACGTGTCGGCTCACCGTTGGGATAGATGTCATCCACTCATTGGACCGAAGGCGCCTATGATACGTCGACACGTGGCACGGCCCAATAGATGCCCATTCCTGTGAAAAGACCGGCCCGTTTGACTTGGTCAAAAGGTGGCAGGTCGGCCCAAAGAAAGCCTGTTAACGGCCTGTTCGCATATAGCCCATTTACAGCCCGCTAACCCAGGGCCCGTTACGACCTATCCGAATTAAGCCTAGTAGCATCATCTGGGCCGTCCAATATGATTCCAGCCCATTTAAGTTCCGGCCCATGTATGGCCCATGACGTCTTTCGACCCATATGAGGCCCTTTGTAACTCTTGGCCCATTAACATCTCGTGTAGAAACTGGCCCGTAATGAACAACATATCACTTTATACCCATTAATGGCCCGTTAGTCCATTGGGCCGTTTGCAGCCCATGTTATCTTTCGGCCGTCTCAAGGCCCATTTATTCTTGGGCTCATTTCCAGCATTCGGTTACTTACGACCCGTTACTGCCATTTTCTGCTTGTGGGCCAAATTCAGCCTGTGGTTACAGTCGGCCCGTTTGTGGCCTGTTAATACGTTAGGCCGTTTTCATAGCGTCATCAAATACGACCTATTAACGACGACCCGTTATGGTCGGCCCATGAACGGATGATTCCAACTCTAGCTCGTTTACAGCCATAATGCGGTCTGTTATTGGCCCATGTTTGGCCAATCGATCACACGACCCATATAAGGCCTACTGATGATACAACCCGTAGAAGGACGAATCCTATTCGGCGCCCGTTGCGCCCGGTACAGGCATCGGCGCAAACGGGCGCACCCCCCCCCCCCGCAGCACCCCCCGCGCAGCCCTGGGCCGACCCGTTTCGTTTTTTTTTCTATTTGAAAAAAGAGCAAAAATTAACGTGCGCTAGCGAGGGATCGAACATTGGATCGCTTGATTGAAAGTGGAGCGCACTTACCACCAGGATAACAACACACTATGCTCAAACTCTTCTTTCTTTTGTTTTTAGTCTTATCTAGGTCATTCGCTGGTCAGCTTCTGGCCGTTTTTTTCTTGTTCCTTTTTCATGTTTCTTTTCTCATTTCCTTTTCTTTTTTTCTTTTCCGTAAATGCGCCAACTTTTTATCAAATTCGTGAACTTTTTTTCAATTTCGATGAACTTTTTTCAAATTCAATGAACTTTTATCAAAATCGATGTACTTATTTTCAAATTTGATGAACTTTTTTCAAATTAAGTGAATTTTTTTCAAATGCAATGAACTGTTTATCAAATTTGTGAACTTTTTTCAATCTTGATGAACTTTTATCAAAATCGTTGAACTTATTTTCAAATTTGATGAACTTTTTTCAAATTCGACGAACTATTTTTTCAAAATCAATGAACATTTTTCAAATCCGATGATTTTTTTTTCCAAATTCGATGAACTTTTTCCATATTCGATGAACTTTTTTCAAATTCGATGAACATTTTTTTCCCAAATTCCATGAACTTTTTTTCAAATTGATCATTTTTTTTCAAAATCGATGAACTTTTTTCAAAACCAATGAACTTTTTTTCAAAATCGATGAAACTTTTTTAATTTTTGTGAACTTTTAAAAAATGGTGAACTAGTTTTCAAGATCGATGAAATTATTTTGCAGAATCAATGAACTTTTCAACTAATTTTCGGATTTTACGTTAATGTTTTCACTGAATAACAGTTAAGTAGCACTCTTTCCTAGCTATGGAACAACAAAACGTGTTTGGTCTAGTGGTTCTCGCGTCAGACAAAAAGAAGTGTGATCCTGAGATCGAAACCCAGCTTTCGCAAATTTTTTCACGTTCAGTTTTTCGCGTCGTGGTTTTCGGTCGAAGCTCACCTGGGCCGGCCCAGTAACGCGTGCGCTTCGAGCGCCAGACCGCGAAACCGGCGCTGAAGGCGCCGGTTAGGAGCTCTCCTGTAGAAGGCCCATCGTTTCTACGGCCCATAGAAGGCCCATTGTTTCTACGGCCCGTAGAAGGCCCATTGTTTCTACGACCCATAGGAGGCCCAGTGTCACTACAGTAAATATGTAGCCCATGGTTATTGTGGCCTAGTTATAAAACATAGGTTATTGCGGCCACTAGCAAACCGCGGAAAAAGAACTGCACTGACTACAAGCAAACAAATAAACAAGACAACAAGGAAATAAATAAGCAAGCAACTTACGCTAGGCTATCATGGCTATTACACATATTACATCCACTGGGCATCAAAGTTTGCCACTAGTGCAAATAAATGCGCCGACAAAAGAATATACAAAACTGAGAACACTTCAAAAGGCACTAGGACTGGCCAGGCCGGGCCCCCCAAACAGCCGAAAAAGCTGAATAGACCTCAGTTGTGTCAACGATAGATGTATCACCCATAGCTGTATGGCATGATGGTGTGCAAGGCAGTCCTCTGACATCTTCATTACATCTTTGACTTCAAGTCGGAGATGAGCTGAAGCAAGCCTTTACGCTTTAAGTTGAGACCGAAGAAGTTGAACTGATTGAGGCAGCGACTGCACAGAGGTTGTCCCAGACCTGCTGGTGAGTAGCTTCAACTCACTGTCTTCATCAAGACAGGACCTTGGGGTCATCTCGCTGTCCTCAAGATGGTTTGGCTCACTATCTTCCCTAAAGTTCTGCCTGGCATAAGAGATACGACTCTAAAAGAGAAACAAGGAGACACGTAACAGGTTTCACAATTATATAAGCAAATAAATGGATCTGTTCTACATAAGGAACATGTTTTTACAACTACAATTTGAAACTGGTAGTTGTTGCAAACATCCAATCAGATGTAAACAGCAAAACAAACAGCAGTGGAGTAAATTATGCCTATCCAAATCTATACTAGAACAAAGTTTGAAGGCTTGAGAAGGATGAACTTACATTACATGTTAACACGGGCTGGACAAAGCCCTTCTCCATGTTGATGGAAGGATAATTCAATAAATTCCTCAAAAAAATTCTTTATAAGCATTGCCATTATTCTACATTTTGCAAAGAGTAAATATAGATCCAATAATATTGGAAGAAACAGAGGATAATGAAGCTCGGGTGCAAACTGATCATACATAATCAAATAGCAATTAATTAAGTACAACGATACAAGGCAAAAGGGAGAGAGGTACTGACAAGAGCAATGTAGAGCCTAGTATTGTTGTGAGATCATATGATCCTTTGAGCAAGGAGATGTCGTGGTTCTAAGCCTGATAGTAGAATAGGGGGTAGGTATGGAGAGGCAAGATCCTAGCTATGGAGTAGTTGTATACGCAAGGGAGTTACGAGTTCGGGCCCTTCTCGGAGGAAGTAACAGCCCTACGTCTCGGAGCCCGGAGGCGGTCGACTGGATTAGATGCGTATGAGTTACAGAGGTGTGAACCCTTCTGCTTGTGGAGGGGGGTGACTTATATAGAGTGCGCTAGGACCCCAGCCAGCCCACGTAGCGGAGGGTTCAATGTACATAAAGGCCTGGTGTTACTGGTAACGTCTTACATAAAGTGATATCATGGCCATAAAGACTACTTAATAACATACCGTTTGGATGCAGAGTGACCCTAGATCTCCTGGTGGTCGAGTGAGTCTTCATGGTCGAGTGTTTTCGAGTCCGTCGAGTGGAATCCTTCCAGGTCGACTGAAAGACAGTTTCCTCTAGAGATGTCCTTGGGGAGGGTACCTTGGACAGGTCCATGACCCTACCCTAGGTACATGGCTTCATCATTAGCCCCCGAATGGATTGAGGTTTGAGTGAGGAAGGAGTTGAGAATTCTTCCGACCTGCTTTTCGTGCTGTGAGAGTGTCTTACTCTGGACCAATGACTTTTTAGTGATGGCGTCAACTTCCCTTTTAGTCGCCTTGATCCATTCTTTGCATCTGCCAAGTGAACTTTACGAACTTGGAGATTTTCGAGCGACGGATCGGAGGAAATCTGCTGTCTGACAAGTTGCTTTGCTATTCGCGGATTTGATAGGATCGGAATTTCGGGAAGCGCGCGAAGCAGAGGAGGCCGCGGTAATCGAATGGGATAAGGCAAAGATGCCTCGATATCCACGCCATCTTTTTCGCCACGTATCGCGCGCACCTGTTGCGGGATTTGACAGGATCGTCCGGGCCTACCAGTCAGCCACTCGGAAGAGACTTCATATAAGGCGCCGGACGGGGTTTTTTCGAACACTGCGCCCTCATTCCCCTCTCCCTCTTCCTTGAACTCGCCCGCTGCCCTCGCTTCCACCTCCGCCCTGATGCTCCTTGCGCGCCTAGCCAGCAACAATGGTGAAGGAGAAGACGGCGGCTTTGGAGCGGGTGAAGAAGGCGACGGCGAAGGCGAAGGGGAGAGCGACTAGTCGGGGCAGATCCTCGTCGCGGTCCGACCTGCCGCAAGGCTGGATCCAGGGAGACTGGATCCGCTCGACCATCACCCAGAAGGACCTCGACGACCTGGCCAACGAAGGACCGATCCCCCATCGGTCAGCAAGGCTTCCGGGGACGGAGTGGCAGCCGCAGCCTCAGGAGGGTGAGTGTGTCCTCTTAGCCACCCATGTATATCGCGGTTTTTCTCTGCCACTGAATCTTTTCTTTCGTGGGTTTCTGAACTTCTTTGGGGCACAACTCCATCACTTCACACCCAACTCCATTGCCTACCTCGCCGCTTTCGTGTCTTTGTGCGAAAACTTCTTGGGTTGTCGGCCGCACTGGGGCCTTCTCAAACACATTTTCACCTGTCGCTCTCAGACGGTGAAAAAGGCTAGCCCGAGTGACGAGAGAACCCAAGTAATCCAGATGTGTGGGGGTCTTGGAGTTCAGATGAGGAGTAAGAGTGCCTTTCCAGCCATGACCCTTCCCGAGTCAGTTCGAGGGTGGCAGTCGACTTGGTTCTACTGCCAAGACCAGTCGACGCCAGGGCAGTCGACTGGCCTCCCCCCGTTCTCCATGGACCGAGTGAACAAGCCATCTTCTCTGAAGGTGCTTCCGGAGGAGAAGGCTCAGGTTAGGATGTTGGTGGAGTGCGTGGTCTAGCTCATTCGACAGAGTGACGGGCATGGATATTCTAGAGGTTTTCTTTCGACGACGCATTCAGCCACTTCAATATCGGGGCCATCCAATGTGGTTGTACTCTGGTACTAAAGACACCACTCGGGTCCACCCGGAGGAGGTCGACGATGCCACTCTGGAGAGGTGGATGACTGCCATCACAGGGAACAAAGATAATCCTCGTGGAGCCAGGAGGATCCCGCCACTCGACCAGTCCTACGAACCGGACAAGGCCTGACCACATTTCTCTGACTGTGACTCTGTTTTCTTCATTCCGCTTTGCTGCAATTCGGTCGACTGACTTTTGTCTTGTTTGTTGTCTTCCAGATCACTACCGAGATGTACTCGATGCCCAATGGGGCGCAAGAGCGGACCGAAGAAGAAGAAGGAAGTGGAGGTGAAAGTCAGGAGGAGTGGGAGTCGGATGGTGATGAGGGTGAAGAAGATGCTGGCTCTATTGAGGAAGAGGATGAGGAAGAGGAGGAGGTAGTCGAGCCTCCTCGTACTGAAAGACGGTCCAAGCTCGCCCATGATCCTGCAGTCGAGCGTGGCAAGGGAGCCGTGCCTGCTGGGCAGTCGACCAAATGCCCTCGGACGACTTCTCTGGCGCCGACTGAGAGAGCGTCGAAGCAACCCCGAGCGGCACCGTCAAAACCGACGAAGGCCCTACCAAAGATGTGGATGGAGATTCCGACTGTTTCTGGGTAATGGCGTAACTCATGTTTTCTCTTTCAACATGGATATATTCTTGGTCGACCCGATCACTGACCGACTGATTTCTGAAATCGCAGTGCTGCTACTTCTGAGACCTCAGCCAGGCATGAAGATCAAGAAATGGAGGATGCTGCCACTTCCAATCCTGGTATGATCTATGCAGTTTCACTTTCGGTCGATCGGATCTTCATTTTTAACTTTGAACCTTTTCTGTAGCTCCACCTAGCATTATCATTGATCTCCCTGACGATGACGATGAGGAGCCCCTGTGGCAAAGGAGGAACAGGAAAGCGTCTGCTGGCAAGATTGCTCAGGTTGCGTCAGCACTTGAGACATTGGTTCCGGAGGGAGGCAATGTTGCTCGGGCTACCGTGTCCTTTGCGGTGCCATTGACGAGTGCCCGCCCTCCGTCGTCGAGTGCTGATCCACCTTCCCTCTTCTCCACACACCACGTCCCAGAGGACCAAGCAGGTGCTACCAAGGAAGCCATACGCCAGTTGGGGGTCATGATGGAGCAGGTGAAGGCGATCCGAGACGCCAGCCAAGCAGCTTATGATGCAAGTTCAGCTCTTCAGAGCAATGTCCAGGTTAGTTGACCACCGCCTGTTCTATTAGGATATGATACCTGACAATTTTTCTTTCTGAAAATCTTAGTATTTGTCATACACCCACTGGGTGTGTCAATTGAAATGTCTGGATTAGTGGGGGCACACTGAGTGCACCCACTGGGTGTAGTCCCCGAGACTATGGTGGACTGCTGGCAGTCGACTGTAGTCTTTATGTCTTGAACTTTTTTCTCTTTTACTTTCTTCACTCGATCTGGTCGAATGGAATCATGAAACCAGTGGGGGAACGCTGAGTGCACCCACTGGGTGTAGTCCCCGAGACCGTGGTCGATTGCTGGTAGTCGACTATGGTCTGAAGAATACTTTGCTCTTTTTTTTGAAACTGTGTCTAACTGTTGGCAGTTAGCTATGATTTATGATCATAACCTTTTTGTCTCTTTCGGTCGACTGATCGATCCGAGCCGGTAGAACCAGTGGGGGCACGCTGAGTGCACCCACTAGGTGTAGTCCCCGAGACTACAGTTGAATATTTTGATTCAGCTGTAGTCTTAGAAATCGGAAGTGACCTATCTTTGATGTCTGTCGACTGATCTTTCGCAGAAATCTTGCGAGCTTGTGGCTCGTTATACTGAGTTGGAGAACAAGCATATCCAGCTCGAACTTGATCTGAAGCTTGTCCAGGAGAACTTCACGAAGGCGAAGGAGGAGGCAAAAGGTATGTTTGGTGAGAACCTTGACGACTGCCCTTATTTTTTGTCCATTCCCGAGTCTGATCTCACTGTCATTTTGCAGATAAACTGAAGGGTGCTCTGAAGAAGAAGGACCTTGACCTCGCCAAGGCGCAGCAAGGGGCTTCGGACAAGACGAAACTCGCAGAAGAAAAGTTGGCTTCAATCAGCAAACTTGAAGAGGAGAATACCAATCTGAAAGCTGCTCTCGACGCGGCCAACAAGGAGGTCAGCCGACTGAAGAATGACAAGATAGCCCTGAGTGACAAGGCTAGCAAACTGGTGGGTAAGAAGAACGACTTAGAGGCTTATCTGGGAGGGCTCACCAAGAAGTTATTCCTCATGCTCAAAGGTAACCCCTTATATCCAACTGACTTGCAATCATTGACTTATTGTAGGACTGGTAGCTTATCTTTGGGTTGTGTTTACAGAATTCTGCCAAAACTTTGAGGAAGAGACAAGTCGAGTGGAGACAAGCCTGGATCACATCAACTCTCCTGTGAAGGATGAAGCTGCCATGAACATGCTCCGACTGGAGTCCCGCGTTGCTGCTGTGGTCGACTATCTTGCTAGACTGAAGGTTGCAACATCGCGCATCGACACAACACTCTGGCCGGGGGAAACACTTCAGAATGACCTCGAATCTCTGATGACTCGACTAAATGAAGTTCCAAGTCGAGTGCAAGAATGGAAGAAGTCTTCTGCCAGGTGTGGTGCTGATGTTGCTCTGTCTCTAGTCCGTGTTCACTTCAAGGACGCGCGAGAGGACAAGCTGGCGTCCCTCAAGGTGGCCAATAGCAAGAAACATGACTTCCGATCTTTCATGGAGACCTTCATTGCTGCTGCCACTCGGATTGCAGATGGAATCGACCTGGACGAGTTTGTCGTGCCTTCCAGTCCTCCACCAGAGGAGTAAAAAGCTTCTATGCTTGATGCCTTAAATTTGCCTCGGAATACCGAGTGGTTTTTGTAACCGATAAACTTTAACAGGCTCGATGCCTGAGCACTTCTGGATCCGTAGGATGCTATCCGAACTTGGTTTTGCCGTTGAATATGTTTGCGTCTGCTTTCGAGTGAACACTGCTCTTCACTCGGTATATATTTTAGTACTGGTGACGTACTCTTGCAGGTTGGAGTACAGGTTGCAGTCGACATGCATCCTTGCGGGTCGGGACATAGCGCACATTGTATTTGTGGCGAAGCTCAGAAGGAGAAGGTATCAGTCGACCTGCACCTCATCGTCCTTGTGGAGCGCACATTGTATTTGTGGCGAAGCTCGGAAGGTGAGGGTGGCTGTCGACCTGCACCTCGTCGTCCTTGTGAATCGAAATGGATTTCAAACTTAGGCGAGCACTGGGCTGCAGCTAAGCCCCCGAGTGGGAGGTTTGCTCTCCACTCTGTAGGATTTTTAAATACTTAGGCGAGTATTGGACTGCAGCTAAGCCTCCGAGTGGGAGGTCTACTCTCCACTCGGTAGGATTTTTAAAACCTAGGCAAGCACTGGGCTGCAGCTAAGCCCCCGAGTGGGAGGTTTGCTCTCCACTCGGTAGGATTTTTAAATACTTAAGCGAGTACTGGACTGCAGCTAAGCCCCTGAGTGGGAGGTCTGCTCTCCACTCGGTAGGATTTTTAAATACTTAAGCGAGTACTGGACTGCAGCTAAGCCCCCGAGTGGGAGGTTTGCTCTCCACTCGGTAGGATTTTTAAATACTTAGGCGAGTACTGTACTGCAGCTAAGCCCCCGAGTGGGAGGTCTGCTCTCCACTCGGTAGGATTTTTAAATACTTAGGCGAGTACTGGAATGCAGCTAAGCCCCCGAGTGGGAGGTCTGCTCTGCACTCGGTAGGATTTTTAAATACTTAGGCGAGTACTGGACTGCAGCTAAGCCCCCGAGTGGGAGGTCTGCTCTCCACTCGGTAGGATTTTTAAATACTTAGGCGAGTACTGGACTGCAGCTAAGCCCCCGAGTGGGAGGTCTACTCTCCACTCGGTAGGATTTTTAAATACTTAGGCGAGTACTGGACTGCAGCTAAGCCCCCGAGTGGGAGGATTGCTCTCCACTCGGTAGGATTTCCTTATTTGCGGTGTAGCTCCGAAGGAGAAGGTGGCAGTCGACCTGCACCTCGTCATCCTTGGAGAATGCACATTGTATTTGTGGCGTAGCTCGGAAGGAGAAGGTAGCAGTCGACCTGCTCCTCGTCGTCCTTGCGGAGCGCACATTGTATTAAGTACTTAGGCGAGCACTGGGCTGCAGCTAAGCCCCCGAGTGGGAGGTTAGCTCTCCACTTGGTAGGATTTTCAGATACTTAGGTGAGTACTTGGACTGCAGCTAAGCCTCCGAGTGGGAGGCTGGCTCACCACTCGGTAGGATTTTTGTTAAACTTAGGCGAGTACTTGGACTGCAGCTAAGCCCCCGAGTGGGATGCTGGCTCACCACTCGGTAGGATTTTTGGTAAACTTAGGCGAGTACTTGGACTGCAGATAAGCCCCCGAGTGGGAGGCTGGCTCACCACTCGGTAGGATTTGAAAGTACTTAGGCGAAACAGATTCGCAGCTAAGCCCCCGAGTGGGAGGTCTGCTCTCCACTCGGTAAGATTTTTACAAACTTAGGTGAAATGGATTTGCAGCTAAGCTACCCACTGGGGGACTTCTCATGTAAACAAAAGTAACAACAATCACTGGGAAAATTATAACACTCTTATCTTTGATAAATAAACTACAGAAGTACTTTTATTACAACTCATCCGAGTGAGTATTTTAAGTGTAAAAGGGGTGGAGTAGCTCCGCGTTCCATGCTCGGGGCTCGTCAATCTGGTGCTCGACATTGTAAAGGCGGTACGCCCCATTGTGTAGAACTTTGGTGACGATGAAGGGACCTTCCCAAGTAGGAGCAAGCTTGTGTGTCTTCTACTGATCCACTCGGAGAACCAAGTCTCCCTCTTGGAAGGCTCGACTCTTCACGTTTTTGGCATGGAATCAACGCAAGTCCTGCTGATAAATGGTCGATCGGATCAAGGCCATCTCTCTTTCTTCTTCTAGAAGGTCGACTGCGTCCTGTCGGGCTTGTTCTGCTTCAGCTTCAATGTAGAGTTCGACCCAAGGTGCGTTGTGAACCAGGTCACTCGCCAGGACTGCTTCAGCTCCGTAAACTAAGAAGAACGGAGTTCTCCCAGTCGACCGATTAGGTGTGGTCCTTAATCCCCAAAGTACTGACGGAAGTTCGTCGACCCATGCGCCAGCTGCGTGCTTGAGATCGCGCATCAGTCGGGGTTTCAGTCATTTGAGAATTAAACCATTTGCTCGTTCCGCCTGCCCATTCGACTGGGGGTGAGCGACTGAAGCATAGTCGACTCGTGTGCCCTGAGACGTGCAGAAGGCTCTAAATTCCTCGGAATCGAAGTTCGACCCATTATCAGTGATGATGCTATGGGGAACTCCATATCTAAATACCAACTCCCTGATGAAGCTGACAGTAGTGCCGGCATCAAGATTCTTGATGGGTTTAGCTTCAATCCACTTAGTGAACTTGTCGACTGCCACCAGCACATGGGTGAAACCGCTTCTGCCTGTTCTTAGTGGTCCAACCATATCCAATCCCCATACAGTGAACGACCAGACAAGTGGGATGGTCTTCAAGGCTGAGGCGGGCTTGTGTGACATATTGGAGTAAAATTGACAACCTTCGCACTTTGCCATTTCATTTACTCTCGGCCAGTAAAATCCCGCTCGGTATGCTTTAGCCACAATGGTCCGAGAAGACGCATGATGGCCACAGGTCCCCGAGAGGATATCGTCAAGGATTATCCGACCTTCTTCTGGCGTTATACATTTCTGACCGACTCCAGTCACGCTCTCTCTGTACAACTGTCCATTTATCACGGTAAAGGCTTTGGATCGGCGGACGATCTGTCGAGCCTCTTCTTCATCCTCTGGGAGCTCTTTCCTTAAGATATACGTGATGTACAGCACTGTCTAGTCGGGAGTGATGACAAATGCTTCCATGATCAGGTCGACTACTGCTGGAACTTCTACTTCAGTCGGATCTGTGACACTTTTTGGCTGCAGAACTTCTTCGGTAAAAGGATCTTCCTGAACTGATGGAGTATGGATATGTTCCAAGAACACATCACTGGGAATGGCTTCTCTCTTGGAACCTATCTTCGCCAAATCATCAGCTGCTTGATTCTTCAGTCGTGGTATATGATGGAGCTCTAACCCTTCAAATTTCTTCTCCAGCTTCCTTACCGCATTGCAGTAACCAGTCATGGCTGGGCTTCTAACGTCCCACTCCTTCATCACCTGATTGACCACCAAATCTGAATCGCCATAAACCATAAGGCGACGGACGCCAAGTGAAATGGCCATGCGCAACCCGTACAAAAGTGCTTCGTATTCTGCTTCATTGTTGGAGGAATCAAAGTGGATCTGGAGCACATATCCGAGCTTATCTCCTCGGGGGGAAACCAATACTACCCCATCACCGGAACCATTCAACATCTTAGAACTGTCAAAGAACATGGTCCAGTGCTCCGAGTGAACTTGAGTCGGCAGTTGTTGTTCGATCCACTCGGCGATGAAATCTGCTACTGCTTGGGACTTAATGGCTTTCTCTGCCTCAAACTTGATATCCAGGGGAAGGAGTTCAATCGCCCACTTTGCCACTCGACCAGTTGCATCTCTGTTGTGCAAAATCTCTGATAATGGGGCGTCGCTGACGACTGTAATGGAATGATCAGAGAAATAGTGAGCAACCTTCTTCATGGTCATGTAAATCCCATATACAAGCTTCTGATAATGAGGGTTGCTTCGATGGGGTCAATACTTCGGAAAGATAATATACTGGGCGCTGAATTTGAAGGCTTTCCCTTCTTCTCCCCGCTCGACCGTAAGTACTGTACTGACGACTTGTCCTGTGGCTGCAATGTAAAGCAACAGGGGCTCTTTGCTGACTGGGGCAGCAAGCACCGGCTGGGTGGAGAGCAGAGCTTTAAGTTCTGCAAACACTACATCAGCTTCTGGAGTCCACTCGAACTTGTCTGACTTCTTAATCAGTCGGTAAAGAGGCAATGCCTTTTCACCGAGGCAAGAGATGAATCGACTTAACGTGGCCAAGCATCCAGTAAGTTTCTGGACATCGTGCACACGCACGGGGCGTTTCATTCGGAGTATAGTACCAACTTTTTCCGGGTTGGCGTCGATTCCTCGTTCAGAAATGAGAAAACCGAGTAACTTTCCGCCAGGAACTCCGAATGTGCACTTTGATGGATTAAGCTTGATATCATACCTCCTGAGATTGGCAAATGTTTCAGCGAGGTCATTCAACAGGTCGAAACCCTTCCGTGATTTGACCACAATATCATCCATGTATGCTTCCACGTTCCGACTGACTTGAGTGAGCAAACACTTCTGAATCATCCTCATGAATGTGGCTCTGGCATTCTTGAGGCTAAATGGCATGGTGACATAGCAAAAGCATCCGAATGGGGTGATAAAAGCTGTTTTGATCTCGTCGGGTCCATACAGACGGATCTGATGATAACCAGAATAGGCGTCTAAAAAAGACATGCGCTCACATCCCACAGTCGAGTCGACTATTTGGTCGATGCGGGGCAGAGGAAAATGATCTTTCGGGCAGGCCCGATTGATATGTTTGAAATCAATGCACATGCGAAGTGACTTGTCCTTCTTGGGGACCATGACAACATTGGCGAGCCAGTCGGAGTGGTAAATCTCTCGGATAAACTCTGCTGCTAAGAGCCGAGCTACCTCTTCGCCATTGGATTTTCTCTTCTGGATGGTAGACTGTCGAAAATGTTCCTTGACAGGTTTCACCTTTGAGTCGACTCGTAGGCGATGCTCAGCCAGCCCCCTGGGAACACTGGGTATGTCAGCAGGCTTCCATGCGAAGATGTCCCAGTTCTCACGGAGGAACTGGATGAGCGCTTCTTCCTATTTGGAGTCGAGTGTTGTTGAGATATGAGTCGGAGTAGCATTGGGGTCGGTCGGGTGGATGTGAATCGGCTTTGTCTCACTAGACGACTGAAACGCTGATTCGATAGCAGGCTTCTTGGCTCGCAACAAATCACTCGGATCTGCGGTTTTTTGGTATTCCTGCAGCTCTACCACTGCCATATGAGCATCGACGATCTTTGAGCCCTTCTGAAAGCACTCTTCTGCCTTTTTCCGATTGCCAGTAATGGTGATCACCCCTTTGGGACCAGGCATCTTCAATTTGAGGTACATGTAACATGGACGAGCCATGAATCATGCATAAGCTGGCCTGCCTAAAATGGCGTGATAAGCACTCTGGAAATCCGCAGCTTCAAATGTTAACTTTTCTTTGCGGAAATGCTTTGAATCGCCGAAAACCACATCAAGAGCAATTTGGCCGAGTGATTCAGCCTTTTTCCCAGGAATGACTCCATGGAAACTCATGTTGCTGGAACTGAGTCTGGACATCTGAATGCCAATTCCCTTCAGCGTCTCGGCATACAATATGTTCAGTCCGCTGCCACCGTCCATCAGAACCTTAGTCAGTCGAGTGCCTTCAACGACTGGGTCAACCACCAAAGCTTTCCTCCCAGGGGTGGCTATGTGTGTCGGATGATCAGACTGGTCGAATGTGATGGCGGTCTGAGACCACTTCAGATAACTGGGTGTTGCCGGAGCAATCATATTCACTTCCCGGTTGATAACTTTCAACCGACTTTTGCTCTCAACATCAGCAAAAATCATCAGGGTGGAATTGACATGGGGGTATCCTTCATCACTGTCCTCTTTGTCCTCAATCTTGTCCGACTCCTTTTCTTTATCCTTGGGCTGTTTCCCTTGAAACTGCTGGATTAAGAGCCGGCACTGGTGAGTGGTATATTTCGGGTAAATGAAGTACCCTCTTCATCTTTCTTCGTGTGGATGTGGCATGGCAAATCCATCACATCATTTCCTTCCTTGTCCTTCACCTTCTTGGGGTTCCAAGATCCTTTGGGCTTCCCTTTAAACTTGCCCTGAGTCACGGCCAAGGCTTCTCCAGGAGCAGCTGGTTCGGCTTTCCGCTTCTGCTTCCGACTGGAGTTCCCTTTTTCTGACTGGCTTGGTTTGTACTTGCCACTCCGGAGTCGATCCTCTTCTTCGCCATTGGCATATTTGGTGGAAATTTCCATCATTTGACTCAGAGTCATATCTCCAGTCCGACCAAACTTCAAACTTAACTCTCTATTCTTAACACCTTCCTTGAAGGCACAGACTGCTTGGTGATCAGATACGTTTTCCACCGTATGATGCAATGTGATCCACCTCTGGATGTAATCTCTCAGGGTTTCATTCGACTTTTGTACGCAAACCTGCAGCTCTGTCAGACCTGCAGGCCGTTTGCACGTCCCTTCAAATGTCCTGACAAACACTCGGGCAAGATCTTCCCAAGTGTAAATGCTGCTAGGAGCCAACTGATTCAGCCAGGCTCTGGCCGAGCCCTCCAACATAAGCGATAAGTGTTTCATGGCCACCTCATCATTACCACCGCCAATCTGAATAGCCACTCGGTAGTCCTCAAGCCAAGTATCGGGCTTGGACTCACCAGTGAACTTACTCACCCCAGTCGCCAACCTGAAGTTGGGAGGGATCACCGCGGCTCTGATGGCTCTGCTAAAACACTCTGGTCCTGAGACATGAACTCGGCTGCTGGTGGGCGCATCTCTGTCATGGCCTTCTCGGTGAGCTCTTTCCGGTCGACCAAACCTTGCACGATAATGGACCTCGCATCAAAGCCTGGTTCTCTGGGGTCGACTGGAACTCTTCGCCCAACACTGTGTTGGCGTCTGTCATCTTGTTGCCGAGGGGCGTAAGACCCACCCCTTGGGGGAGAAGTGGGCACTTGACGCCGATCATCGTGATCGAATCGGTCATCATAGTGATCACTTCGACCCCCACGTCCCTCATGCCACAAAGGCGATCTTGGGCTATGGGCCGACTGGACTGTATTCGCAGCGACGGATCGACTGTGAATCCTATTACGTGACTGCAATACAGCTGAATTTTGATCTCCTGCTGCCTGGAGCAAATCTCTGATCTGCATCAAGCCTCTGCCAGCCTCTGACTGAGAGGGCTGAATCGACTTCGCTATACGGGCTGCAGCTGCCAGATTCTGAATTGGGGTTCGATATACCTGAGTCGATGGCGGAAAGAGTTGACGTCGGCTGGAGTCTAGAACTCGTTGCCGCGCGCGCTCGTCGAGTGCTCACTGGAGGTTCTCCAGTCGAGTGCGCTCAGCCAAATTGGCCAAACGCGCGTCCTCCAAGGCGCAAGCCTCGGGGGTTTCTCCTACGATAGGAGTATGCAGAGCATCCATGTTCCGGCGGCAAAGATCTTCTCTTTGCAACGAAGTGAGTGGCTCGGGTTGATAGTCCTCGTGGACCTCAGCTGGGTCACCTCCGCCATCCCCTCCGTCAGTGCGGGGGAAGCCGGGAGGACTACAAGGCCCATTGACCATCAGGACCTCCGCCGCTGGATCACTGCTGTCGCACTCGGATGCAGTCTCTACGGAGCCAGTCGACAGATTGAATAGGCTGTAGAGAGATTCGTCGGGCTCAAGCGCCGCGACTTGGGTGATGGTCGATTGGCGAGCCACTGCGTGTCTCAGCCACCGCTGAAGCCTCGACCAACCAGAGCGCTTGCGCTGGCGGGAGACAGGGAGGGAGGACGACGCAGGGGTCGACCGATACGGGGCCGACGGTTGCCGCAGCAGGTCACCGCGGACACATGCGTGAAAGTGTGTCGCCCCACGGACTGGGAGCGCGTCGATGTCGAGTGGAGCCTCCTGGAGCCAAGCGGAGTCGTCGGCGATAAAAGTGAGCGCGCTGAGACGGATCTCGCGGCCCTCCACCAAAACTCCGCCAGAAACCATGGTGAAGGCGATCAGAACAATTGCAACTTCTCCAATAAGTCGCTAAGACACCTGCCCCACGGTGGGTGGCAACTGTCGTGGTTCTAAGCCTGACAGTAGAATAGGGGGTAGGTATGGAGAGGCAAGATCCTAGCTATGGAGTAGTTGTATACGCAAGGAAGTTACGAGTTCGGGCCCTTCTCGGAGGAAGTAACAACCCTACGTCTCGGAGCCCGAAGGCGGTCGACTGGATTATATGCGTATGAGTTACAGAGGTGCGAACCCTTCTTCCTGTGGAGGGGGTGGCTTATATAGAGTGCGCCAGGACCCCAGCCAGCCCACGTAGCGGAGGGTTCAATGTACATAAAGGCCTGGCGTTACTAGTAACGTCTTACATAAAGTGATATCATGGCCATAAAGACTACTTAATAACAGACCGTTTGGATGCAGAGTGACCCTAGATCTCCTAGTGGTCGAGTGAGTCTTCATGGTCGAGTGTCTTCGAGTCCGTCGAGTGGAATCTTTCCAGGTCGACTGAAAGACAGTTTCCTCTAGAGATGTCCTTGGGGAGGGTACCTTGGATAGGTCCATGACCCTACCCTAGGTACATGGCTTCATCAGGAGATTCATCTGAAATTAGTTTTCATACAAGAGAGAAGGTAAGGCAGATGCAGAAATTTAGGAGTTTAAATTTTGAATTGATATCATAGACAGTACCTGACGTTGGGCTCTCAGCAGTTCTAATAGGGGTTTGGCCACTGGAGTAGGGGTAAAGTGTGGTATAGTTGGGCATGTGTTTTCTGTGGCTGCTGATCTATCTGATTTAACATGTATCACTACCTTTTCCAAATACCTAGTTTGTACTCCTTGAGGATCTGCACTCACCCTCTTCCTTTTGAACATTTGACTGGAGAAACATAGTGTGACGACACATGGAATAGGTATAGAAAATGGATAGGTATGGCATATACTCATATATGATGCTTAAACTAAGCAGATGGTGTAACAAAGTAGAAGTAATGCAAGAGGTCAGATGCAAAATATGTGCGACCAATACAACCTTGCCAAGTTAGAGCAAGCACCTTGATGGGTGAATAAGATAGGCCATCCTCCACCATGCCAAGTTTCTTAGCCAGTGGATTGTTCCGCAATATTCCTCTCCTGCGCCCATTCTTATATTCATTTTGATAATGTTCAATATCTGACATGCATGAAAACATAAAAACAAGTGAGATTATCTTTGTATTGCAGAAGTGATTCTAATCCAATACTGCTTCCCTGTAAACCCCTTTGTGCTATCTCTGCAATTCTTTTAAGAGATGCCATGCATGCTGTAATTTGGTGTGTGCATTAATAAAATGTGGCCTACTACTCAAAATATGAGAGCTCCAGAAGTGATGACACTTCACAGATGACAACTTCAACATATAGTAAAGAAGAACAAGTTGACCTGACCTGACAGATTCAAAATATACTAAGGGAGAACAGCTCGACCTGACCAGCCGATCGCAAGAGAATAGGATCATCTTAAAGAAGAGCAGAAGAGCAAGCAGATTGAAGATATTACAAGTCTTTCAATACAATGTCGGTTGGCCACCCATGATGAACCAGAGCGCACAGATAAATACTATTCTTTCCGGTCTCTCCATATGTGGCTCACATGCATTTCGAAACTAAAGTAGGAACATTTAGCTGACCAATTAAACATTTCTCAGTTTTACTAATATCAGATATGAATTTGTAAAACTAAGCTTGTTTAGCTCGATGGGTGGAGCAATGCTATTACGACACGAACCACGTAGGCTGATCGTGGTCATCATAAAATGGGGAAACCATAAGTATGATGAGTACGGTGTTGACCGTGGCAGTGGGATGGCAGATCTGAAGCTGCAAACCGCGCAAAGGGTAGTTAGATACCGATGTTTGCTTTGAAATAACAACTAAGATTTGGTATGGACAAGAAAGTACAGTCAACAAGTGACAAAGAAATGCAATTCTGCTGTCTCTCTATATGTCGCCACATGCATTTGGAAACTCAAGTGGGACCTTTAGCTAACCAATTAAATGTGTCTGTTAACTAATATCAGTATCATATCACAATCATATTTGAACAACTAAGCTTTCAGATTTTGAGTGTTGTGTTGTTTAGCTTGAAGGGTGGAGTAATGCTAGTACGACAGAAAGCACCTATACGCAGATCATAGTAGAGTATATAAAAGGGGAAAACCCTAAGCATCAAGAGAAAATCAGGAAAGTGGAATTAGCTGGACCAGTGGGTGGCACACATGCTTTTCGAAACGAATATAGGAACATTAAGTGACCAATTAAACATTCTCTATTTTAGTGATATGAGCATCATATCAGATTCGTATTTCAACACGTAAGCTTTGGGTTGAGGTCTTGAGGAGCAGTGCTAGCACGACACGAAGCACCTACGATGATGGTAGTGAATATAAAGGGGGGAAACCATAAGGTTTACGAGTATAGTGTCCGTGCCATGGCGGATCTGAAGGTGCAAACCAGACAAAGCTACTTTGCAACCAATGTTTGCTTTCAACTAGCCACTACGATTTGGTACGGACAAGAAAAGTATAGTAAACAAATCATGATCTATTTTCCGGGTGAGATCAATAACTTAAGCACATATGGAAGAGTACCACCTCTCTTGCGACGCCGTGTAGGCCTCTGCTGATACGTTGAGGGTGTTGCGGGAGCAATGGCTGTTGGCGGCGGGGAAGAAGACTTTAGATGGCAGACGACCGAGTCGGGGGATAAATCTTGTTGCCGTGGACGAGGCGGTCGTAGGAGCAGCAACGGCAAGGTGGACGACAGCACCGATGAAGCGAGAGGACGCAATGAAAGGATCCTTGTCCAGCACCGTGGATGAGAGACGTCCATCTCTTGCAGTGGACGACGGGGTAGGGGTAGCATCTTCGGCAAGGTGGAGGATGGGGTGGCGGACGGAGGAGGCTGGCCGCAGTGGGGAGGTTGTCGTGGCGCCGATGGTGTATGAATGGGGAAATGGAGGAAGGGGGGATCTCAAACTTTGGGACCCGCTTCTCTGAAATGTGGGAAAGTTACGAACTTATCCCCCATTTAAAATTTCGGACATCGCGTTGGTTGGGGATAGGACGGTAATCCTGCATCTCCCAAATATTTGCCGGTAACTATTTCAGGCGAGGAGAGGGTGTTTTGCCACCCACGGTTGGCGCCCACGGTGTATGAACGGGGCTGACAGGTAGGGCGGTTGTGTCACATCTGAGGGAAGTTACACATCTGCCCCTATTTAAAATATTAGCCTACATCGATTTCAGATGAGGAGAGTTTGTTTTGCCGCCCACCGTGTATGAATGGGGAAATGGAGGAAGAGACACATGTCTTTCGAATGAGCTTGAATCAAATGTGTTTTACCGCCCATGTTTCGTGCCCACCATGTCTGAATGGGCTCAGAGGCCGTCGTGTCACGTATGATTGAAGTTACTAGTCTACCCCTATCGACAACAGTGTAAATCCGGTCGATAAGGATGCCAAGTGTCAGGGGTAGACAGTAATTTCCATCTCACAAACACTTGCTTCGGGCAGCCTACAAATTATAGTGGGTGTTTAGCCGCTTCATTCAAAACTTGGGAGAATTAGCATTCACGTTTGCCCTGGGCCCTGGCAAACTAAATTCAAATCCAATTTGTATTCGATTATGAATATCCACAGATAATTCTATGTTTTGTTATTTATTTCTTCAAAACCACAACAAAGATTTATTCCACCTTTATATATGATTATGATTTAGAAATGCCATGATCTTCGAATTCAGTAGGTTGGATACACTCGGAGTCAAACAGTTATTTCATCCAATACAATATGCTCCCACAAAAAATAGTTCACCTTATGTCAATCATACAAGTACTGAGGATTACCTCGCCTAAAAAATTTGGATCATTACAACACATGGACAACATAGGGGGTCTTGCAACATAATCCATTCAGAGTCATGACACAACATGCAAGTACAATAATCTAATGACAATTTCAACTGGTATCTGAAGAAGAATCGGGATTACCCTGGGCTTCAGATAGCAGAAACAGCAGGACCTCCTCCGTCTTCAAATGCAACATTCTTACTTCCTCCAATTCTTGGGTTGCTTTCATAATGCGTGCCGCTAATTCCATAATTTCCAGCCTCAAGATAAAGATTACCTCATTCATGGCAGCCACACCATCTATTTCTGCCTCTAGTAGAGCCTCAAGCACTATAATATATGTGCTCAGACTGCTCTCCGCGGTGTTGCCTCTGAACTGCTACCATCTGGTAACATGGATGGCGCACTACTCCCACAAATAGATTTTGGGGTTGTACATTGTGTCCTAGTGTGAACGGCATCCTTAAAGATTTCCGCTGGACATAAGTAAGAGATAGTTATCGTATGATCCAGGCAGTAAGCTTACATGGTAAACGACATATGAATTATTTCCGATCATGGTAAGCTATATTTAAATGGTTCGAAGCAGCATCTGCCGAAAAGAAATTAAAATGATAAGATGAAACTAGGGATGTAAGTGGCAAATAAACGACATCGCCAGTCCCATCTAGTTAGTTTTTGCTAGCTCCCTAGTTCATTTTCCTCAAAAAACAAAAACTCTTTTGAACTATCATACCACTAGTGGACTTTAATCGGGATTAAACGGGACCCAGTTGACATCCCTAGTTGAAAGGGAGTGTGCCACCACTATATTTAAGTTGCCAAGGCATCTAAGCAGTTGAAATAATCTGAGAAAGCACTTAACAGTGTGGCCTCATGTAAACTACGAAGACAGTCTTGTGATGAAGTTGAGAGGAAAAGTTAAGGACTCAAATGAACTAGGCATGCATTTCTTTACGATAGTACAACAGGCACTGCTGACATATTGGACAACTCAGGTATAGCATAACAACAAACAAGCATTCGAATCAAGCAATACAGCAAAGCAGACAACTGAACTATTTGTAATTCGGTAGGATTACAGGTTGAGGGCACAAGCCAAGAAAGCAGCCCACTCGCATTACATTTCACATGTACTAAAACACACTGTCTTACCATATGTTGCTGTAAAGCCTCGCTGCTGTTGCAATGTTCTTTGAAGATATCGTCAGCATCTCGTGGCTGCAAATCTAGTTGTTGTAGTTTATTCTGCACCCTCTATTTAGGTAAAATTAATTTTAATCGCATGCACTGGTCCGAAATGATCATCAGTGGTTCATCTAAACTAATGAAAGAAGGGTGTGTTCGAGGTGCTTGTTCGAGGTGCATTACATTTCACATGTACTAAAACACACTGTCTTACCATACATGACAATATATCTACTTCCCTCTATTTTTATGCTTGTTCGAGGTGCCAGCCCCAAAAGAACAAACATTTTGCTTGATGGGGTTGGCAGCTCCATAATTACTAGAAGCATCAAATTAGTCATGCAACTTGGGAAGATCAAGAACATAGAAACAAGTAATGAAGAGAGGCTCGGAGCAGTGATGTAATAGCTAGCATCAAAAAATGTAGGGTAAAACGAACAAAAAGCAGCGGAACCACATGCTAGTTTGCTGATGTGTAATTAAGCATAGAGAACATTAAGCGGTATGATGGAACCAACAGGTGGCATCATAACAACACCATTATCATAAATATAGCATTCAAGAGGTAAAATAGTAGGCAGTGATATCTAGGAAGTATAGTAATACTTAGGACAAAACTAAAGCATATTAACTATATGTGCACTAGTATGTAATTTAGCACATGTAACATGTTCACTGCCAGAAGTATGGCCCTACAGGTGCGAGCAGAATAACGCGTCTCATGAAAAACTGAATGATGCCCTGAAGAAATTCAAAGGTGTGGTGCTTATGCTAGGAAAGTGAACGTAGGCGCTGGCCGTTGGATAATAGTACCTGATTCTCAGCGGCGTATGGGTATCGTTGTCATACTTGATAGCTAAGGATCGTCAACGGTGCTCGTGTTGCGGTTGAGTTTGGGCCGGTTGTCGCCGTCGCTGAAGCGGCTCCGGTGCTATGGTTGCGGCGCCTGTTGACATACAAGAAAGCTCATCTGTGGTAAGTGAACAGTTGCACGATAAAGAGAAAAACCGAAGGAGTACAAATCAAAATAACCTGATGAGGCTGCGGCATCGGTAAAGCAGGGCCGGTGGAGTTGAATATGGCGTCCGTGGAGCGGGTCCGGTGCAGTGGACCAAGGCTTTGGCGGGCGCATTGTACAGTGCTTTCGGTGAGGCAGATTTGTTGCGGCGGACGAGGGCTTGTATGAAGGGCCAGTGAAGGGGCGGACGAGGGAGTCAGTGAAGGCCTTACACTATGGTGGACAAGGGCGCCGGTTAAGCAGATCCGGTGCGGTGGACCATGATGGCCGTCAAGGTGATCTGGAGCGGTGGTCAAGCCAGTCGCTGAAGCGGCTCCGGTGAAGTGGTGAGTTGGAAGTTGGGGGTTCCAAGGTGCACAAGGTAGATCCGGCGGGGTGTGAGGTCCACCACTGCGGCTTTGAGGACTAGATTCGGCGGCTTGCCGTGGTTGGGGGGGGGTCGGGGAGGGGAAGGGGAGGGGCTCTGGGGAATAATGTTGGGGGCAAAGAGGGGAAAATAATGGAGTTACCAAAGCATCCCTTTTCCATTCATGTGGCAGGGGTAAAACAGGAATATCGCAGGACTAAACTTTCGGGCGCGAGATATTTCGATGTGAGCGGGAAGTTTGAAAGCTTTTGGCGCCTAAAATTATATTCTGCTATTGTACGACCAACTATGATATCATGGCCGAGAATTTGTTTGTTTTGCACGCAATTTTTTTTGCAAGTTTTGAAAATCAATGTCTCCAACTCGAAACTTAGATTGTCCATTCAATTCAAATATGGATCATTGAGCTACTACAAGCAAATACCATCATACAGTCCAATTCAAATGAAAATCCAAATATGTTTATCCTAAATATGATGACAAAAGCAAAAATGTGTATGTGTATGAATAAAGTGGATGATTATAAAGTTTGAACATGCGTGTATGTGTATATCTCTAGGTTTGATATATGAATTTGAAATCACGAAATCCGAGCTTAAAAAATGTACCTCCATTTAAAAGAATTACAAAAGCTAATGACGGAGTCGAATTCCAAAATTCCAATCTTAGGTTTGTAATTCTGGTACATCAAGGTATATCATGCATGTTCAAAAGTATCATTATCTCATAGTCCTAACTGTGAAACAAATTGATCAACCATGAGTGCACACACTATTGACCATGTATATCTCAATTACGCTAAAGTCCCTCAAATACAGACACCTCACTCTTTATCTGAAGCCAACCCCCCCCCCCTCGCCCCCCCACACATAGAGAAGTCGTTCTCTCCCCCAAACACCCACACACGAGCACATTAACACCCCTCTCTCTTCTAAAGTCCGGACCCCAATATAGGTCTCTATCACTTTGTCTCTCGGGCATGCACACATCTCTTCCCCCACTCTCTAGGTCTCCCGGCATCTCTCTTTCCCAAGCACACGCACTATGTAGAGTGTATCTTTCCCATACACACAAAACGTCACCCCCAAACGTCTATCTCCCTAGTTATGTGGTTCTCGAGCACTCACCTCACACACCACCCCCACTTCAAACAAGCACACTTTGTCTCCTTGTGCACCACTATCCTCTTTCTATCTCTCCCACATGCAGACCCGCCCCAGCTCCTTCCCTGTATACATATATGTCGTGACTCTTTCCATAGCTCCCTAATGTATCATCATTCTCGATCTCGCACATTGTTCTCTACACCATCTATTCTAGATCCCTCATGAAGTCCCTATCACACACAAGATGACTCGCTTCCCTTGCGTCTCCTTACATAGGCCAATTTCGAAAAACATCAACATTGTCTCCCTATCTATACGCCATTTATGGACACAAACGACCCCTCTCGCCCCCTCTCTTCCTCTCTCTCTCTCTCTCTCTCCGTCGCTAGCTCTCTCTCTCTCGCTCGCTCTCACACCCCTCTCCCCCACACACACTCGATGTCTCTTCCAAATAGTCTGCTCCCCCCGCCCGCACCCATGCTATCCCGCTACTACACATGTCACCCCATTCCCCCTTCCCTTATACTAGGTTTACATCATTAGTGGTCTCTCTACTCCACATACACACACTCCCTCTCACACACAAACGCGTGCACAAACACACACAGACACGCACAAACACCCACTTATCTGGATCCTCATCTCTCCCCATGTTCGCATGTGTATCTCACACACTCACTCTCTAATTATGTATATGTGTCTCCACGTTACACAACACAAAGCCCCATGTGCATGTCTCTCTCTATCCTCAACACACATAGACACAAAGAATTTGTTATCATTGCCTCAGTCTCTAGACATATCACACACGCACACTGTCTCTCTCTCTCTCTCTCTCGCAAACACGCTCAACAAGGGTTTCCCCGTGAATAACTTACCGTCTATTCATCAACAGTCGTGGCAGTACGGCAAACACAAGATATGAAAAAGAATAAATCTACACGTGCTTAGACCACCTAGTATGACTACTAGGACTAGAGCAAGCCAAAAGCGCGCCGCCATCACCCCCTCCTTATCGGCGACGGGTAAACCTATGTTTTACACAGTCGAGAAGTCATTGTGCTAAGGCCCCACATGCTGAGGCGTTGAATAGAATGTAGATACTAGTTTATGGAAACAAGTATCGATAATACGTTTGTATCTCCATACTTATATTTCTTCTCTTATAAAAAACCGAGTTGGTGATGATGGTACCCGTGCCTTTTTGCAATATAGACCGTCTGATCTATATCTGACGGATGGTAATTAAACTAAAAGATACCCGCACCCCTCTCCACATTTGCAGACAAGGCCTTCCCTCGTTCATCCTTATCTCTAACAACCTCCTTGTTGAGCAATTAAGAAAGGAAGCCTCTGGAACAAACTGGCCTGGTGGCCGCTGTCGGCATCGTCAATCGCCATGCCTCCGCTCAGTCCGACCACCAATCACCACCACGCCCCACTCCTCTTCACCTTATCTCATATTTCTCGAGATATCATTAGTTTTTGAACATGGGATTACTCCCGCATGGGTCAATCACAACAAGTGTTTTATAAAAAAATGCATCTTGATGTTCCATGCAATGCACGGATCTTGATAGTACTCCTACAGAAGACTAAGTTGGTGATGATGGTGTGTCTGCCATTGTCAGTGGGAAACGACACCTATGGTATCACGAGAATCCCTACTACTTTTGCGGGGCGCTGGGTCGTGAGGAGAGCGGGATCAGCAATCAGTATGAGCATGCCGGTCGTTTACCCAGGTTCAGGCCGCAAGGATGCGTAACACCCTAGTCCTGCTTTGATGTGTATATCTGTGTTCTTGGAGTTCTCAAGCTAGCTACAATGAGCGTAACTTGTCCAAGGGTTCGAATCCTTCTCCTGGATGCCTCGGGCCTCCTTTTATAGGCAAGGGGATCGCCACAGTGACACGTAGGAGGTGGCATCGGGGTACTGTGGTTAAGCCTATCGCTAGCTATTACGGGACAAGACGCATTTAATGTGCCTCTAACATGTCCCCTTCACTTTACCGCCGCTTCGCCCTGCCTTGACACGCGCCTGGGCCAGCGAGGTGGTCAGTGCCATGTAGGCTGGCAGGCTGCTAAGGTGGCACAGTGGTAGGGCCTTCACGAAGATTTGCATGCCACCACGTAGGCATGCGCTGAGTTGGCCGGGAAGCCTCATGCTGACACGCAGGCGCCTGCCCAGCTGGTGGGCTGGCAGCTGCATGGGAGCGGTGGCAGAAGCTTGGCGGGTGCGGGCCTGGCTGTTGCCTCACGGACGTCCTTGGCAAGGGCCTTGCCGGGGCCTCGGCAAGGGTCTTGTTGTGGCGTTGCGGTCGTCCCCAGCAAGGATCTTGCCGGGGGTCTTGTGGGTTTCCTCGGCAAGGATCTCGCAGAGGTTCGTCGTCTTCTAATCCTCTTCTGATTTGGAATGTTCCTTGTCTTCACAAAGATCTGCACGCCATCACGGAGGCGCCTCCCGAGCCCCGGTCCCAACGTGGTTGGTAGCGCTGGAGAAACGGGGGCCCAAGGGTGGCGTGCTCTGCCTATGTTGGGCAAGCTGCCCCGGCAAGGTCCTTGCCAGGGCCGTGGAGGCCACCCCAGCAATGGTCTTGCCGGGGGAAACCGCCTCGCCTTCTTGCTCTTTATGCCTCTGCCTCGGCGTTGCTTTGACCATCCCGCGGCTTTGATTCCCTGTCTCTGCCCCGCTTGAATGTGGCCGTAGGTGTGGCTCTGACTGCCCATGCACAAGTAAGGGGTACGAAGGAGTGCCCTTACTTTAGTATACCGACAGGAGCCCCCGGGCCTGGGCCACACATAAGCGCGACACATTCTTGGGCCAGGCCCAGAACGGTGCGCAGGCAGGCGGGGCGGTTTTTACCGCGGTAACTCCCCATCCGCTGCGCTTCCCCACGACCCACGTTGAATGCGCGACGTGGGGGTCATGCATGACGTGGGGGGCATGCGTGGGGCAGTCGCAGCAGGCATGCGTCATGTGGCAATAAATGGGAAAATAGGCGGCCCGTGTCTTCCCCATAAAAAGGAATAACCGCGGGCGCGCGGCTCATTTACCCTCTGTGTTTCCCCCAATCTCGCCATCATTGTCCTCATCCTCTTCCTCTTCAAGCTCTCGCTCGCTGCTGCCGCGTCCCCCACTGCTTCCAATCCCTCGCTTTCTTCCCAGCCGCCATGGCATCTAAATCCGGCAAGGGCAAGGGCGCGGCCAAGGACACGAGGGAGAGGGAGACGCCGGAGAGCGAGGCGCCGGTGAGGCGGGCGGAGGCCGCCTATTTCGTCCCATCGACCGTCGACGCCCTCGAGCTCAGGGACTACTTCAAGCCTTTGTGGGGGGCGGCGACGCCGGCGCATCCCACCACACGCGCCCTTCTCGCGGATTGCAATAGGGGCGGCCAAAAACGGTTCCCCTTTTTTGTTGACTTCTTCTACGGCGGGCTCTGCCCCCCTTTTTCCGACTTCTTCAACGATATCATGCGCACTTTTGGCCTCCACTTGCTGGACCTCACGCTGAACGTCGTGGCATACCTGGGGTGCTTTGCCCACCTTTCTGAGGGCTTCGCCGGGGTGGTGCCCAGCATGGTGCTCTTCCGCCATTACTTCTACCCCCGCGTCTAGCCCCGGGGTGCCCTTTCTGGAACCGTCGCCTAGATCCCGAGAAGCCAGGAGAAAGGCGCGTACCCCGAGGGCGCCATGAAGGAGAGATGGGAGGAGTGGTGGGCCTGGTGGTGCTGGATCATGGAGGAGAACCCACCGGAGTTCTACCGGGGCGTTCGTCGGGAGCCACTGCTCTGCGGCGCGGACTGGAGGGACCTCGACCCCAATGACAAGAAGTTCTCGATCTCCACCACCAGGATCTGCCGCCTCGCCGAGGCCGAGCTCACCCTCGAGATGATTGCTGCGTACTTCATCCGCTACCGAATCGCTCCGCTGGACAAGAAAGGGAGGCCGGCCTGGGACTTCAGGAACGCGGCCGACATCATGAGGCTCCGCACCTGCCTGCAGAACAATCTCGCGGTGCTGGGGCACTCCTGGTATTGCCGGAGGCTCTTCCAGCTTGACGTGTACGCCGACGGCAAGGTGGAGAGGACCGGCAAGGCCGCGAAGTCCGGCAAGGTCGTCAAGGGGCCCTTGTTCGGGATGCCGCCGGGAGTGGCCCCGTTGAGCAACAACCCCCGGCAGGCCAAAATCCTCACCATGATGCCACCCTTCAACGCGCACGGTCTCGACCCGTCCTGGATCGAGCCCCCGGCATGCGAGGTGGAAGATTTCTTTTCCAACTTGGTCGAAGAACTTGATCATGCTGAGTCGCTGCTCATCCAGGACACCACCCAAGAGGAGTTGAACTACATTGCCGCCAGGGCGCTGGAGGTGGAGCTCGCTAGGCTGGCCGGCGGTGTGGAGAATGAGGCCGTCGTGGCCGCCGAGGAGGAGGAGCTCGCCGAGTGGGTGAAGTCCTCCAAGGAGGCGGGCGGCGCCGCCGCCGAGGCCCCCTACCGGGGGCATGGGCGAAGAATCACCCGAGGAGGAGGCTGAGGCCAGCGACCACCCGGCTACGTAGAAGAGACGCGTCCTGCGTCGGGCCAGCTCTGACGAGCTGGTCCAGCCCAGCAGGGCTGACGCGCGGCAAGGGGTGTCGGGGGAGACCGCGCGCGTGACGAGGGCCGCAGAAGCAAAGAAGGAGGCCTCGGTGGCAAAGAAGAAGACCACGGTGGCGAAGAAGAAGACGACCGCCTCTTCTTCATCCAAACGCTACCGGACTCCATCACCTCCCCCTCCCCCCGTAGGGTGCTGGCACAGAGATCGGCTTCGACTTTTCGTCCCTCAGCCCAAGGGGGAAGAGAAAGGCAGCAGAGGAGGAGGAGGACGTCGAGTAAGCGCTCTGCCCCTCGCCGTTTCCATCCTCACGAATCGCGCCGCCCTCCTTGATTTGACTTGTTCTTGTAGGGAGATGGAGACGCTGGCCCAGCCGGCGGCGAAGAGGGCTAAGGCCTCGACGGGCAGTCCACCCCCGGCGAGTACCTCGAAGGCGCCGCTGGTGGTGGAGAGTAGCCCAGACAGGAGGCCCCAGTGTGCGTTCACCACCCACCTCCTATCGACATGCGCCAGGGTGCGATTTCTTGGTACTGACCCTGCCATGGCTGCAGGAGGGTGTAGCAGCAGGAGGAGTCGCCAAGGACCACCCCCACCATGCCGCCCCCATCGACCACGCCGCCCCAAGAGGCGTCCCCGGCAAAGGTGCCAGACACCGAGCCTACGCGCATGGAGGAGGAGGTGGTGGATTTGGGCGCTGGCGGCCCTGTCCCGGCAACAGATGTTGGCGGGGAGGGGGGCACTTCTTCCCAGCCCGGCACGGGTAAGTCATCTGATTTCCCTTACTCTTCTTTCTTCTTTTCTGAATTTTGGTTTTGGCCCTGCCTCATTTCCTCCTTCCGCACCCTGGTCCCCCCCCCCCGGCGGACCAGGAGGACGCTGATACGTCTCCGTCGTATCTATAATTTTTTATTGTTCCATGCCAATATTATTCAACTTTCATATACTTTTGGCAACTTTTTATATTATTTTTGGTACTAACATATTGATCCAGTGCCCAGTGCCAGTTCCTGTCTGTTGCATATTTTATGTTTCGTAGAAAACCCATATCAAACGGAGTACAAACGGGATAAAAACGGACGAAGAATATTTTTGGAATATTTGGGAAACATGAGGGGAAGAATCAACGCGAGATGGTGCCCGAGGTGGCCACAAGGCGGGGGGCGCATCCCTGACCCTCGTGGGCCCCTCGTAAGGCGATTGCTGCTATTATTTTGCCACAAGAAAGCTAATTTTTGAAAAAAAATCTTGGCGAAGGTTTCATTCCAATCGGAGTTACGGATCTCCGGATATAAAAGAAACGGTTAAAGGGCAGAATCCGAGAGCGCAGAAACAGAGAGAGACAGAGAGACAGGTCCAATCTCGGAGGAGCTCTCGCCCCTCCCACGCCATGGAGACTATGGACCAGAGGGGAAACCCTTCTCCCATCTAGGGAGGAGGTCAAGGAAGAAGAAGAAGAAGAAGAAGGGGGGCCCTCTCCCCCTTGCTTCCAGTGGTGCCGGAATGCTGCTGGGGGCCATCATCATCACCGTCATCTTGACCAACAACTTCACCGCCTTCCTCACCAACTCTTCCCCCCTCTATGCAGTGCTATAACCCCTCTCTTACCCGCTGTAATCTCTACTTAAACATGGTGCTCAATGCTATATATTATTTCCCAAGGATGTATGGCTACCCTATGATGTTTGAGTAGATCTGTTTTGTCCTATGGGTTAATTGATGATCGTGATTGGTTTGAGTTGCATGTTTTATTATTGGTGCTGTCCTATGGTGCTCTCCGCGTCGCGCAAGCGTGAGGGATCCCCGTTGTAGGGTTTGCAATATGTTCATGATTTGCTTATGGTGGGTGGCGTGAGTGACAGAAGCACAGACCCGAGTAAGTAGGTTGTTTGCGTATGGATAAAGGGGACTAGATGCTTTAATGCTATGGTTGGGTTTTACCTTAATGATCTTTAGTAGTTGCGGATGCTTGCTACAGTTCCAGTCATAAGTGCATATGATCCAAGAGGAGAAAGTATGTTAGCTTATGCCTCTCCCTCAAATAAAATTGCAATAGTGATTACCGGTCTAGTTATCGATTGCCTAGGGACAAATAAATTTTTTGTGACAAAAAGCTCTCTACTAAAACTAACATAGTTGTGTCTTCATCTAAACAGCCCCTACTTTTTATTTACGTGCTCTTTATTATCTTGCAAACCTATCCAACAACACCTACAAAGTACTTCTAGTTTCATACTTGTTCTAGGTGAAGCGAACGCTAAGGGTGCATAGAGTTGTATCGATGGTCGATAGAACTTGAGGGAATATTTGTCTACCTTTAGCTCCTCACTGGGTTCGACACTCTTACTTATCGAAATAGGCTACAATTGATCCCCTATACTTGTGGGTTATCAAGACCTTTTTCTGGCGCCGTCGCCGGGGAGTCATAGCGTGGGGTGAATATTCTCGTGTGTGCTTGTTTGCTTTATCACTAAGTATTTTTTTATTTGTTGTTCTTAGTTGTTCTCTATCTTTAGTTATGGATATGGAACATGAAATACCAAAAAAAATAGGTGTACTTGCCACTCATGGAGATGGGGAACCTCCTAAAACCCTCGATGCTCGTTATGTGAAAGAAATTATGTACTACTTTGATAATCATGAGAAAACCCCATTCAATTATGTTATGGGAGACACATTGGATCAACGTGAATACTTTAGGGATTATCGCTTGACACAAAAAGGGAAACTATTATGGGATCAAATTTATATGTTTCGTTGGTATGCTCGGGATCTATGCTTGAGACATGATTATACTTGTTGCTCTAGGATGAAGGCTCCACAACTTCCCTTTTCATGCAAATTCAATGATGATAAAACCTTGGCTTCTTATGCTAATGGTATCTATGATTACTATGATGTGGAACAAATAGAAGAATTTGTTGCTTTTATAGGTGCTTATGAGATTGAATCTATGTTTAAAGAGTTTGAAGATTTTGATGATTCAATTTACAGACCTGAAAATTTTGCTATACTTAGATATTGCTATGAAAATTATGAATACAATTCCGATATTGATGCATTTATTGAGGAAGTCTCCGCTGTCCAAGAAGAGAGTAATATTTTGCAGGAAGCTATGGAAGAAGAAAATGATGAAACTGTGAGCTCATTGGATGAAAAGGATGATGAGGAGAGCGAAGAACAAAAGGAGGAAGAGCGGGTTAGCTACTCATGCCCACCTTCTAATGAGAGTAACTCTTCAACTCATACATTGTTTAATTTCCCTTCGTGCTTACCGAAGGATGATTGCTATGGTGATTGCTATGATCCCTTTAATTTGTTTGAAATATCCCTTTTTGATGATGCTTGCTATGCTTGTGGCCAAGATGCCAATATGAATTATGCTTATGGAGATGAACTTGCTATAGTTCCTTATGTTAAACATGAAATTGTTGCTATTGCACCCACGCATGATAGTCCTATTATCCTTTTGAATTCTCCCGACTACACTATATCGGAGAAGTTTGTGCTTATTAAGGATTATATTGATGGGTTGCATTTTACTACTACACATGATGATTTTGATAGATATAATATGCATGTGCTTGCTGCCCCTACTTGCAATTATTATGAGAGAGGAACTATATCTCCACCTCTCTATGTTTCCAATACAATGGAATTGCAAGAAACTGTTTATATTATGCATTGGCCTTTACTATGTGTGCATGAATTGTTCTTTTATGACATGCCGATGCATAGGAAGAGAGTTAGACTTCGACATTGCTTGATTTATGTTACTTTGTGATCACTACTAAATTACAAATCATTGTTAATTAAAATTGGCTTTGATATACCTTGGGATCCGGGTGGATCCATTACTTGAGCACTATATGCCTAGCTTAATGGCTTTAAAGAAAGCGTTGCCAGGGAGACAACCCGGAAGTTTTAGAGAGTCATTTATTTCTGTTGAGTGCTTTTATAAATTTTAAAAACAAAAAAATAAAGAGGGGAACCCAAAACTTTTCAAAAAGGAAAGTGAAAGTGAGAGAGACAAGCATTGTTGAAGTGGGAGAGCTCCTTGAACTTTGTTCATGCTCACGGAAACTTTGTGAATCTTAATTACAGAAACTTTTCATCAAAGATAATTATCCCCTTGTACAATTCCATTGTATTATAAAAATAATGTGCCAAGGTTCGCCTTTAGGATGTTTACAATGCTTGTTGGTTTGTGCGGTGCAGGACAGAAACTTTGGCTGTAGTGCGTGATTTTACATTTTTTACTGGAATGTCAAACGGTTCTGATTCTTTTTGCACTGTCTTGCTGTACAACTTTTCTATTTTTTCGAACTTTTGTAGAATTTTTGGGGTACCAGAAGTATGGTGAATGTTCAGATTGCTACAGACTGTTCTGTTTTTGACAGATTCTATTTTTGACAGATTCTGTTTTTGATGCATAGTTTACTTGTTTTGATGAAACTATTAATTTATATCAGTGGATTAAGCCATGGAAAAGCTATATTACAGTAGACACAATGCAAAAACAAAATATGAATTGGTTTGCAATAGTACTTAGAGTAGTGATTTTCTTTATTATACTAACGGATTTTACCGAGTTTTCTGTTGAAGTTTTGTGTGGATGAAGTGTTTGATCGAGGATGTCTCGATATGAGGAAAAGGAAGAGAGGCAAGAGCTCAAGCTTGTGGATTCCCAAGGCACCCCAAGTAAATATTCAAGGAGACTCAAGCGTCTAAGCTTGGGGATGCCCCAGAAGGCATCCCCTCTTTCTTCAACAAGTATCGGTATGTTTTCGTATTCATTTCGTTCATGCGATATGTGCAAGTCTTGGAGCGTCTTTTGCATTTAATTTTCACTTTTATTTTATGCACCATGCTGGTATGAGAAAGTCCTTGGTTGATTTATAGCATGCTCATTGCACTTCACTTAAATCTTTTGAGTATGGCTTTATAGAATGCTTCATGTGCTTCACTTATATCATTTGAAGTTTGGATTGCCTGTTTCTCTCCACATAGAAAACTGCCATTTGTAGAATGCTCTTTTGCTTCACTTATATTTGTTAGAGCGTGGGCATATATTTTGTAGAAAGAATGAAACTCTCTTGCTTCACTTATATCTATTTAGAGATATGACAGGAATTGGTCATTCACATGGTTAGTCATAAAATCCTACATAAAACTTGTAGATCACTGAATATGATATGTTTGATTCCTTGCAATAGTTTTGCAATATAAAGGTGGTGATATTAGAGTCATGCTAGTGGGTGACTGTGGATTAGTAGAAATAGATGTGTTGAGGTATGTGATTCCCATAGCATGCACATATGGTGAACCGTTAAGTGATGAAGTCGGAGCATGAGGTATTTATTGATTGTCTTCCTTATGAGTGGCGGTCGAGGACGAGAGATGGTCTTTTCCTACCAATCTATCCCCCTAGGAGCATGCGCGTAGTACTTTGTTTTGATGGCTAATAAATTTTTGCAATAAGTATGTGAGTTCTTTATGACTAATTTTGAGTCCATGGATTGCACGCACTCTCACCCTTCCATCATTGCTAGCCCCTTCGGTACCGTGCATTGCCCTTTCTCACCTCGAGAGTCGGTGCAAACTTCGCCGGTGCATCCAAACCCCGTGATACAATACGCTCTATCACACATAAGCCTCCTTATATCTTCCTCAAAACAGCCACCATACCTACCTATCATGGCATTTCCATAGCCATTCCGAGATATATTGCCATGCAACTTCCATCATCATCATATACACGACTTGAGCATTTATTGTCATATTGCTTTGCATGATCGTAAGGTAGTTAGCATGATTTTTTCATGGCTTGTCCATTTTTTGATATCTTTGCTATGCTAGATTATTTCACATCCCGGTACACCGCCGGAGGCATTCATATAGAGTCATATCTTTGTTCTAGATATCGAGTTGTAATATTGATATGTAAGTAAATAAAGTGTGATGATCATCATTATTAGAGCATTGCCCCAGTGAGGAAAGGATGATGGAGACTATGATTCCCCCATAAGTCGGGATGAGACTCCGGACTTTATGAAAAATAAAAGAGGCCAAAGAATCCCAAATAAAAAAAGAGGCCAAAGAAGCCCACCAAAAATAAAAAAATAAAAAAAAGAAAATAAAAAAAATGAGAGAAATAGAGAGAAGGGGCAATGTTACTATCCTTTTACCACACTTGTGCTTCAAAGTAGCACCATGTTCTTCATATAGAGAGTCTCTTGAGTTATCACTTTCATATACTAGTGGGAATTTTCATTATAGAACTTGGCTTGTATATTCCGATGATGGGCTTCCTCAAATGCCCGAGATCTTCATGAGCAAGCAAGTTGAATGCACACCCACTTAGTTTTCAGTTTGAGCTTTTATACACTTATAGCTCTAGTGCATCAGTTGCATGGCAATCCCTACTCCTCGCATTGACATCAATTGATGGGCATCTCCATAGCCCGTTGCTTAGTCACGTCGATGTGAGACTTTCTCCCTTTTTGTCTTCTCCACAAAACCCCCCACCATCATATTCTATTCCACCTATAGTGTTATGTCCATGGCTCACGCTCATGTATTGCGTGAAAGTTGAAAAGGTTTGGGAACGTCAAAAGTATGAAACAATTGCTTGGCCTGTCATCGGGGTTGTGCATGATTTGAATATTTTGTGTGATGAAGATGGAGCATAGCCAGACCATATGATTTTGTAGGGATAACTTTCTTTGGCCATGTTGTTTTGAAAAGATATGATTGCTTTATTAGTACGCTCGAAGTATTATCGTTTTTAAGTCAAATGATAGACTATTGCTTTGAATCACTCATGTCTTAATATTCATGCCATGATTAGATATATGATCAAGATTATGCTAGGTAGCATTCCACTCAAAAATTATCTTTTTTATCATTTACCTACTTGAGGACGAGCAGGAATTAAGCTTAGGGATGCTGATACGTCTCCGTCGTATCTATGATTTTTTATTGTTCCATGCCAATATTGTTCAACTTTCATATACTTTTGGCAACTTTTTATATTAATTTTGGGACTAACATATTGATCCAGTGCCCAGTGCCAGTTCCTGTCTGTTGTATGTTTTATGATTCGCAGAAAACCCATATCAAAAAGAGTCCAAACAGGATAAAAACGGACGGAGAATATTTTTGGAATATTTGGGAAATATGGGAGGAAGAATCAACGCGAGACGGTGCCCGAGGTGGCCACGAGGCAGGGGCGCGCCTGCCTCCCCTGGGCGTGCCCCTGACCCTCTTGGGCCCCTCGTAAGGTGGTTGTTGCTATTATTTTGCCGCAAGAAAGCTAATTTTCGGAAAAAAAATCTTGGCGAAGGTTTCAGTCCAATCGGAGTTACGGATCTCCGGATATAAAAGAAACAGTGAAAGGGTGTCACGCCCAATATGCGATACTATCCTAAAGAGACTCAAAGGTCCCACCAAGGATAGAACCGCATATTGAAATGCTTTTGCAAGGTGGATATCAGTACATTAACATTACATAATAGATGGGGATACATACAAGAGGCATACAATGCCACACGAATACAACATCATCATACACAAGAGCACCATCCGATGCGGATGAAACACAAACAAAAACTCAAACGACATCCACCCAGCTAGCCTAGGCTGCTGACCTGGAACCTATCCCCTGATCGAAGAAGAAGCAGAAGAAGAACTCCAAAAGAAGTAAACATCGCTCTCGCGTCATGATCATTGCATAACCTGTACCTGCAACTGTTGTTGTAGTAATCTGTGACCACGAGGACTCAACAATCCCATTACCATGGGTATCAAGACTAGCAAAGCTTAATGGGTAAGGAAGGGGCTAAAGTGGTGAGGTTGCAGTAGCGACTAAGCATGATATGGTGGCTAACATACGCAAATAAGAGCGAGAAGAGAGGCAACAGAACGGTCGTGAAGCTAACAATCATCAAGAAGTGATCCTGAAACTACTTACGTCAAACATAACCCCAAAACCGTGTTCACTTCCCGGACTCCGCCGAAAAGAGACCATCACGGCTACACACACGGTTCATGCGTTTTAATTCGTATCTGGTGTCAAGTTATCTACAACCGGACATTAACAAATTCCCATCTGCCACATAATCACGGGCATGGCTCTCGAAAGTTTATACCTTGCAGGGGTGTCCCAACTTAGCCCATCACAAGCTCTCACGGTCAACGAAGGATATTCCTTCTCCTAGGAAGACCCGATCAGTCTCGGAATCCCGGTTTACAAGACATTTCGACAATGGTAAAACAAGACCAGCAAAGGCGCCCGATGTGCCAACAAATCCCGATAGGAGTCGCACATACCTCGTTCTCAGGGCACACCGGATAAGTCAAGCTACGAGTAAAACCAGCACTCAAGTTTCCCCGAGGTGGCCCTGCAGGCTGCTCGGTTCGGACCAACACTCGAAGGAGCACTGGCCTGGGGGGGTGTTAAATAAAGATGACCCTCGGGCTCCGGAAACCCAAGGGAAAAAGGCTTAGGTAGGCAAATGGTAAAACCAAGGTTGGGCCTTGCTGGAGGAGTTTTATTCAAAGCGAACTGTCAAGGCGGTCCCATATATCACCCAACCGTGTAAGGAACGGAAAATCAAGGAACATAACACCGGTATGACGGAAACTAGGGCGGCAAGAGTGGAACAAAACACCAGGCATAAGGCCGAGCCTTCCACCCTTTACCAAGTATATAGGTGCATTAATTAAATAAGAGATATTGGGATATCCCAACATAATCCTGTCCATCATGGAGCAATCTTGAACTTCACCTGCAACTAACAATGCTATAAGAGGGGCTGAGCAAAGCGGTAACATAGCCAAGAAACGGTTTGCTAGGAAGGGTGAAAAGGTTAGAGGCTAACATGGCAATTTGGGAGGCTTGATCAATAAGAGATAGGTAGCGCGGCAAAGCGATAGAACGAAGCAACTAGCATAGCAATGATAGTAGTGAGATCCAGGGTGACGGTCATCTTGCCTGGAATCCCGCAAGGGAGAAGAACGAGTCCATGAAGAATATGAAGCCACGAAGACGAACCAAGCGTAGACGAATGAATCCTCATGATCGCAACGAAACAGGAACTAACGAGAAGGAGCACAACCGGAAAGAAGCAAACACACAGTAAACACACAACACATAGACATGGCATGATGCTCAACCAAGTATGATGCATGTCCGGTTTAATGAGGCATGGCATGGCAAAGTGCAACAAACAATACTACAAGTTAAGTGGAGCTTAATATGCAACGAGTTGCATATTGACAAAACACCACATTGACATATTTAGTTTAATCTTGTTTAAGCTACCAAACAATATTAAATGTTGTTAAACATGGCAAGAGGTGAAGCATAATTAAACTATCTATCTAGGCAAGTTTAAATGAGGCCGGAACAACAAACAACAATTCCGAAAAATCCTCATGTCCATATTTTGAATTTGGTACCGTTCTGCCCTAAAACATATTTTATTGTTGTTAAACCGGAAAATAAAGTGCACCAAGTTCAACTAGGCATTTTTTCACCCCATTTACATATAAAGAACATTTAAATCCGAGCTACGGTTATTTAGTTATGAAATAAATCATTTTAACATGGCATTTGAGCAAGTTTAAAAATATAGCAAGTTTAAACATTTTAAACATGGATGAGAGTTGCATATTATGAAACTAGATGAAAAACTAAGCATTTTACATATATGAAGGTTTTACATATGATGCATAGTTCATGAGTTATTAAATGTATGAAGTATGAGGGTTTTTCTGCAATACAGGTAAATCACAGGATAATGACTAAATTCGCAGGCAGGGAAAAAATATGAATGGGCCAAAACAGAGGCTAGCCCAACAGTTCACAGGAAGTGCTTGGGGGTTTCTCACCATGGGCCAAGCCTAGATCTGTGGAGAGGGCGCTGGTAGGCTGGTTGCTGGGCTTGGAGGCTGCTGGCCCAAGCGCTGGAGGTGCGGTCAACGCTCGGAACGAGCGAGCTGCTGCTCTCATTTCTGAAGAACACAAGCAGCAGCAGGACCATGGCGATGGAGAGGAA